>NC_141383.1:17387445-17709945 GCF_017979445.1 Akebia trifoliata
AATATTTTCGCCGAAATTCAAGCCACTAACACCTCTCAATGGGTTAGTAGGTTCACCAAAGGGATCCGGAAAGTTGGCATCTACCCCACCCCCTTTCAAAATACCGACTTTCCAAACGAAATAGGCCAACGGGTCTCAAGGGCCCAAAAGGTTAAAATGTGACAATTCACTTGAACCAAGGCCCCTAAGACCTCCCAATGGTCTAGGGAACCTACGAAAAGGGTTGTGACTCGTCCTATACGTGTTCAACATCACCGCTCTACCTTTATATCCAAGAAAAATTGAACGATTGATAAATTCTCCAACAGGTCTAAAAGGCTCAAATCGCCAAATACATGACATTTTTGATCGGATCAATAATCTCAAGAAAAATACAAAAAAATTAAAAAAATGTGAGACTTGGAAAACCTACCCTTCATCTATCCTCCACTTTGAAATTCGCAAATGCCATAAACTTACCTAAGGCCTCAACCACTTCCTAAACCCATTACCCTTAACCCAAAAATAACCTCATACCTTCTAAACCCTAAAACATATCCACCCTCAAAATCCAACCCAAAACAAGCCTTACCCAACCTAAAATAATCTACAAACCAAAGCCCAACACCAAAAGCCCACAAATATCATTATATCCATATCCAATTACCCAACCCACAACCCTAATCCATCAACTACTACCCACATCAACCAATCACAATCCTCACACCAAAAGATGACACATGTCATCTCCACCTTTCACCTCCCTCATCTAATCACCTACCTCTATCACCATTCTCTAAAAATCAATCAAACACATCACCTTCCTATCAAAATCAACTCAACCCATACCCTACCAAAATCAACTCAACCCATACCCTACCCTAACCTAACCTATCCCCATCCTCTAACATAATCAACCACCCACACCTCTACCCATGCCCTAATCCATCACCATTATCTAACATCAACCACCCACATCACCACCCATATCTCTACCCATCATCTTCCTTAAAACACTCCAATAAAATCAACTCAACCCATACTTCATTCATCATCAATCAACTAATCCATTTCTCTCTCTCTAATCAAACAACCCCCATCAATCAATCAACCAATCTCATTCATCACCCTCTCATCATGATTACCACATGACATCATCTCCTTTATTCTCCCAAAAATCAACCAACCAATCTTTTACACTACCCATCCCTCCACCTTACCCTTTTCATCAACCTAACACTCCTTCCCTAAACAACTCTTTTACACCCCCACTCCTCCCATCAACCATCACTCATCTCATCCCACCCAATACTCTACCCAAATGGATTTGGGTAAGATCCAAACCATTTGGGTTGAAATACAATCCATTTCCATTCTTTACAAAACTACCCCTAAATTCACTCCAAATTTCATACTCTCATCTTCTAAAAATCATGTCATTCTCTATTCTCTCAACTCTTCACCCCATCATACCCCCAAACCCCCTCCAAACATCTATAAATACCTCCCCTCTCATCCCCAAAAATGATTACCAAGTCTCCCTAGAAAAAAAAAGCATACCCTCTCTACTCTTTCTTACTAATCTCTCATAACATATTCTAAAAAAAGAAAAGTTTCATTCTCAACTCACCAAGGACTCAAGAGAAGTTAAAGGAAGAAGAAGAAAAGAAGAACTTGAAAGCTACAAGGTGGGTCCTAGACTTCCCCTTCTCCTATCTCTCTAACCTTCTACTCTTTCCTCTTCTAACACCCCTTTTCTTCTATTTTATTTTATCCCTTTTAATGATTGGACCCCAAGGCTAAGGTTCATAAGGGTCATTCCCATTAATGGAATGACCCTATGGTCAAGCCGAAAATGAATTCCTATCAAGAGTACAAGCACTTCCACGTGGCACTTTATTTTCTAATATTTTGTCAAAATCAAAGTAACCGAGTTGTGTAGAGGTTACCGCCATTTGGTGGGGAGAAAATGGTGCCTAACACCTTCCCTTTTCTCCAATCGAACCTCTTGCCCGAACCTCTAGGTTGGATTAGTTCCCTATCCGTTGCGAGTCATTAACGCTAAAAAATGACGATTTTCCAAAAAATGTGCACCGGGTGACCATTCACACCCATTCACAATTTGAATGGTGGCGACTCCAAATCGTAGTATGTGTGGTCGTCATAATGACAAAAGCCACGTATCTACACCCGGTATTAAAAGTTGACTTCGAAACAACAATAGACATATGTATCGCAAGTATATCACGAGCCATTTGCAAAGCACACAAAATTTAGAGAAATTCAACCTCCATCAATTCAAAATGTCAAAGTTAAATATCATTTACAACATCTGCCTCTAAATATCGATCAATCTCAAACTTAGTACAACTTTTTCTTCTTTCAAGAATTTACGATATTGTTGCTTAAAATCTACAAGACGCACCATAGCACAATCCATCTTAGAAACATAAGTACCATTATTTTTTTCAAATGTAGTATCCTCGGTCTCAAGTAAATCTGAAGTTGATAAACAAGAACGGTGTTGTTCAAAAAGATGATCCATGACATCTTTGAATTTTCCAATCATTTCATTGACTTCTTTAGTTATATATATCTTTGAATGGCAAAACGTAACATACATCGACTTATAACATGCAAAACAACTGCAATTAACAACAAAATGATGACACGATCAATTTTACCTGAATATTTGTCAAACTTGACCTTCATCTTTATTCTCATGTCACTAAACAAAAATCTTCACTATTAGACCATTCCATCAAAAGTCCTTCAATTGCAAAAAGATCATGAAAGTATGTGTTGGCAATGACATACTTTGAACCTGACAAATGTATAGTAATCTAGTAAAAAAATTCTAAAAACTTGCATAATACTCATACCATGTCCCAATCTGTATTTGTAAGGATCAACTCACCAAGCCACTTTAAAAAATTGTACATCTTTATTTTCCAATTGCTCAAATGCCTTTTAGAATTCTAAAACGGAATCTAACCTAAAAAAAAATTGAATTTCATCTTGTGCTTACATCTAAGCAAATCATCTTCTTACTCACAATTTCATTTTCTTTCAACAATGTTTAAATTCTTGAAGACATGATGACGAACTTTTAACATATCTGATAGCTGAATAAATTCGAAATATCGCATCTTTGATCTCTTCAATTCCATCTATTACCATCAGATTAATGATATTTTCCACAACACCTCACATGAAAGTTCTCACCATTTAACAATAATCTATTCTTTTTATTCAACTTCATTTTCAAGTTTCGAACTACAACATCATTTGAACTAACATTGTCTACGGTGAAGGTGTGAATTTTATGAAGTACCCAAGATAATAAATATAACTCGATTGCATTAGCAATATGTTCACCACAATGTGGTGATTGAACCACCCGAAAATTTATAATTTTTTAATGTACCTTCAAATCCATATCAATATAATGTACAGTAAGACACATATATCCTAGATTCTTAATTTCAAACACCTCCTTCAATTTCAACTTTTTACTTCTATAAAGCTCCAAACTATCTTTTCTTATTGTGATTCGGGACACCATTTTTTATTGTAATAGTTGACGAAAACTTTTGAAAACTTCACATTCAACAAAGTTGAAGGGCAACTCATCAATTATGATCTTATGAGCAAGCCCTCTTCTACATGCTTCTTGATCAAAGTTACAATATTAGTTTCACCACATCACATTTTTCTAAATGTCGTCAATATATTTTGGTGCCATTCTTACTATTGCTTACCACATTACTAACAACTTGTTTTCACAACATTTGACCTATTAATCTTCTATTTCTTTTCAAAATGGTCTCACATAGTAGACACGTCTTATACAATTTCTTTCTTTTTATTGTTATCTTGGACACATTAATACCAATGTTATCATTATTGTTGTTCTTTTCGACTATTTCATGCATATTCTTTCAAGCTTATACTTGTTAATATATGAATAGCAAAACAAGCAAAGTTATACATTTCACTGAGAATCATTTCGCATGTTACTAGAAAATATAAAAAAACTAAGCAATTTAATGTTAAAACTCTAAATTTATTTCCAACAAATCTAATGTAGTTGTGAGTGGCCCAACACAAAATGTTGTTCATATATTAACACACCAAACTATATGCAGACAACCAATTCATTTCATAAGAATTTGTATGCTATAAGTAAGAGTTGATGTGCCTATATGGTAAATTCAATGATACCATGGATCTAAGTTCAATTTTTATTACACTTAATTTTTAATCTTTTTAAAACACATGCTTAGTAATTTTATGTAAAAAGATACTCAAATATCTCCTAGACAAATTTGTGTTCTGTAACGAAGAACAAACCAGCAACCATTGAAAATCTCTCATGCTATAAACAAATAAAAATGTTATAATGGCTATAATACACCTAACCTATTTAGCTCACAATCCCTAGCTTGATTATTCAACAAATCTCTTTCAAATATCTCGAAATCTAAACATATTAGGGTTTGGATTTTACAGAAATACAAAAAAAAAAGTAGAGAAAAAGTGTAGAGTGAGAGAAACTCACTAGTTGAAAAGTTGAAAAATACCATAATCGAAAATCATAATCTTGTCGAAGAAAAAGTTGCATGTGTTAGAAAAGACATGGAGTAGGTAACTTAGGGTTCTTCGAGCAATAGTATGTGAATCGTGCGTGTGGTTTGTGATGTGATAGAGGTAAAAGTAAATTAGTAAAAAAATAAAGATTGAAGTTAAAATTATTAAAAAAAACCTATTATAATGTATGTATAAATCGAGTTCGGGCAAATAGGCAACTTGATACTTAAACCCAGACCTAACCCGATTTTAATCGATCAAAATAATTGTTACCCAAACCCGAGCTTCTTATTATGCTCATACCTAATCAACTATCAGGCTCAACCCAGTGGGTTCTAGTTTGGCCCGCTCAAGTTGCAACCCTAACCTTAAGGCTTAAAATGTGTCAGACTTTATTTGAAATCTGAGTTATCCGAATTTAGCGGGCTTGGATCCTTCAAGTATATCCGAATTAAAAAATGGTTGATATCTCTTGACCCGAGTCAGATGCGGATCCATCCCTATATCTCCCTTGATCCAAATGATATATTACTTTGTAAGTTATATTTTATATTTTATATTTTTCAAGGTATTTTTTTACAACCAAGAAGTGTTAGGCACAATGGTTAAGGCATTCCTCAATAAAAGAAGGGCTTTTAAGTAAAAAGTCACACCTTTAATGATTTTTATTGAAATAACCTTAAACTATTCAAAATTATATGATTGAATCAATTAATTCGATTAGGTTAGATCTGAATATGGGTTTGATAAAAATAAAATGGTTCAGATATGATTTTAGCTAATAAGATCCGAATAAAAAAATTATGTATGGATACACTCAAATCCCACCCGAATCCGACCTATTTTAAGACATAATCTACCTCCTTAAAAAGCAAAATATTTTTCATATGTTTTTGGGTAAAAATATTTTTTAGAATATTAATAAAAATAATTCACACGAACCATTTTATATTTTTGTAACCACTTAGACTCAGTATTTCTCCTTTCTTCCCACTTATCTTCTTTCCTAATTCAACCATGTTTTTTACCATGGTTTTCATGTTATTAATAAAAAATAACTCACACAAACCATTCTATATTTCTGTAATCACTTCTCTATTAATTTTTGGATTTTATATTTTTGTAACCACTTAAACTTTTTCCTCCTTTCTTATTACTCATCCCCTCTTCTAATTCAGTCATATTTTCTATCATGATTTTGTTATGTGTCTATTTCTGATTTATGAACGTAAGATTGTTTGGGGGGTATGTGTACTCAACTAAATGGTCTGCGTGTCAGTTGTAGAGAATGTAATCATTGAGTCTAGTATGTTGTTCTGTTTTGTTAAGTACATAAAGTTTAGGAGTTATATGTTAGTGTCAGTAGTAATTACATATAACTAGGAGGTGGTGGTAGTAGTTAGTTGCTCTAGATTCTGTTATATTTAATACTTCATTGATGAATGAATACTAGAGAATCATTATTCTAAAAATTCTTTATTTTTTTAATTAATTTATTTGGAGGTTGGTTATTCTCGAATTTAGTCAATTTTGTTTGTCGCGTAAAAATGTCTTTGAAAAAATAAAAACAAATATAAAATAAAATAAAAATTACTTTAGATTGGCAAGTATAGTCATTCCATTGAGGATTGAGGGACTATTATTCAAGATTTTAGAAAACCAAAAGAAAATGGTGTGATTTTAGAGAAAAATTAAATTTTATTAAAAATAGTTAATTCAAGACAAACTTGTAATTTAAGAAAACATAGGAAGAATGAATTTACTAAAATAATTTAATTAAATATAGTCATAATATTTAAGTTCTTGACAGATAACTCAAATCGAGAATCCAATTGAAGATCTTGACTCGAAATATTTTTCATTAAAAATCATTGTGAAATAGATCTAATTAATTGGTTAAAATTTATTTTTTTTTTAATATTTTATGGTCAAATGATATTCCATCACAACAAGCAATCGATATAATAAATTTTTTTTTCAATAGTAACGGATCATGCCGGTCATAACAGACAAAGAGATATAATTGAAGAATACTTAGGATTTGATGTTGTTGAAAGAAAATTTATTAAAAAATCTTTAAAAATAAATGTAAAAATAAAAATATTAATATTAAATATAAGTAGTTTAATATGACTTAATCAATCTTCCCAAAATGAGATATTAGCGAAGCATTATCATGGAAACGCAATGGTAAAAATAAATAAAACACTTAGTTTTATTTTTTATAAATTCTTTGAAATTCTTGAACAACATCTTCATTGTCTTCCAATATTACAGAAAAATAAAAAATAAAATCTAAAGATAAAAGATGAATAAGGAAGCGAAAGAGGTTAAGAGAGAAGAGGAGATTCCAATTTTACCATCAATTTTTATCATTTTTTTCCCTAACCATATGAAACAAATACAGATCGAAGAGATTCCACACGAAATGCGAAATAGAGAGGAGACTCTGGTTCGACAGAACCCTTGATAGAGCCCTTGAAAGTGATCTTTGATCTTTGAAACCCTCGACTGAACGTTGACAGAGAAATGTAACCCTCGTTTGAACTTTCTTTTTGTAAGATTAAATGAAGTCCATAGGAGAAAGAGAAGCATTATAAGATAGTTTATCAGTTAGAGAAGTATTTTCCTAATCAATGTCTTGATAAGGCTTTTGTCGAACTAGGGGAATCAAAGAAGAAAATGAATAAGAGTGGGGAGAGGAAAGGTGAGGTTTTTTATGAAGGAGATGAAAAGGGTTAGGTGTTTTTTGAGGATGAGGTGAAGATGGAGAAGGATAAGAGAGAGATGGGTTTCGTTAAGGATGTTTGAGAGAAGAAGGTTGAGAAGTTCTTTAAGTGTTTGAAGAAAGCCCAAACAAGAGTGTTGAAGTTGATTCTGGAGAGCCTTATATGATAACTAGGAAAACTGAGCTTCCACCGAGATGGGATGGTCCCTATGGTACAATGGTCTTGGTTAACAAACCTAAAGGTTAGTTCTTGATTATATATGCTCAAATGATCATAGTAACCAAGTTCAGATTCATCAATTACTGGGGTGGGGGGGCTTCAATTTGGTTAATTTGGATAAGTTCCATAAAAAATGTGGAAGTTTAGGTATTACACAAAGCCCATAATCTTCAACCTCCCTAAAAGTCCTATCCTGTTTTTGAGATTTGAAGATTGTAGAAGATAAAAATTTTAAGGTTGAAGGGTAAATATGTTACCATATTCGGTGATTAATCTATAATAAGTTCGGGAACATTTTGTAAAAAATATGCGTATTATTCAAAACCCATAATCTTCAACCTCCGTAAAAATCCTATCTTATTTTTGAGATTTGAAGATTGTTGAAGATAAATTTTTTGAGGTCTTAGCAATTAATCAATAAATCACTAATTTGTTGATTCGCCAATTAATCAACTAGTCCCTTATTATCCAAATTTTATGATTTTTTGGAAAAATTCATAGAATTTTGTGATTATGCAAATGGTTAGGAAGTTTAGAAATAAAAGGAGATCGTAATTTGAGAGCTAGCTAAATTGAATGATCCATAATTTAACAAAAGTTTGTTAACTAATCATGTTAATGAAGTTGCCTTTTTCTCATCTCAAGAGTTAGTGTTTGGTGGTTTAAATTGCATTTTAGTAAATTTCTCATTTCGCTACTTGAGTTATGTATTTGGCATCATAACCTGTAGTTAAGATCACCACAATATAATTTAGACTTTTATCGGAAATTACCCAACAAATATTTATTAACTGTAGATTACATACTGAGACATGTTTGTTGATCGTTATCTCATTTTTAAACTCAACTTATATGATTATAGATTTGCCTTAGCAATTCAAACCCCACATGGATCCAAATTTGTAGATAAAATGAGGTTCATGTTGGCAAACCCAATGTTTAGGATAATACGATACTGTAATTATGACCAATCATATGGTCGTTTTACTTGTTTTAGGAGTAATGTTATGTCCACCCATGATAATTTAATCTTTAAATGGTTATGGTAGTCTATTTACTTGGCGTATTTGTATAATTTAGATTTTGAGGCTCGTTGATAATAATTGATTAGAAGATCATTATTATATTGGAAAACATGATGGACTTCATTTATTGTTTTTATACAGGTTTTATTTTTCATATGTCAAATATTTAGGAGATGTTTTGTCGAATTTTTAAAAAATAAGAATAAGTATATTTTGAGTTTAAAATAATGTTATAATGTTTTTATTTAATAAAAACATTAACTGTTACTTTTTTTGAGCATAAGTTGTTGAGTTATAATGTCAAAAATAGTGATTATTACATATAAAGGCATTTTGGTCATTTTAATAGTGAAATCGCCTCAACCTGGCCGTCCGTTAAATAGTGGATAGGGGTCCGATTATGTAAATCGAGAATTTTTAAAAGAATTGGGAGTCATCACCTAGTTTAGGTCTAGGAACCAAAATTAACTCCAAATGGATATGGGTCGGTCCGTGAATCAGAGAGATAGGTAAGGGGTCAAGTTATGGGTTTCGAAAGGTGTTAGGCATCGAACCCGCCTGATCAAGACGATCAGTCTCTACTATGATCCAAAAATATCATATGGTCAATACTCAAAGACTAAGGGTCAAACTAAGGTCTCATCATCATCAAATTGCATCGAATTTACTAAATAAATCTTACGGCTACGATAATTACATGATTTCTCGAATTTCGCATAAAAGAATCCCACGATTTAATAAGGCTTACGTGATACCAAAAATTAATGGATCAATTTGGTAACATTTTGAATAATATGTGTAGACATCCCATTTTTGCATTTGCCTGATTAATCAACTTGTCAACCCGATCGCAACGATTCCTAATGATGGATGTTTATTCCATTGCTTTATTTTGTTACCAGATGTGTTTCAAAAATCCGGATGAGGTATCTCGAACTGACAAAACTGTAGAAACCACGCTACGCTAGGAAAATACGACCCCAGAAACATAGAATTCATCATCTTGCAGACAAAAAAAAAATTTACAATAAAAATCATTAAAAAATGATCAAATTACCGAAACACCCCTAACCTTAAAATATCCCTAGAGCCTATGTTACGCTTAGGAAAACCCATTCAAACACATAAAACAACAAATCAAAACTAAATAAATCATTTTGTCAATTTTCACAGAATTCGAAAAAATTAAGAAAATGCCCCTCATAAAGTTCACGACCATTCCACACAAAATTTTTTATAAATGACACAAACCAATATTTTCATTGAATTCCTTATGAAAAATTGATTCTAAAACATCTTGGAACATTGAAAAACGACTTAAAATGCAAAAAGTCCTCTCCGAGGGCAAAACAGTAATTTTACAATTTTTATAATTAAAAATTTTGAAATTAATAAATAAAATATTAAATAATGTAAAGTGAAATATTAATAAAATTAATTTAAAATTTTAAACAAAAAAATCGATCAATCAGACTTTCAGGTAAAATTATTGATGGTTGCCAGGATATTTATTCAAGGATCCCTCCATCTGGGGTCCAAAGAATTAAAGATATAATATAAGGGGGCTCTCCAAAAATTAAAGTCAATCAAGTATGACTAAAGTCAATCAAATAAGACTAAAAGTCAACCAAGAAAGACTAAGTCAAAGTATTAAAGTCAATCTCATACGACTAAAGTCAAAATCCTAATCTAAACTAATCAAGTCAATCTCATAAGACTAAAGTCAAAACCCTAATCTAAACTAATCATAAGAGTAAAGTCAAAATCCTAAATTAAAACCCTAAAGACTAAGTCAATCTCATAAGACTAAAGTCAAAATCCTAATTAAAACCCTAATCAAACCCACCTTAATTCTTCTAAAAACTTTATAATAGGAGCCTCCACACCCTATTTTCGTATCAAATAATAAACCCTAAGAGAAGTAGGTCAAAAAACTTCCCTAACCTCCCATAACCCTAATTTGAAGTCTCAACTCCTTACCTAATACCCATACTTCGATTTTAGCTTGAAAAACACTTAGAAACCCTTCAAAAACACCCCAAAATCTATAACAAATTCGAAGAATCCAGATCTAAGAAAGAGATACATTACCTCAGAGCTCAGAGATCAGATCCGGAGACAGAACAAAGTGAGGAATACTATACGAGGAGCTATTCTATCAGATCTAAGAGGATAAAATCGTTGCGTTCAGAAAAGGTGAGTACTTTTATTTTTTTATTATTATTTAGATCTTGTTAGTAATGTAGTTTTATTTGGGAATTAGTAGAGACTGGCATTTGTCGGGCGGGGTTAGTGCCTAACACCTTCCAACCTCGTAACGTGATCCCCGGACCCGTATTTTTCTTTCGTAGATTAGTTTATTTACCTTTTAGAGTCAAAATTCAGTTCCTAGACCGTAATAATTAGGTGGCGACTCCCAAACCTCAAAAGTCAAAAGCGGATCCGCGCACCCCGCGGATCGAGGGCGCTTTCAATATGCAATCGATTTTCAATGTCACGTATACAAAATTAGTGAATTAGCTCATTGACGACATTTTATCAAGGAAATTCGATTTTTGAATCGCCACCTACACTAAATTAGTGAGTTGACCTATACATTTTTTATCAAAGAAATTCGATTTTGAATTGTCACGTGCATTAAAATCAGTGAGTCGACTCACATGTTTTTAATAAAATGAATTCGATTTTGAATCGCCACGTATATTAAAATCGGTGAGTTAATCCGCAAATTATTAATCAAAGAAATCTTGATTTTTTTTAACTATCACGTGTATTAAAGTCAGTGAGTCGAATCACATGTTTTTTAATTATAGAAATCTTGATTTTTTTGAATTATCACTTGTATTAAAATCAGTGAGTTGACTCACATGTTTTTTCAAAGAAAATTTCGATTTAGAATTTCCAACGCACACAAAAAATTAGTGAGTTGACTCACGTGCTCATTTCATAAAAAATTTTGATTCAGAATTTTCAATGCACACCAAAAATCAGTGAGTTGACTCATGTGCCCATTTCATAGAAAATTTTGATTTAGAATTTTCAATGCGCACAAAAATTAATTAGTCAACTCGTTGATTTTTTTTATTAAGAAAAATCGATTTTTAATTTTTCGTGTATGCAAAAAATTTATAAATTAATTAATATCAACATTAATGAGTTGGCGCAATAACAACAAAAATCGACGAATCGACCCGATAAATATCAACACCCAATGAGTCGGTCCACCAACTTAATATTAGCGAGTTAACCAATCAATTTATCAATAAAAAAATGGGTGAATTGATCCACTAATGTTTCAAAATCGTAAAGATTGACATAGTGCCATGCATACCCCAAAAATTGGTGAATTGATTCAAATGCATGCGAAATCAAGAAATAAAAAAAATATAAAATATAAAATATAAAAAAAATTAAATAAATAAATAAATAAATAATTTACCTTCACCGAATAATATTGGATGCATGGATTCCTTCAAAAAGACATCGAAATAGTTTGTGGGGTAGTTGTTGTGCCTACAACTATGGTTGACGATTGTAAGAGGGAAGGAGGAGAAACCATGTGTTGTAGTTTGTCTATTATCGTGGCTATTGGTTGTGAGACATACAACGAGAAACAAACAAAAAAGAAAAAAAACACACGCCTCCGTTAGGGGAAATTGGAAAAGAAGGCAAAATGTGTTATGGTTGTTGCTTGTTAAGAATTTTTTTTTATGGGGAAAAAAATTATGTTTGGGAGAGAGGGAGGGCAGAAAGAGAGTGCTGTTATGAAGTATTGGAGAAGAAGAAAAAAATGTGAAAGAAAGAGTGTTGTTGTGGAGTGAAAGAGATGAAGAAAAGAGACTGTTGGAACGTTGGTGTAGAGAGAGAGAGAAAGATATGGATTGTTTGATTGTTGTTGCTATATGCTCAGAAAAAGATAATAAAAAAACGTGGCTGGGATCTGCTGCTATATGTGTGAAAGAAGGTGCATATAGGGGTTGTGTGCTAGTTTGGGTGTTGAAAAGAAAGTGGGATGGAGGACGTTTGGGCTGGTGTGTCCTTTTTCCCTTTCTTTCTCCGCTCTTCATTGCTTGCTATCCAAGAAGTCAAAACATGGTGAGAATGTGAGGGAAGAGGGGGTAGAGATCAGAGAGAGACTGAGTAAGAGAAGGACGTGTAGTAGGTTAACGGAGAAGATGAGTGACACTGTGAGAAAGTTAGCTGTGTGTGTGTGGTGTAATAGAAGTGGGTGACAAGGTTTAATGGCAAAAAAAAAAAATGATGATGGAAATGAAAAAATTCAGCAACTATAAGTGAGATGAAAATGGAGAGAGAGCTCCCTTTAATAAGGATGGTTGCTAGGCTTTTATGGAGAAGAGAGTGAGTGGTGTATTTGCTGTATTTTTTTCCAAAATGGGGAAGAAGATGATGGAGCAGGTTTTTCTTTTTCTTTTTCTTTTTTTTTCTATGGAAGGCAGCCAAAAATCCTTTTTTTTTCATCTCCTTTTTTCGTTCTATCTCCCCCCTCTTTATGGTGGTTTCTCTATAAGACGTGAGAGAGTGAGAGAGAGGAGAGGTGGAAGAATAAGTGGGGAAGAAAGAGGGAGAGAGGGGTGAGGACGTGAGGTAGAGAGGGTGTGTTGGAGAAAAAGACGTGGAGAGAAAAGGGAACGTGGGTTAGCCAAAACATGGGTCTCTCAACGTATTTTTTAAATTTATTTTTTATTTTTATTTTTTAATTTCTTTTCTCTCTATTAAAAAAAAATTAGAGAATGGGGTGTGATCCAGTGCTACTCACCTTCATGGTAGCCTACTGTCGTTGAATTCTTACTGGTTGACTTTTTTTAGTTGAATTTGGATTTGTCGACATTTTGATTTTAATTTTAATTTGATATTTTAAATTAAATTTAAATTTGTATTTACTTTTAAATTTTGAATTTCGATTGTTGGATTAAAATTTTAATTTGAATTTTGATTGGTTGTTGGTCGATTTGAAGTTTACATTTTTTTTTGTTGAATGATTTTTAACTTGATTTTCAATTTGATTTTGATTTTGATTGGTTGATCGATTCGATTTAATTTTACTTATTTAATTGGTTAAATAATTTTTAACTTGATTTTCAACTTGATTTTAATTTTATATTTTAATTGTTTTCTTGATTTTTAAATTAAACTTAATTTTTATTTTATATTTTAATTGAAATTTAATTTAATTTTCAATTTAAAATTGATTTTGATTAAATTTTAGTTTAATTTTCAATTTGAATTTTATTTTCCTAGATATTAGGGTATCTATGTTAGAGTTGGATATTGAAGGGCATTTTGATCATTTTTATGAAATTTTTTAAATTTCTCTGTTTTCATCGATTTAGCGCTCGTTAGACTCGAAAGCACATTTTGAGTGCAATGGAGGTACTTTTGAGATTTTTCGGGGGTCCAAAATTTATGAGGGGCATTTTCGTCATTTTAATGATTTTTTACAGATTTTTACGAATTTCTCTATTTTCATCGATTTGGGTCCTATTAGGCTCGAAATCACATTCTGAGTGCAATAGAGGACTTTCGAGACTTTTCGAAAATCCAAAATTTATGAAGGGTATTTTCGTCATTTTTGTGATTTTTATAGATTTTTATGGATTTTAGCGTGAGGTTTCTTTCAGTCCCTGTGTAGTTATTTCTAAGTTCTGAGGTTGTATTTTCCTTGCACAGCGTGATCTCTAAGTTATTGAACTGTGTATCGAACCTAAGCATATGTATTTACTAAGTTAGACGTAAGATGTAGCGATCCTAAGCGTACGTAATTTTCTATGTTGAATCGTGACGAGTAAGGATGATGAAAAGACTAGAAATGAAAGGAATCAAGCAGTACTCACGAGCCTTCGAGTTCTTTTATGCTTATCATTAAGAATCCACAACAACCAGGTGCCAAATTATCGAATTAGGCAGATGCAAAAATTGGGTGTCTACAAATAGAATCCACTATAGTTTCCAAACACAAAACTTGTGAGAAGTACTTCTCAGATCCTGCATCCAAATGTACTACACATATCCAACTACTTCAGACAGTACTTCAAAAAATACTTCTAAGAGTACGTATGTTTTAAGTACTTCTGGCTCTTGTATCTACATGGGCCCTAAGGTTTTTTATAGAGAAAAACTAAGGTTCATTTGGCAATACATTTTTGTCTCCAAAATATCTAAATTGACTCTTCTTCGTAAAATAAAAATATATTATCTTCTCAATTAGAGTTTCAATCCTACTCAGTTTGCCTTATTTTAATAATCGAATAAAAGATTATGTCCATAATAGTAAAACGTGACAGACTTGGAATTTCTAACTTGTCACATATTTTTTACTAATGAAAAATTCAAATTAGTCTTTCTTCATTACCTACGAATTTGTTCTACTCAAAATCAATTTTTTAACTCCATTAATCTCAACTTAATTCAATAAGCGAGATCAAAATTATAAATAAAATGGTATGACGTGACAAATTTAGAGTGAAAGAAAACTTGATTACATCAATCCGATATCATCAAATCTCTTAGACAGTGCTTTGATTTTGACTATGACCTTAACATTTTGACTTTGGTAGTTTTACCACTCTTAGCTTTTCAACTTAGTTTGATTTATCCACAAAATATAAAGCATAATCAGGATCTATAAATTTTATACAATTAACTAATAAAATGTGAGATGTAATGATTTAAGTGATATGCATGATTTTATGATCAAAATTGACGATATGAATTAAAAAATCAGTTAAGTGTCTTAAAAAATGATAGGAAAATATAAACTTTTAGGCACTTAACACACCCAAGCTTAAAATTTTCTGGTCACAAATAAATAAAGAACATAAACTAATAAAAATAATGTCATTTTCGTAAGCATCTCGATTGTATTTAGTGAATATAACAAACCCTTAAATCCTTAGGTTATCCCTCGTGAATGTGTTTGACTCGTAAGAATTTACAGTAAATATGCCCACAAAATTCAATATATGGCATTTACTTATCAAAATTTAGCTAAGTTAACATTTGAAGGCATTAAATTAAACTTAGATCTATTAGAAAATTAGATATTTGCATTTTAATAAATTCCAAGCCATTGTAAAATTAGTTAAGAGTATTCAACAAATAATATGACCATGAGTATACAGTGAAAGTCTAACTAGAATTTTGAGGTTCAACTTCATGAAGTAAAGCTAGACTCAATCTACCTAAAATAGTAAAGTTAACCTAAAATCTAACTCCAAACTTGACATCTTGTGTGGGGTAGTGAGATGTATGGGTGTTCACTTTAATACCTCTAAATGACTTTCTATGTGATATTCCAGTTGAATCACGTTTTTACCATTGACAACTTTTATCCTATTAAAATTGTCACACACCCTTTGGGAGCAAGACCCGACACATAACATTTATAACTAGATTGTGTTTAAGACGATTTTTTTCCAGATAATTTATTTTAAATATATTCAGTCTATAACTACCAATAGTCGAGTATATAATAAATGATTAAAATGACTTTCACATAGTGATAACAACCTAACAAACCATAGTTTTTTTCTCTAGTTCTCATCCAAAAAAAATGTTTAAGAATTTTTACATTATTACATATCCAAATTAGAGAGAATAACTATTAACTTCCCTTAAGCGTTCTCACTGTCAATCCCAACATACAACACCCCAAACTATCCATTGCCTAGCTTTTGAGTTGATTATCCACCAAGCATTTTCCCTAATTGCCCGTCATGTCTCTTAACAAGGTTCTTCATGATGAAATTCCTCATTATATTCTCCAACACTGACATTCTCAACTTCAATCGGCTCTTCATAACAATCTTCTAGTCTTGTAATTGGGGGTTATAATAGGTGAGCAATGAAAATTATTATCTAGTAGATGGATGGTACAACCAAGGTAGTTGGGTAATCGAATAAACATGTTAAAGGCCATATCATATGGGATAGATACCAAAATAAAATTTCTTCATGCTTAAGAAAGACTCATCATAGTTTAGTATGATTTGTTGATAAGACAAAGTATGATTGTATTTAGCAATAGATAACCATTTGAGGAATATAAAAGTTCTTAAGCAAAACAATATAACTTTAACAAATAATACCTAGAGAAAATAACTATTACAAAAATGATAGTGTATCAAATAAGAATTATGGGTTCACGACTAAATTCCATCTCAGTTGGGGATCCCAAGTTTGTCAATGAGAGATTGCAACATTATTGCCTGATTTTACAATCAACCTGATCGCCATGTTAAGTGGCCCATGTCCCCTACTCAAGACCCATATTACAGAGACCAGACAGTTGATTACTATAAACTTCTCACGATCACAGGGACAATCAGCTTCATTTTGCCTATCAGGCCAAACAACCCCAATGTGCTTTGTACTCATACAATCCCTTTACACCATACCATATTTTGTAAAACTTGAACTTACTTTTGTTCAAACTATAATTTAAAATCTATATTTCATGTACATAGAATGCATTCCAAAAGTGCACCCAACCCACATTATTGGAACGATCACACCCATATCTTTTTGGAATGATCACATCCAATTTCTCTTGTTGAAGTGGTCACCCACCACTACTCGGAATAATCACGCCCGATATCATTTTAATGGTCAATCATTCCCACTAATCTACTTGAGGAATGATCTCTTCCATCTAAGCATGGCACGATTCGTGTACCCGTTTACTTTCCTTGGAATGATCATATCCAAGTATACATTTAGCTGAGAGATCACTCATCTTCTCTCGAAATGTTTACCTAGGGGTGCACGCGATTCAGATTGATTTGGATTTTGGCAAAATTAAAATCGAACCAAACATGATCGGTTCTACAAATTTGGAACCAAACCAATCCAATCCAATTATCCTATAGAACCGAACCAATTCAAACCAACCTTGGTTCGGATCGGTTCTCGGTTCTCATACTTATTATTTTCAATGGTAAAATTAAAATAGTTAAAACTTAAAACTAAGCAAAATAAATATTAAACAAAGCATCACACATAACACATAATACACAGAAACAAAACATCAACATACTAATTATTTCAATATAAACAAAGTATTACGCATAACACATCAAAAATAAAAATCATTTAACACTCACCTTGTAAGAGATGATTGAAGATCAAAGTCATTCTTAAAATCAAATGTTGTTTGTTGCTTGTTTAAAGTCGAAACCAAATGTTGTTTGTTATTTTGTGATTAAAAGTAAAGGGAGGGCATATTTTTTATGAGTTTTTGTTATAAAAAAAAAATAAAGGAGATGAAGCTGAAGACTTTGATAAGTTACCTCTAGCACACTAACACAGTTGAGAGAGAGAGCAAGAGAGAATAGAAGAACGAAACTAAGAAAGGATTTTATATATATATTGGTTCGATTCTATTATACCCTTAATCCGGAACCAAACCCAAATAATCAAATTTTTTTTTTACAATTCGCACCTAAACCAAATCATCCTCAATCCAATCCAAAAGGCTCGGATTGGTTCGATTATCGGATTTACCCAATCCAATGTGTACCCATATGTTTACCTACTGAAAGCGTCCTCGATCCGTAAGTGTGGATCCGTTTTTACTATTTTGGGAGTTACCACCTAGTTTTACGATTTAAGAACCAAAACATGACTCTAAAGGAATAAGGAATATTGAACCAAGAAAAGATTGTGGGTACAAGGATCAAGTTATGGGACTAGAAGGTGTTAGGCACCAATCCTACCCAACAAACGTCAGTCTCTACTTTTTTCAAAGATTTACATTACAATAAATGACCTAAAAAATATAATAACATTTACATTTTCCTTTACTTAAACAATCACGACAATCGATTTTCTCAAAAATTGATGGTGAGTATTCCTTGTATGAATTTTCTTGCTCTTATCTTTGTTGCTAAATCTACTTTAGATCTTTGAGATTTGACTTTCTTCTCTTAGATTTGAATATTTTACTAATTTTTCAAGGTATTTTTAAGAGTTCTAGGTATTTTTTAGGTAGAAAATTAGAATTTAGGATTAGGTATAGAATTGGGACTTCATATTTAGGATTTTGGAAAATATTAGAAAAGTTTTTACCTTAGTTTTCAATGATTTTTCTTGACATACGAAATTAGGTGGTGGGGGCTCTCTTTTAAAGAGTTTTGTGATAAGATTAGAGTTTGATTAGGTTTCTTAGAAATAAAGTCCATCTCTAACTAATCTATTAAGTGATTTGGATAATATTTTAGATAAGTTTTATTTGAATTTTAAATTTTTTGACTTACATAGAATGATAATTTTTTACATTTTGGAGAACCTCCCAATAAAATGTTCTTTATTATATTTTTGAATTCTTTTGGACCCCTTGTGGAGGGTTTTTCTAAATATCAGGTGTACTCCACTTAAATAAATAGGTCGTCACTTGAAATTTGACCCATGGACTTAATTAATTAAATTTAGTTGTTTAAACATTTTAATTTGATTTATTTAGATTTTACTTTAAGTTAATTATTATTTTAATTATTAGTTTCATATTTTTGAATTTTAAGATTGAAAAATTACTGTTTTGTCCTCAAAGAGGACTTTTGTGTTGGAATATCATTTTTTAATGTTTTGAAATTTTTTAGAATCAGTTTTTCGTAAAAAATTGGATGCGAGTATTGGTGTGTGTTATTTATGAGTTTTTAATGTGAAATGATCGTGGCCTATATGAGGGATATTTTTTTTAATTTAATTTTATTTTATGAAAATTGATGAAATAATTTATTTGGTTGTAGTTTGTTATTTTATGCATTCAAAATGATTTTTCTAAGCGTAATGTAGCCTTCAAGAATGTTCTAGTATCAAGAATATTTTGGTAATTTGATCATTTTTATGTGATTTTTCTTATAAACTTCTTTTTGTCTTAAAATGATGATTTATATGTTTTGGATAGTGTTTTCTTAGCGTATCATGGTTCTAGAGTTTATTTATTTGATGTATCTTATTCGAATTATAAAAACACATTTAGGAATAACTAAAAACATTAGAATATTCATCCATCATTAGGAACCGTCACAATCAAGTTGACGAGTTGATTAATCAGGCAAATGCAAAAATGGGGTGTCTACAGATGTCCCTCTTTGACATAAGGTTTGAGCAAACTTAGATAGCAAATCTACTTTGATAGATAGTATGATATATGAATGCCAAAGTTAGTGACAACTTATTTTACATCCTAATTTGGCAACTCGTCAGGACGTTTGGATGTATGAGGGTAAAACTCTCCCTGAACTAAAAGATGTAAGGTCCTCGAACGTGAGCTCTCATTAACGGTGTCAGATCCTTGAGTTTTAGAAAATTCTCCTTGACTAATGCAAATGTAATGAATGTACTCGTGTATGCAGTAGTGTAATAATGATTTTGAAAATGCGCGTCTTTATTTTGCGCATTCATGATGAAAGAATGATGAACTTTTTTAAAAACAATACAAAAATTGAGTGAGATAACTGAGCAAAAGATCTTAAGAAATGCCTAGATAAAGTGTGATTAAGGTTTGAGTAAAGTTTGAGTAAAATCTGAATACGGTCTAAGTAAAATTTAAGTAAAATCTGAGAAAAATATCAATAAGATCTAAGCAAAATCTGAGAAAAAATCTCAGCAAGGTTTGAGCTAAATCTAAGAAAAAGTCTCAGCAAGGTCTGAGTAAAACCCGAATGTCCTACTGTACCTACTTTGGGTGAAAGAATAATAAACTAGATTCTGGGCAAAACCAAACGTGAGATCAGAAACGCCTTCTCTTGAACTTCTAGGGTTTTCAAAAAATTGTTATTAAGAGGGTAACCTTAAATTCAGGGTTATCATTATCCTTTAGGACTGATATTAATCAAGTTTGAAAATAAAAAACCTTTAGTTTTACATGGAACATTGCACTGGAGATAATTGAAGACAGTTTGAAAAAGAATGCCTCTGCACACTTTGAAAAAGGAAAATGCCTCCTATTATGAAGGTTTAAAATTTTTAATTACCTCAAGCTTAATAAAAGTTTAACTTTTAATTTTGACTTTTTATATTGAAGATTTTAAGTCAGTCTTAAGAAAATAAAATATTTCATTTTAAGATTTATAGTAGAATCCATCTTTCTCCCTCTTGGTTCACTTAGGGATGCGTAAAAATTTTAGATCAATTATAGATAAGATACTTGTGACCTTTGAGTCTTTACCTAGTTTAAGTTAGGTATTGAAGCTTAGTCATTCAGACTTTTGATGTTTTAGCTTGGACTGTCTTTTTAGATTTTTTACTTGACGGAGATTTTCTTTTAATCGTTCTAACTTTTATCTAGATTGTTTTTTCAGATTTTAAATCTAATGAATGCACTCTAACTTTTTCCTAGATCGTCTTTTCAAGTTTTTAATCTAGAGAGTTAATAATTTTTTTTATTTTTCTCTTTGCTCTGATTGTTACAAAGGCCGTCCATTTGAATTTTCAACCTTGTGAGTTTGCCTTAATTTTTTTCTAAGTCGCTATTTCGGATTTTCAACCTAGTAGGTTTTTTGTTCTCTTTTTTCCCTTTTGAACTTATGAAGTTACTATCTGATTATGCTTTATTACTTTCCTTGACTTTTTCGCATGGTACTTAGTAGGCTTTCCATAGGTAAGCTTATGACTGAGCATAAAAAGAAATCAAGTTTGAGGTTCAAAATCTGAATGCCCTTGGGTGAGATTTCTTTTAAATTTTTTTTTTTTGAATTTTCTTCCCCATTTTAACAATATCTTTTTTTAAGGTTTTTTTATTTATGGGGAATAAACCATTTTTTATGTGGTCAGGTCTTAAGTAACTTCTCACATTGCCTACATACACTAGAATTTTGGGATCAGACCAAAATGTAGTTCGAATAAATTCCTTCCCTTAAGTTGGGTGGTTGGGCTAAGAAAGAAGAAGACAATTTTTTTCATTTTTTTAAGTCTACAAAGGGCTGAGAAAGGAGATGTTGAGCTGGATAGCAAGAAAATTGATTCGGCAGAAGATGGCCTCCTTAAATGTAGTATCACTTGATCTAGTAAAGGTTTGTTGGTTTTGGTAGTTCAATTCCATCATGGTCTTGAAGTCTAGCGATTTTACCAGATAGTATTTTTTTATGATGAAAAGACCTCTCCAATTTGGTTTGAACTTCCTTCTATGGTCAAAAATAGGTGCTCGATTCTTTGAGTACCAAATCATTAACTTGCAAGTGGCGGGTTTTGATCTTCATGTTAAATATGCGGGTGATTCTTTTCTAATAACCTTACATGTGGTACAGAGCTCTGAGTCATTTTTTCTTCGATTAAGTTTAGTTCTTTATATCGTTAACAGTCCGAGTCTACTTCTGATAACTGATTTTTAATCAAGGTCCTAAGAGACGGGATTTCCATTTCAACTCGTAAGACTACTTCCATATCATACACTATAGATTAATAAGTGGCTCCTATGAAAGATCGTATTGAAGTACGATATGCCCATATTGCAAATGGTAACTTCTCTGATCAATTATGGTACGATTGAAACATCTTTCTTATCATTATTTTGAAATTCTTCTTGGTTGCTTCAATCGTTCCATTGGTATAAGGATAATAAGGAGATGATTTATAGTACGTGATCTTGAACTTTGAACATAGAGTAATAATCTCAGCTTTGAAGTGTGACTTGTTATCAGAGATCAATTCTGAAGATACCCTGTATCAATTGATGATATTTGCTTGAATAAATTTTGCAACTCGAGATGTAGTGAAGACAACATAAGAGGTGGCTTTGACCTATTTAGTGAAGTAGTCAATGGCAACTATAATGTACCCATACCCATTTGATGCCTTAGGTGTGACTTTATCAATTATATCAATTCCCCAAATAAAAAACGACCACGATGAAGTCAAACCAACTAACTGTGACGGGGGCACGTGTATGAGATTGGCATGTATTTGACATTTAGAGCAAGTCTTGACCATACGATGATAGTCTATTTACATTGTAGGCCAGTAATATCCTTTTCTCATAATTCTCCTAACTAACATTTCCCATTCATGTGAGGTCCACAATCTCCTGTACGTAGTTCAATCATTATATGCTCGGCTTGATTTTTATCAATACATGATAAATGAATTCCATCATGAAATCTTTTGTATAAGTTTCCTGCGTACAAGATGAACTAAGATGCAAATCTCTATAGTATTTGTCGTTCTTTTTTCGACACTTTTTCTGGGAACTCTTTATTTTCCAAAACTCTTTTGATGTCTATATACCATGAATTTTCGCTAAGGAGTCAAGCAACAATGTCAATTTGAAAGTAATATGCGAACTTATCTTTGACTTCGACAGTGATAAGCCTTAACTCCATGCCTGGAGGCAAATGGATTATTAAGGAGAGAGTGGCCAGGGCGTTAACGAATCTGTTATCTTCCATTGACAGATGTTAGAACATAATGATTTTGAATTTTCTCACCAAGTTTAGTAGATATTTTTGATAGGGCTTCAACTTTCTGTCCCTAATTTTTTATTCTTCTAACGATTGATGTATGACTAAGACTGAATCCCCCAAATACTTTAATTTCTGTGATGCCTGGATTCAAAACAACCTCGATTCTGGTAACATACTCTTCATATTCAGCTATATTATTGGTGTTGGAAAAGGCTAACTTAATAGTGATTGAAATGTGGCATCCTTCTAGAGAGAATATAACTATCTATATTCTATACTCGTTCTAATTTGTGGCTTTATCGAAGTATAGCTGTCATGTTTGATTCAGTAACTCTTCCTTGATATATAGGATATTTTCATTTGGAAACTGATCAACATGCCTTATTCCTTATACCAATGGGTGATCAATCAAGTATTCTATTACAACTCTTCCCTTGATAGATTTTTGCGTAACATGCATGATGTCAAATTCTGATAATTACAACAACCATCGTGTAGTTCTTCCTGTAGTATCGACTTTTCGAAAAGATATTTGAGAGGATCCATTTGAGATAACAAGATGATTGAATGAGAGAGCATATAGTGTCAAAGCCTCTGAGTTGCCCATACTAGTGCTAAGCAGGTCTTTTCTTGGGCTAAATATTTTCATTCATACTCCAACATCTTTTTATTGATGTAGTAGATGGCCCTTTCTTTGAGATTGTCTTTATCATACTATACCAACATATATCTCATAACTTCTTCTATGACTAAAAGATAAAGAAGAAGATGTTCGCTTGGGATAGGTGGTATCGAGATAGTCAGGTTTGAGAGGTACATCTTAACTTGATCGAAGGCCTTTTGGCATTGTTCATTCCAAACAATCGACTCATTTTTCTTGAGAAACTTGAACATGGGTTTGTAAACATTAGTGAGTTGAGGGATGAATCTGTTGACATACTGAATTCTACCTAAAAACCCTCAAATCTATTTTTCAGTCTTAAGAGGTGTCATTTTTTGGATAGTTTTAATTTTTCCAAAGTCTACTTTGATCCCTTTTTGACTGATTATAAACTCTAATAGTTTTCCATAAGTCACTTCGAATACTCATTTTTATAGGTTGAGACGCAGCTGGTACTTTTGAATCCTTATGAGAAACATTTCTAGTGCAGCGGCGTGTCCCATTCATTCATTAGATTTTACTATCATTTCATCCAAATAAACCTTGACTTCCTTGTGTATCATGTCGTGCAATAAAGTCGTAACTGTTCTTTGGTAGGTGGCCTCAATATTCTTTAAATATAAATGTATGATTTTGTAGTAAAATGTTTCCTTACTGTGTGATAAACGACGCCTTTTGCATATCTTAAGGGTCCATCTTTATCTAATTGTATCCTGAAAATTCATCTATAACAGATAACAAAGCGTGCTCTGTCATACTATCTACTAAAATATCTATGTGTGGTAAAAGGAAACTATTTTTTAAATTGCCTTATTTAGGTCCCTAAAATACAAACACATTCTGACATTTTCATCATTCTTACTAACTAAGACTATGTTAGCAATTTACTCAGGGTACTCTACTACTTCTAGGAATCCGACATTGATTTGTTTTATAACATCCTCTTTGATTTTGAGTGTCAATTCTGGTTTCATGCATCGAAGTTTCTACTTACCTGGTCAAACATCAGTATGTAATGGATTCTGATATTGAATAATGTCTGTGCTTACTCTCAGTATGTCCTTGTAAGATTGCGTGAAAATGTTTTTAAACTTTTTGAGCAAATCTAATACCCTTATGTTCACCAAGAGAAAATGTGACACCAATCTGAATCTCTTAAGGATTTTTTTCGAGGTTAATAACCTATATTTCCTTCATTAGAAGTTGAGCTAGATGTTCATTTTCTTTTTTGAGTAACTTGGTTACTTCAAGAGGAGGTTCTTCGTTAGAAGATTCTTCCTTCGAAACTAGATTATTAGTAAAATTATTATTATGTTCAAGGTAATCAATTTTTTTATTTTATCAAAAAGAGATAGGGTGACAAGACTTACTACGGACTTAACAGACTCAATGGAGTCAACAAAAATAATAGACTCATCAAACACATCTGGCTTAGTAGACTTAACAAGACTGACAGAACTAGTCTCAACATGAAGCACATGACTTACTACATAATAATTAGAAAGAAACTCGACCGCAAGTTTGATTACAGACTAAGGATTTGGGATTTCATTTCCTACTGATAACACTAAGACACTGCGATCTTCAATGAATAATTGATCAATATTGAAAGAGTCCACGATTATTTACCGGTCTTCAATTTATTTTTCTTCAACCTCTTTGCTTGCTTCTTTTTCAAGCTAGTCCATGCCAAATAAGATTTTGAATCGTAGCAAACGAGTACCCGTGATGTGATTAACGAATGGTTGGAAAACCATAGTAATGAAAATCTTTCCCTACTTTTACGAAGTATCCATTGAGGGTCTTATGATAAGGTTTCATCTTAATCAGATCTGTAGAGCGTCTTTGCTTTTTGGCATTTACCTTATCGTGTTTTGTCTTCCAATATTGGGTTCAATCTTCCTTGGTAAGTTCGTATCCTAAATCAAACGCGTCGATGACTTCTTTGATCACTGGTGTGTCTTTAATACCTTGTTGCCTACAACCTAGGCCCATGCCAGGGAAAAACCTCATATTCTTGAACATATTAACTATATAACAATTTGAGGTATTTTTAATAGGGAAATACTCATTTACGGTGTGGTCTCATTGAACTGAATAGAGGATTGGATGTCTATGACTTAAAATTTTACAAGAAATTCAACTATGGGTATGTACAATCGGAGGTGTAAAATTTTTAATACGTTTCTCTTAGTGTTATCATATGCTTTGACACTTTGATCAGTTGGCTTGAGATCTTCAACTTTAAACTCATGACAAGTAGCAGTCTTCAATGGGCAAACATTCAATGCGCTCCTATTATCAACTAAAATTAGAGGGACCCTCATCCTGTTGCAGTCGACTGTAATGTGTAATGACTTGGTATGACTTACTATTTCTTTTGGGAAGTCTGGGTCTAAGACAGACAAAATGTTATCCACATAAGTTGCCCTTATTATATTGGCCAGCTGATTTGGGAAAGTATCAAGAGAGACTTGGACTGTCCCTAGTGCTTTGAGAATGGTCTCCCTATGGGCAGTGGAAGCCATAAGAAAATCCCAAACTGAAATATTGGCCCATGTTATCTTTAACTGCTTGATTAAGGAGTCATCTTCTTCGACGGTTTCTTTAATGGGATCTCCCTTCTCTTTTCTTGCCAAGGCTATGGGATTGTCGACACATAATTCTGAAGTCTTAAAGATTCTTCTCCCTTGAGTCACATGTCTAACTTCGTCGTAGGAAAGGGAAAAAAACTTATCGTCTTATGTCAACAAGTATGGGTCTTCTTCGTCAAAGAAATAGAGTTTTCCAGGTCCATTTGAGGTAGGAGGTAACTATTGAATGCATGACTATTATTATAACGAGTTAATTGGGTAGTTTGACGTGGATTGAACAAATAAGAGAAACATGGTCAAATGATAGTTGGGTATTGGAAACCATGTTCAGGGTTAGTGAAGATTGATAGACAAGTAATGGATTAGTGGTGACATTTGGTGGTATTGGGCTGAGAATGGTGATATTTTTAATGTCAATGAGATTTTGAATGACGTAACGAAGGATGATACATCGATCAGTATGATGGCCAAGGTTTTGATGGCATAGAAAATATTAGGATTGTGCGGGGCTTGTAGAGGATTTGGTGAAGGTCAGGATTGAAGAGGGTGAGAAACCCTTTCTTTAGTAGTTTCTTAAAAACTACAATAAGGGTCATCCCTAAGTTGGTAAATTGACGCGAGGTTCGGGGTTGACTTGAATTAGCTTGATTATTAGTTCAGGCTAGAGGTTAAGCTGGGGTGACAGATGTGTTGGTTAAATATACGTGGTTGGTGCTAGGTTTGGAAATGAAAGGTTTGTTAGACTTGTTGTTTGAGGGGTTGGAAAGACCCCAGAAGCAAAAACATCATCGAATTGGCTTCTAGCTTGTAATAGGGACTCAAATGTAGAGAGATATTAGGTGACTAGGTGCTGACCATATCCTTGCGAGAGATTTTTTGGGATAATTTCTAGTTGTTCTTTTTCCAAGGGTCTATCCCATATTTGGGCAGCTTTGACTCTCCAACAGTCGATGAAGTCAATAGATATTTTTCCATTATTTTGTTTAGTTGATTCCAAATCCTTTCGTGAAGTTTCGATCTGGGTACTATCCTTATACTAGTACTAGAACAATTTTGACATATTTTCCTATGTTCCTATTGTAGTTGGATCTTGAGACATCAACCATTATATTGCTAATCCTGATTGAGTGTGTTAGAATAATAATGTCATATATTTATCGTTGATGCCCATGGTGCGCATGTTAGTGACATACACCTTGAGATGAGTTCTTACGCAACCTATTCTATTGAACTTGTCCATCTTAGGCATTACAATTTTTTTTGGTAAATGAATCCTAAGAATACAATTTAGAGGCTCAATACATGTTGCAATTTTATCAATGCACTTTATATTTTTTAAGGTTATCACCAATTAAGACATTCTATTGGCTAACATAGGACTTTTATTAATGGGTATTTCATTTCCATTGAGTTCAAAGACTTCTTGTGAGTGTCTTGTTGCGTTGTCTTCTGCTCTCTTTCCCTCTGGATTGTCAAGGAAGTTTCACATTGATTCTGAAATCTGTTATAGTGCTTTTACCTTACTTTTTATATTGTTTATATCTGTGACGAAGACTGCCAGAATTTTGGGGATCTCTGCAAGTTCAGATTTTGAAGTTATTTCTGATTGTAAACTTGGTACCAATGTTCGTTTTAACCAACTGGACTTACGACTCCAGTTAGGTGATATACGCTTAAGCTTAGGCGCAATGATAACCCTAAAACCCTATCGAAGGTGAATTTAATCAATTTTAGTGTTACAGTCCCTCTTAATAACATTTTAATAAATCCTGAGATTTATAGAATTTTGTGTACCAATCTATTAAATAATTCATTCATGCAATGTTTACTTTATTTAAAAGGAAAATAATTTCATTAAATTATTAAAAATTATTGACAATAAGGACAAATGTTGTTTTCATTGAATAACAACTTTTAACATATCTGATTTAAACTATTTTTTATATTGATGCTTGGCTTCGTTTTATTGGTCATCAGGATGACTAGGGCAATCGAGCTTGCTTCTTTTGGCTTTAACAATTAATTCCTTAAATTCTTCTGATCCATTTTGATACCATTTGTATTATTATTTAATTTAGCCAGGGGGATACAGTTGCATGGTAGGAAATTGAATATCCATTCTCAATTCTAAATTGTTAATTTATTATTTATTTTAAAAGAAAAATAATATATATGTATATATTTTGTGAATTGTTAAAGAGTTTACGAATACCTAAAAGGATAGTCCGTCATATCATTCGGAATGATATACCATCCTGTGATGTATAGTAGGGACAACCAAACTCTTACGTCGTATGGGACGCATATGAGAGTGGCATCACAACTAGAATTCGAATTATTTATTTATATATTTTTTAGTGAATATGTAATATAAATGTAGTCGTACACGAGTGGGGATGTATAATAGGAATCACATGCACGCTTGTTAGGCATAGACGAAGATGACTAGTTAATAATTACTAATGATGTTTAGTAATCAAACAATTGATCTTCGTTATGAATCAACGACCAACCTGAGCCGGAGAAATGATCAACTAACTGTGGCAATTGTGTTGTCCTGCCAGACACTAACATAAAGTCCCATGTCAGATCTCGAGGTATTAGGTGATGCCTTGAAATTTTGGCATGGTCTACTTTATTTATGTTAGCATTCTAGGGCACTAAAAACCTACACCTGATAAAGGACATACACTATCATGCATATATATATACAAAATAGAATAATAGCGGAAACTTATATACATCTAATAACGTATGATAAATCAGAGTACAGAAAAAGAAATTTATATACAGGATTATACATAAACTCCTTACTCTAATAAAATTCTTAACACTCAAAACCAAAATTTATATTACTACTTGGACAACCTGACGCCGCTAGGTATAATCTAGTGCTTACCATGAAAAAGACTTTGATCATCTATCTGACTTACCAGATAATCCTCACTCATGCTCTACACCTGTCTTGCCAAGCTCCAGATCTAAAATTAAAAAAAATGGAGAAGAAAATGGTGAGTAACAATGGTGACTAACAATTTTTGTCAATAATCTCTTTTAACATGAACAAATAAAAATAATGAATCATTTTAACATATGCAAAATTTTAAAGAAAAAACTATGATTAACTTGTACATATAGCCAGGGATGAACAACTAAACATTTTAAAACTCACATTACATTATCAATAATACTCACTATAATATTTATTTTTAATACAAATCTAGTTGACTAAACAGAAACATTAAACATGTATTTCATTTTATATATCAAAATAAGGCAACATATATATAATACACAATGGTAGAGTAATGGAATTAGAGAGTTGTGATTCACGATTGTATCGCTCCTACTCGGGACATAATGTTTCATAATAAAGTATTAATTCCTGATTTTGTGACTGGTCGTTGTTACCACACTTGCAGGATCATTTATTTGGTTCAGGCTAGCCGTTTGACGTGATCGTAAGCAATGAGTCTATTTTCGATGTGTCAGAATGTTTGACTACTATAGATTGTTAGTGATCACTGACTAATTATCTTCGTCTATGCCTATCAGGTGTGCATGTGATTCTCAAATATACAATATATTCGTATATGACCACCTTTACATTACAAGTTCACTAATAAAGATAGAGAGGAAAAAAATCTGGATTCCAGTTGTGACTCTACTCTCATACGCATCTCATACCACGTATAAGTTTGATTGTCCCTACTATATATCCCAAGATAATATATTACTCTAGATGATATGATAGACTATCCCTTTAGGTATTCGTAAGTTCTTTAACAATTTACAAAATAGCTACATATATATATTATTGCTTTTCTTTGAAAATAAATAAGAAATTTCCTTTGAAAATAAATAAGAAATTAACATGACAGAGTTGAAAATGGATATTTAGTTTCATATCATGCAACTGTGACCACGTGACTTAAAATAAATAACATAATATAAATATAAACTGCGCATCGCGCTAAAGAAAGTAAATAAACATGCAACTAATATCGTTATCCCTGGATATTCGTTCACCAACCTACATACAATATTACAATGTAAAATGTAAACATTACCCCTCGAGTGTGACTCTTACATTTTATCGTTTCATCCATTTTTTTTTTTTTTTTGCACTTTCTACGTTTTCAAGCACATCATTCATTTTTAGGGTTCATTCACTCAAATATTCATTTTCTGATATCAAATCCTTTTTCATATTTTAAAATTTATTTTTATCATTTAAATTGAAACTTTACAAAATTTATATCAAAACAGAGTATGAGCAGTGCATAGAACCAACTGGTAGAAATAACCTAGTGAAATATCCTACCAACGTATAATTTGTTATAAAATACAATTAAACATATCAAATATGCAAGTTCTGATGTGAATTTGAAATAAAGAAAAGAATTCTACATTTTTTTGAAACAAATCATAAGTTTTCGATAATAATCTTAAATGCAATTTTTATAATCTACGGTTAACAATAGAAATTGAGAGTCCTTACAGCCTATGTGCGATAGGATTGAAGTGCGTGCGTAGAAATCGAGATGATTGACATGAAAATCAAGATGGATCAGACGTCGAGACGACTGATTTTTGAATCTGATCCGATGATTTCGAAGATTTCAATGTCATCGACCTTAATTCCTTCTACGACGGAGGATTGTTTGGCCTCGAAATTGATGAAATTCGAGGTTTAAAAGTTGAAACCCCTGTATCACATACGATTGATGTTTGATAAAATGGGATGAAAAAGAAAAGGAAATGAAAAGAAACTAAGTGAATTTTGTAGAAGACGAGGCTGCGAACATTTTTTCCTTCTATGTCGGAAGTCAACGACGACCTATTCGCGATGAATATATGATTGAAAATATTAAAAAAAAAATATTTTTTTTAAAATAAGTCTCAGCTGGTTTTTGACGCATTTGAATGATGATGAATAGAAAATTCGTTTAAAAATTATTTATATAAATTTTTGGGACGAAATTGATATTTTACCTATTGTTTCGTTTGACGATAACTTAACCGTTCAGACTATAAAAGTGATGAATGAACATTCTATTTTATTTAATTTTTTATTTCAGATCTAATGGTGTGGTCAAATTCTATAAATTATCTCTCTAACAAAATTTTATTTTTTCGATTCGATGGGACCCTAAAATTGACGTCATTTCCGTTTTTGATGATAATTCAATTTTCTAGACTCTAAAAATAATAAGTAAATAGTCTATTTTCTATAATTTTTCGTTATGAATCCAATGGTGTGATCAAATTTTAAAATTTCTTACTCTAACAAAAAGTCATTATTTTAGCCTAGTCCAACTCAAAAATCGATGATTTTATGATTTTTTTGTTCGGACTCGCATTTGAGCGTGTTTATAGGTTAAAATATATTTTTTAATCATTTTGAATCTAATGATGAGGTTAGATTTTATTAAAAATGTTTAGAACAAAATTTTAAAATTTTACCCTAAGTCTTACTTTTAGGATTTTCTCAAACTTCTATTATTTTTTTCTCGAGATACAAATAAAAAACTTAAAAATTTGTAATAATGCTTCAATTGACCACAAAATCAAGTACAATGGGATTTTACATCGATCAAGCCTAGAACAATCGGGTCCCGACTGGGAACTATCTAGTCGTAAAATTCCAACTCTTTAATTCCTCTATTCTACCATTGTGTATTATGTTTATGTTGCATTATTTTGAATTGTAAAATGAAAAACATGTTTACTATTTGAAAATTTTCAATTAGAGTTGTATAAAAAGAAAATATTATAGTATGAGTACTACTGATTTATGTAATGTGAATTTTAATTATTTAGTTGCTCATCCCTGACTATATGTATAAGTTAATTGTAGTTTATCTTGTAAAACTTTGAATGTATTGAAATGATTGAGAATGCTTACTTGTTCATGATAAGAGAGGTTATTAGTCGAAATTGTTTGTTTACTTACTAGGTAATACGTGTTACTTACCTTTTCTTTATCTATTTTTTTAGTTTCAGATCCGGTACTTAACGAGATTGGTGTAGAGCACACCAGTGAGGATTATCTGGTGGGTCAGATAGATGATTAGAGTTAATTACTTGGTGAGAATTGGGGCTATACCTCATAACGACATCAGTTCGTCTAGGTTGTATTATAGGTTTTGGTTGAATGTTAAGATTTTGATTGAGAAAAAAGTTTTTGTAAAATCATGTATATTATTTACTTCTTTCGCACTCTGATTTACTTTACGTTAGTAGATGTATATAGAGTTCTGTTAGTTGATATCGTTGTTTAGGTGAAACATGTATTTGAGTATCTTTGAATGTTAACATAAAAAGAAAAAACCATGCCAAAATTTTGAGGTGCGACCTAGTATCTCAAGATCTAACATGGGATTTTGTGTTAGTATTTCGGGGATGTCACAGGCTGTCAATCACGTGTGCAGAAACTTTCTTCGAGAAACAATTCATGGAAGGACAAGTTTATCTCTTATGTTGGAAGGTTGGAGTTGGTAAAGTCTATCTTGCTCACTATTAAAGTTTTTTGGTGCAATTGCTTCATGTTACCATCTATGGTTGTCAAGGAAATGGAGAAAAGTTGTGCTAGATTTCTTTGGTCTAGGCCTGATAGTCAAAAGAACAGTAGTGTGGTTTGCTGGAATGATATTTGCAATCTCAATGCTGATGGAGGCCTCAACCTTGGGAACATTGCTGTTTGGAACAAGGAAGCTATTGTTCGTCATGTTTGGAAATTGTCTTCGAACCAGGACTCCTTTTGGATAAGATAAGTTAATGCTAACTTGCTCTAAGGTAGGAACTTGTGGATCGTTAAGGTCCCCAATGATACTTTTAAGAGTTGGAGGAAAATTCTTGAAGCTAGGGAAGCAATCTTGGCTAACATTACCCATTTAATTGGTAATGGCAAATCGACTAAGTAATAGGACCCATGACATCCCCTTGGCATTCTTAAGCATGTGTTCAATGACGACCTTACTCATGACTTAAGGTTGGGCCCTTGTGCCAAGGTCTTGACCTTTATTAGCAATGGTCTAATTTCGATAAGTAGAGAAGATAGCATACTCAAGATCTTTCAGCACATTGATTAAATCCCCATTCATATTGGCAGTGTGGATAAAGTAATATGGAAGGGGAGCACCAATGGTAACTTCTCAGTGGGTACAACCATTGGCCCTTATTTGAGATCCCAACCTGGTTCAAGTTGGGTTCATTTGGTCTAGAATAAGGCTAGTAACCCTAGCCACAACTTCATAACATGGCTGGCTATGAAAGGGAGACTGAAAACATTGAAGAAGCTCAAGGATTGGGGGTTGAATGTCGATTCCAAGTACAGGTTGTGTACATGCAATGAAGATAACACTAATCACTTATTCAGCTTATATTCATTTAAGAGAACAATATGGAATGCCATTTTGAAAAAAATGTCTTGTTTGTAGAGTGTCAGGGAATTGGGAAGAAGAGGTTTCTTGGTCTATCCTCAATTTCAAAGGGAACTCGATTATTTAACTTGTGAAGCAAGTGGCCTTTTGCTCCTTTATCTATCATCTTTGGATGGAGAGGTGCAATCGCATATACTAGAATAAGTTCAAGGATCTAGCCTTGGTCTTCTTCAACATCTCGGAAGATATCTGGACTAAGTTCGGGGATGACTTTGATAACATTGAAGACTCAACCTACAATAGGGCTTTCATGCAAACTTGGGGCTTTCAGGCTGGTTTCACTCATCATATGAGGACTTTTTGCTCTTGGATGAAGCTTAATGAGGGTGTTTAGGCTCTAAATACCGATGGATCCTTCTACCCCACTAGAGGTGGTTATGGTGCTATCATCTATGACCACGAAGGTCATGTGAGAGTTGCGCTTACTAGAAGAAAAGTTCCAAGGTCTGTTTTATTTCATGATATGCAAGGCATCTTAGAAGGGCTTAGATTAGTTGCTGCCCATAATTGTTTGAGAATTCTTATTCAATCTGACTCTATGGTAGCTATCAACATTCTCAATAATATCTGGACGGTTCCGTGGTATGTCCTCCATCTGTTTCTCTTGATTAGGATCCTCCTTCCTAACTTTCCGGAAGTGGTTTTCACCCACATATTGAGAGGCCAACAAGTTAGCCGATCTGACTGCTTCTATGCATGTGGGTGTTGGGTGCCAAAGACTTGACTGTATCTCCTTTCCCCTTGAATTGTTGTCTATCTTTGATCGGGATAGTAGTGGTAAGTGTTACCACAGGTTATAGCTGGTTTGGGTTTGCCAAACTCCGATAACTTTCCAAAAAAAAAGCTCAAATGGGTAAGACAACCATAAGGGTCCCTGTCTTCATAACGTTCAGACTTTCTTCCCAAGAAATGATACTATTGCCTTGTTAACTATGCAAATCATCAGAGGCAATGTCATACGACCACTCTTGAAGCTTTCAATGTCAACAACTTGAGTAACAATCCTTGTATGAATATTATCGTAGTTTAGGCTAAGGTTGGGGATTAGCTATGTGTATTTTGATGTAAAATAATAAATTCCTTATCCAACTGTAATGTCTTAATTTTCTACGCATACACAAAACCCTAACTTCATTTTTTGTTATAAATCGTCGAAATTAAAAAAATACATTTAAAAGTTCAAAAATGAGAAGTATATCATTTTCATTAGTCATTCACAATAAAAAAAATCATTGGAAATGATTGGAGTTCCAGTTGGGAAGCTTAAGTATGTGAAGAAGAAGACAAAATGGGTAGTTTTGATATTTCAAAATATCATAACCTAAGATGAGGTTGAGGGACTGATTAGAAAAGAGGGATATGCTAAATGAACTATTTAGCTCACCCCTAAAAGTTAAGGACTAATCAGAAGAAAAAAGTTAGTGTCAACGACCATTAAGTAATTTCCCCTAATTAATAAGAACTAAAAATTGATTTGTTGGTGTCTGCATGCTTGTTGGAGAATATTTTTTTATACATACAATTTACCCAAATTAACCTTCAAAACTTAATTTTGAATTTTGTGGGGCTATCGAGAAGGGATTCGAAGCCTTGAAAAAATATACTAACAAATAAAATATAATAATTGGTATGAACTACCGAACAAATATTCATATACACATACTAGTTGGAGAATATTAACTTATTTACCTTTGCATCGAAGTCACCCAAATTAACTTCTTTGACCTCCTCTTGGATTTTGTCAAGAGAGAAGGGGTCCGAAACCTTGACAAAATATATTAACAAAAAAAATAAATAAAATGAGATAGAGATGAGCATAGAATGTTGGAAAATATTATCTTTAATTTTATTGGGGGACAAGGCGTTTGAAAGCTTTAACAAAGTACATTAATAAATAAAATTTACTTAAACAAAGCACCAATAAAGTAGTGTATGAGAGAAAATTGTTGGAATGAATTGTGACCACTTTTGAAAACTCAAGTAAGATTAAAAAAAAATAAATGAAAATGCTGGAATGACACAAACGGAGACTCAAATGATGTGGTGGCGTGCACATAATCGTAGATGCTTTTTACTCGTATCTCACAAAAAAACATCTACGGTTATGTGCGCACCACCACATCATTGTGTCACCTTTCTGTCTCCCTTTGTGTCACCCCAACACGACTCTAAAAAAAAAAAGCTTGAAATTGTATTTTTAATATGGGTCTTGTTAACATGTGTCTAAGTGCAATAAATGCACTTGGGAAATAAAAATTTGTACCGAAAATACCCTCAATCTTTTTTAAGCAAATACCCCAAGATGCTTATTTCCAAGGTGCATTTATTAACAAGACCCTTTTAATATTTCAATACTTTTCTTAAGGTGAGCATGGCTTTATTAAAAGGAAAGTTTGGTGAGTTAAGTTATTCATTATTTGAGTTGCCACCTTATTTAGAAAGAAAATCCTATATACTATTAGGGTTCATTAAGTCATATTTGGTAAAATTAGGTCCTAATTTTTTTTTGCAATAGCCTTATATATAAATATTTGATAAAATTATTTAATAGACCCTGTGATAAGGACTTCATTCTAAATGAACCATGAGTTTTGAGGCGATATCCTAAAATCGTACTTAGTAAAAAGAATTCTTTCTTAACACCCCTCTCACCCGATCAAATAGCGAACTCCAATAGTAAAAGGGTAATTATAAAAGCATCCCATGAATTAATAAGAGCAATTCACAAATAGCCAAATTATTTTGTCTTATATGGGTTAAAAGTTTTGAAATGGGCTGATTTTAGTGAGGATGATATTTATGATGAGGAGATCAACTTCACAAAAAATCAGCCAATTCTGAAACTTTTAATCCCATTAGAATTGATTTACAAAAAAAAAAAAAAAATGATTCACAATTCTAGGTTTCAGAATGGGCTGATTTTTAGTGAGAATGATATTTTCATCATAGAGATCATCCTCACTAAAAATCAACTCATTTCAAAACTTTTAACTCATAGGATGAAACAATTCGACTATGGTGTGAGTTGCCCTTAATAATTTGTGGGGTGCTTTTATAATTACCCTAATAGTAAAGATTGACGATTCAAATTGTTGAGGATTTATGTTGAATCATCAAGATCGACAATTGTAACAAGGTCGTTGTCCACAATTATAATTGTTGATGTCGATGATTTATGTTCAAACGTTGAGATCGATGTTTTACAATCGTCAGTCTTGATGTGGCATTGTAAGCTTGATCTCGATGATTGGAATTGAATAATCGAGCTTGCCAATTGAAAGTTTGTAAAGGGAGCATTAAGAAAGAAAATGTTAACTAAATTAAGTGATCTTTGAGAAAGATATATTTTTGTTGACACACCAACTATTACTTACAACACACCAATCCGTTTGAAAATGAAGACATTTACATATAGTTAGGTGTGTTACAAACAATGTTTTAAAGTACTTAAGATGTACTTGAGGCATAAGCCTCAATTAATTTTTTTTAAAAAAAATTCTGAAAGATATATAAAATTAAAAAAAATATATAAAAACAAGTAAACAACATTCAAGCATTAAATAAAAATTAAACATTAAAAAGACAGGGAAGTAGAAATATAATATAATAGTAAAATAGCAATGTATCATCACTTCGTCCTATCAACCATTATCAATCACCATCATAAATAGGTAGAATAGAACAAAAAAATAATAATAAAAGAATCAAATACAAAAACAAGAGAGAAATATGAGTTTTTGAAAAAAATAGTTAGAAAATTTAAGAATGTACATAAAAAAATCACATACCTCAAAATCTTAAAAAATTGTTGATTTCTTTATTCTATTCGATCACAATTTTCGTGAGAAAATTATAAGAATCGCGGATTCGAATGCAGATGAATATTGGAATCTCTACGAAAAAAATCTTGGTGTAAGGAGATTTTAAAATTTAAAAAAAGAGATTTTGAGAAATCTCTTGATAATCTAAATTTAGAAGATAAAAAGTACTTTTATTTAGTAAGATTATGTAAATAAGAGATATTGGAGGGATATTTATATAAAATAAAGTAAAAAAAAAATAAAAGAATTAATTTTTTTGATTTACGATATATTAAGGAATAAGCTTTTTTTTAGCATACATGATACACCTCATGCCTCTTAAAAACACTGGTTACGACTTATAAGTATATTTTGGCGTGTTAATAGAAAGAAATCCCTACGGTTTGTTCCTGTTTTGCACTCGTCTTCTCCTCTCATCTGAACTTTTTCACCTGCAAGGACAGAGGTGAGTTAACTATATTGCTTCGTATGTTTATAACCGCAAAACTCGCTCTAGAGCCGAGTCCACTCATCTCATGAAAAAACTCCTTACAACTTCTGTCGTCGTCTCCTTCACATTTTATAAACCAGAACTAGAAACCTTAGAGATTCAATTCTAGGGATTTTGTTTTTTTGTTTTTTTTGTTTTTCGGTTCAAAGTCGACTCAATCTAGGTTTTTTCCCCATCTTATTATCGTGAAAAAGGTTCCAAAAATGGCGATTAAAGAGGAGAACAGTGAGAAATCTCTAGAATTGTTTCTGAAAATTGGTTTGGATGAGCGAACCGCGAAGAACACCATCGCCAACAATAAGGTTACATCAAACTTAACTGCTGTCGTCCACGAGGTATCGAATTTTATAGTTTTTTCCTATTTTTTGATCGGTTCTTTACAGTTATTATCACAGGTTATTTATTTATTTATTTTATTGTGTTCTTGGAGTAATTAAAGTTTTTTTTTTTTTTTTTTTTCAAATTGAAAAGGCGGGTGTGAGTGATGGATGCAGCAAGACTATTGGAAATCTTATATACTCGGTAAACTTGTCTATTAAATTTACATCTCTAGGGAATGAGAAGCCATCCATGTTAATTTTTAATTGTATCATGTAAAACAGGTTGCTACAAAGTTCCCTGCTAATGCACTTGTACACCGGCCTGTTTTGCTCGAATACATTGTCTCATCGAAGGTAAGAACAACAGTTTTAAGTTGAACTTCCACCTTTTTTGCCCCATTTAAATGTGTTGAAGTTGAACTTGTTCAATGTGAAATATAATATTGCAGATCAAAACCCCAGCTCAGTTAGAAGCAGCTTTGTTGTTTCTTGGACGGGCTGGTCCGGAGAAATTTCAATTGAATGAATTTGAAGAAGCTTGTGGTGTAGGTAAGGTCTTATGAGAAAATGTTTCACAATTATAATTTAGTGTTTTTATTTTTTGATGGGTAAGGTGGACTTGAACCAATGACCTTAAAGTTTCTTTGCAATGCGTCAAACCAACTAAGTTATGGGTCTAAGCTCAAGAATTTCTGTTAATGTCGTGAATAGTTTAGTCGGATTGCTTCTTGATATGGTAGAAAATGGAAAATGGTTTGGGCAACCTAGTTAACCTTCAAGTGAAAATGCACTTGTTCTTTTAGAAAACAATTATTTATGTTGACAACTATTTACCCCAAAAGACTGATTTGATGTGGAAGGTGTAACTGTAAATATAAGATGATCATGGGTCGAAGTGGGGCATGATATGTGAGCACGTGACACTAGGGAGTGGAGGTGGATAACACAACACTCAACACTCTCCCTCATCAATAAGGGTGAAAAATTCCTTAGAGACTTGAACCCGTGACCTATACGAACCTAGTGCTCTGATACCATGTTGACAAATCAATTACCCCCAAAGATTGATTTGTTGGGGGAAGGGCACAACTATGAATATAAGAGGGTCACGGGTCGAACTGAGCTGCAATGTGTGAGCACGTGACACCCAGCAACGGAGGTGGATAACACAACACTTAACAGTCTCTATTGCATTAACAAGAACAATAACTAACTCCAAACTTTAATGACGGAAACTATAACTTATTTTATTAGGAGGGTTGAGTCTTTTTATTTTTTATTTTTTTGCTAGGCAAGCAAGGCTTGGTGGTGTCAATATAGGTGCGTACAATGAGCTTTGACCGAGGTTTTGGTATCAACTCCCCACAAGCCTTGCTAACTTTGCTAAGTTGGTTCCTTCACTAGGTGGGTGGCATTATCAAAACAGGGGTGCTTAAATTGTGCCACTGAAAATGGATCTGAACCTTAAGCTAGAGCATAACTTAACCCAACTAAACCAGGGCTGTTTTAGTCAAGTTTTGTACCTTTAAACTGAAATTACCAGCTTTGACAAGATGGAGACCTAGAGGGGGGGTGAATAGGACTAATTTAAAAATCTACTGAATGTGTATGTTTGGGATGTGAATAAATTTCATTGTCAGGGAGCATTCACACAAACATTCATGTAACAAGATATTCATGCGAGATATGATCAGTCATGATATGCATTCAAATTGACATAAAGATAAGAGAATCTGAGACACAGTAGAATACACACGATTTATAGTGGTTCAGCACCCGTGCCTACATCCACTCCCAAGAGAACCCAAATTGGTGGTTCTTTGGTATCCACTAATACAGAGGTTTATGGTTCACCTTAAACCGCACACAGAATTTTTTTTCCCGGGATGATTCTACAACCCTACAATAGAATGGACCGCATCCACTCAAAGTCCTTGAGTTTTTACTTAGGAAACTCAGGAACCTTTGTCACTCAACATGAGTCTGCAACTCAATCAAGTGCTTGATTTTGAAGAAGAAATCAAGTGAACTATTACAAGTGTATTTTTAGAATTTTAAGATACAAACAATCAAACTCACAGTAATGGCGATGGTAGTGAGTGTGTTGTTCTTTAGTTCTCCGTTACTCCCTTCAACAATGGCTTCTTGACTTGCTCGTTGTTAGACTGCAATTCTCGAAGGGTGGATTAAGTAGAGCTTGATCAACTAAGACGTGATAGTTTGTTGTGCATGATATTGATTACTCTTCACGACTCTTCTTCCTTTGTTAAGCCTTTCAAAGTATGCTTATTTGCTTGGGCTGAACTTTGGAGTGGTTGATCAAATCCAAGAAGAGGCCAAGTGCTTTACTTTTATAGGCAGAGCTCTTAACGGCTTTCTGTCGGTGGCACCTGAATTCCAACGGTGGCACCGACCAATCATAACGGTCGAAAATCTTACCGTTTCATATTTTCGGTAGCACTGACGGTGGAACCTCCAAGCTTCATCGGTGGGACCGATGAGGAATTTTACGGTGGAACCGCCAGGAGTATGTTTCTGCCACCGAATGAAAACTCCTTCATTAGTTCTGGCGGTGGATGTCGGTGGGACCGACAAAGTGTTATTCGGTGGGACCGATGCCTAAACTGTCGGTGGGACCGGCAGGATTGTTCTTCTGCCACCGATAGGAGGTATCCCATGAAAATTTGTCGGTGGCTAGCAGTGGAACCGTCAAGTCTTCATCGGTGGAACCGTCAAGTCTTCATCGGTGGAACCGATTAATATTCTATCGGTGGGACCGACATATTAGAGCTTCTGCCACCGATAGAAGGTATCTCAAGATATTCGGTCGGTGGCTGGCGGTGGATCCTTTACTCCTGCCGACAGATTCTGATCTCCTTGAGATGTACCTGTTCTGATGCTCCACGGGAGATGATGCCCCTTGACCTTGATTGGTTTTGATATATTTTGGATTTTGTCGTTGAATTATGAACGCACAACAATGTTTCTAGTAGTTACATCATGACATCATACGACTACCCTTGTAATTTGACAAAACATGGTACTAACAATCTCCCCCTTTGTCAATTACAAGACAAAACCAATCCTAGAATACCAACTGTGACCCTTTGAAACAATAATCACTTTCATGAAGAGCCAAAGGGATTTTACAAAATATATTACTATGAAGCATACAGGATATACATTATTTCAAAACAAGAGAGCTCTTGGAGATGGCACATCTCCCCCTTACTCCTTGCTGTGATCATATGTTCCTGCATTCAAACAAGTGTTCACAGGTGGGATTCCTTCTCCCCCTTTTTGTCAGTGGTTGACAAAGGAGGGGCAACACCCCAAGGCCAACAGGCAAGGCAACTAACAACAGTGGTAGAGAAGCACAATAGTAAAATGCCAAAAAGTAAACATGCATAAGCAGAACCACATATTCATTAGAAACCTGAGTAGGTACAAAAGATACAGAAATATATAATAGATGACAGACAGTCTGACCAATGTAACCAAACAACAAAAAAGAGCAGAGCAAGATAATAAAAAGAGCTAAGCACTGCTAGAGCTGTCATCGGAGGTGGGGTGCCCGGGTACACAAGCCCGAACAAGAGTCTTGAGATAGCGGTGCAGCTTCTTGAGGCGTGACTCCAGACGAGTTTGCCCTTGGAGCAACTGAAGCTGGCCGGCTTCCAGAGCAGCTAACCGAGACTCATAGCCCGAGGGGGGAGGTGGGGGTGGAGTGGGGGTCTCCGAAGGAGGTGGAGTGGCAGTCCGATGGGCAGAGCGAGGTGGAGGAGGTGCATCGGGAAGGACAATCCGCATCTTGGAGAGAGTTGCAGCCGTGAACCGGTCTTCATGAAGCACTGGACTGGTGTCCGCCGGAAGGCCACAATAAACAGCCAATTGGGAAATGAGGTGGCCATAAGGAAGATTACCGGAGGACCGGCCGGACCGTGCAAAACCGACAATCGTATGAAGAAGATATGTGGCAAGGCACATGGGTTGACTAGTAGCAACACAGTATAGAGTGTCAGCCATGTGCATGGCCACGTCGGTCTTGTTCCCAGCACGCGGATAGAGATTCGAGGTAAACAGTTTGTGCAGAAGTCTATACCGCGGTAGAAGATCGGTGCCTCTAATTGCACTGTCCTTGACCCACTGGATGTCCCGGCGTCCACAGAGAACATCCATATAGGCGTTACGACGAGTCCCGAGGTCGGAAATAGACTCAGGATGGCTGACATAGGTGCAAGTGATACCCAAGACGGAGGCAATGGTGGCAGCCGTGACGTGAGTGCTGATCTGAGTGGGTGTGCCGAAGGCCACCACATCCAGAGATGGGGGAAAGTCCCGAGAGTCCACAATACTGGCATAGAAGCGACGGACTCGCGAAGGAAACACATCACCTCCAAGGTCCAGAAGGGCCTCCCAACCCATCTGATGTAGTAGATCAGGAATACCAAAGGGATGCACCACGGCGAGATCCACGCGGCGTTCACAGACGATGGGGCGGTCACGAAGAGATTGCAAACGCTCGAGATATTGACGTTGGTCATCGTCAATGCCGACATTGGACGAAGGAGGTTGGCGAGAACCCTGTGGAGGAGGCAGATCAGCATCCTCGTCATCGGAGGCGTCAGCCTCAGCAGAGGAAGACGATGAGGAGGATGGCGGAGCAGCGGAAGTTGAAGCACGTTTGCTTCGAACGTTTCGTTGGGCCGGAGGAGGACGCGCTTGGCGACGACGCGCCATAAAGGGAATGAGGAGCCCAACGGAGAGCATGGAAAGCAGAGCGAGAAGAAGCATCATGGTGGTAGGCAACACGCGAGAAAGAAGGAGAGAAAGGAGAAGGCGAAGCAAGAGGGAGAGGGAACAATGAAACAGTGAGAAGTGAAAAGGCGCGAAGAAAGAATAAATAGAAAAAAAATTTGAAAGGAGAACGAAGCGTCGCGTTCTGTCGGTCGAACCGACAGAGGTAGCCGGTGCCACCGATATCTGCCGATGAGTAAGGTGGCGGTGGAACCGACAGAATGCGCATTCTGCCACCGACAATTTCTCCATTTTTTTTTTTTTTTTGTTTGTTTTGGTTTGGTTTGTTGCATCCCGAGAAGACATAGACCCTGCTCACAGTGAGCAGACCCCAATAGATTTCCGAAGGTGATCAAATCGGAAGGAATCGAGGGGCTTGGTGAAGATATCAGCAAGTTGATTTTCAGTCGGGATATATTCCAAGTAGATGGTGTGTGCTTCAACAAGTTCACGAATGAAGTGATGCCGAATATCAATATGTTTCGTGCGAGAGTGTTGGACAGGATTCTTCGAGATATTGATGGCACTGGTGTTATCGCATAAGAGGCTCATCGTATCTTGAGATATCCCATAGTCTGCGAGCATCTGCTTCATCCAAAGAAGTTGAGCACAGCAGCTGCCGGCGGCAATGTACTCAGCCTCAGCAGTTGAGAGAGATATGGAACTTTGCTTCTTACTATGCCAGGCAACTAAACAGTTCCCGATGTAAAAACAACCACCACTGGTGGATTTTCGATCATCCATGTTGCCGGCCCAATCAGCATCGGTGTATCCGGCAATGATGGACGAGGAATCAAATGGATACCAGAGGCCGTTATCCGTGGTACCGGCGATGTATCTGATAATCCTCTTAACAGCTAGGAGATGAGATTCCTTAGGATTTGCTTGAAAACGGGCACAAGTGCCTACACTGTAAGAGATATCGGGCCTACTGGCTGTAAGATAGAGAAGGCTACCAATCATACTCCGATAAAGATGCTCATCAACACTTTTTCCTGAAGGATCTTTACAAAGTTTAAGAGTGGTGCTCATAGGAGTATGATGTGTTTTTCCAGACGTTAAACCAAATCGATCTACCAAATCTCGCGCATATTTAGTCTGTGAAATGAACAGGCCATTCTCGAGTTGTTTAATTTGCAATCCCAAGAAAAAGCTGAGTTCTCCAACCATGCTCATTTCGAATTCGGATTGCATAAGGTGAGCAAATTTTTGGGCCAAGCATTCGGCAGTGGATCCAAACACAATGTCGTCTACATAGATTTGAGCAACGAGAGTGTCGCCACCAATCCTTTGAACAAACAGCGTTTTATCAACGCTCCCCCTAACAAATTTATGACTGAGCAGAAATTGAGTCAGTCTTTCATACCAGGCGCGGGGGGCCTGTTTGAGACCATAGAGGGCCTTTTTCAATCTGAATACTTGGTGGGGATGTTTGGGATCAACAAATCCTTTTGGTTGTTCAACATAGACTTCTTCATCTAAGAGGCCATTTAGAAATGCGCTTTTAACATCCATCTGGAATAGTTTAAATTTCAACACGCATGCAATGGACATCAAGATTCGAATTGACTCAAGTCTTGCCACCGGGGCAAAAGTTTCATCAAAGTCAATCCCCTCAATCTGAGAGTAGCCTTGTGCAACCAGACGAGCTTTATTGCGAACAACATTGCCAAGTTCATTTGATTTGTTCTTATAAATCCACTTAGTTCCAATGACATTCTTGTCAGATGGCCTTGGTACGAGCTGCCAAACCTGATTCCTATGAAATTGAAGAAGTTCGTCTTGCATGGCTTGGATCCAGTATTCATCATGGAGGGCTTCATCAACATTTTTGGGTTCCAACTTGGATGTGAAGCAAAGATGACTATTTAACGTCTCAAGTTGCCGTCGGGTTTTTACTCCGATGTGAGGATCTCCAAGGATTTGACTGGAGGGATGACCCTTAACAACAGGTAGTGTTTCTGGAATTAGAGATGTCGGGGTTGGCACTGAGGTAAGAGGGAACACTCCCTCGTCCTCACCTTCAGTGTCAGAGGAGCCATTCTCCTGAATGGGTTGATCATCGATCACCACATTTATGGATTCTTGAAGTGTGGAGGTCCTCTGATTGAATACTCGAAAAGCTCGACTGTTTGAGGAGTATCCCAAAAAAATTGCTGGATCGCTTTTTGAATCAAATTTCCCCAAATGTTCTCTATCTCTGAGGACATAACACTTGCTCCCGAAAACCCTAAAGTGCTTAACACTTGGAGTTTTGTTGTTCCATAGTTCATAAGCTGTTTTATTCAGGCCTGCTCGGAGATATACTCTATTGATGATGTGACAGGCAGTGTTTACAGCTTCGGCCCACAAACTTTTAGGAAGATGTTTACTGTGTAGCATGACTGTGGCCATTTCTTGAAGAACGCGATTCTTCCTCTCGGCAACTCCATTTTGCTGAGGGGTCTTTGGAGCAGAAAATTCATGTCGAATTCCATGGTCATCGCAGAATTGTGTGAATCGACTATCCTCAAACTCTCCACCATGATCACTTCTTATTCTATCAACAGCGGATTCCTTTTCTATTTGGATACGCGTTATGATCTTTTTGAATTGATCGAAGGTATCTGATTTTTCTCTTAGAAACGCAACCCAGGTGAATCTAGAGTAATCATCAACAATCACCAAGAAATGTCTCTTTCCTCCTAGACTTTGAACTTTAGTGGGACCTACAAGGTCCATGTGTAAGAGCGCAAGGGGTTTTGAGGTTGCGAGAGTGGTTGTCTTTTTATGGGTACTTCGAATTTGTTTACCAATTTGACATTCCCCACAGACATCTCTTGCTTGTTTACCCAATTTGGGTAATCCTCTGACTAACCCTTTTGAGGCAAGTCTAAAAAGGTTCTTGTAGTGAACGTGACCCAGACGTTGATGCCACAACTGAACTTCATCAATTTGAGCCATGTTACTAACTGTGGTGTCTTTTGAATTCTCGATAACATAACAGTTATCCGAAGTGCGAAGGCCTCTCATGATAATTTTTCCATTTGGTGTGGAGATCTCGCAAACTTCACGATTGAAGCTCACACGGTGATCCTTGTCACAAATTTGGGATATGCTGAGAAGGTTATGTTTCAAACCGTCTACGCACAATACATTTTCCACCGTGGGCAAACCATGACCACTGACAGTTCCTCGCCCAATAATCCTAGCGGTGCTGCCATCACCAAAGGTGACTGATCCTCCATCAAAATCAACCAAGTGGCTAAATTGACTTCGGTCACCCGTCATGTGTCGGGAGCAACCACTATCAAGATACCACCGTGAATGATTTCCAGCTTTGAGAGCTGTGTGAATTACAAGACACTTGTTGTCCCCATTTTTGACTTTCCATTGTAGATTCATCTTGGGAGGATTGTATTTGGTAGGAGAGTCCTCTTTACTAGGTGAGCTTTTCTTAGGGAACCTACCCTTCTTTGGTGACCTTGAGGAAGGATTTTTCATTTTGTACCTTCTTCCACTTTGATTACCCATACTAGATTCAGCAAGAGCTTTAGCTTTTAGGTTTAGATAGGCTATCTGTTTGAAGAGTTCCCCAATATTGCTGTTTTGTTTGGGAGAAGACATATTCTTTGTACCCTTCCACTTTGGTGACTTTTCTTTCTTTGTTTTCTCAACTTTGTTCACCAAAGGATTCTTTCCCTTATCAAGCTTCTTCTGTTCAACCAATGAAGATTTTCCAATAGAAGTCTGAGAGGTTGCGGTGTAGATAGTTTTGTACTTGATACATTCAAATTTCATGTGGCCCGCTTTACCACAGAAGTTGCATGTGATAATCTTTTTGGAGTCTTTTTGAGTGTTTGATGACTCTCCATGTGCAAGTGTAGGAGGAGAAGGAGGTGATGCAGAGGTATAACTATCATAGCCTATTCCTCCTTTATCTCCATACGATTTTTGCACTCCTAGGAGTTTTTGTAACTCCAAGCTACCATGAGTGTAGTTATACTCAAGTCTAGTATTTTGTTTTTGCAGTCTATCAATATCAACCTCAAGGACTTTGTTTTCATCACGGAGATTGACTAATTCTAAGTTTAGACGAGCTATTGTGGAGTTGGCCATCGAGAGGAGATTCTTGAGTTGTTGCAGATTTTTTATCATCTCCTCTTTCTCAATCAGGACTGTCTCAGATGTAGAGAGCAGGGTAGACTGTCTTTCTAAGGTTGTAGAAAGCTGAGTCTTAATGCCTTCTAATTCAAGTTCTAGGGAGAGTTTCTCCTTGCACATTTCCTCATACTGGGCATGCCACTGTTCTTTTTGAAGTTTTTCTCGACTATGTTTCTTAGTCAGTTTTACATGACTAACGAACAGTTGGTCAAATGCCGATTGGAGTTCAAGTTCATCACTGTCCTCATCTTCTTCATCAGATGAAGAAGTGACTAAGGAGCGACTCTGACTCTCACAGTCCAGGTCTCCTTCAAGTTCATCCCCATCTGGAGTGTTGACAGTGGTAGAGACCATAAGGATTCGAAGAGTGTCTTGATCTTCATTATCTGACAGAGACCCTAGTTCTTCTTCGTCTCCAGATTCTTCAGAGTCATCCCATGTGGCCTTAGCAGCCATTGTTGTACCCTTATTCTTAGGTCTGGGTAGACCTTTGTATTTGGGTTTAGAGGGGCACACGTTTGAGTAGTGACCACGACCTCCACATGTGTAGCACTCCGTATCTTCCCTTGGTTTAGACATGGTTTTACTTACAGGTGCATGTCTATCTATAGGATGATTACGTCTACTAGTGTTGCCTGGTCCTCTTCTTTTAAAGAATTTTTGAAACCTTGAGGCTAACAGGGCCAAGTCTTCCTCATCCGAGTCAGTCTCTTTATCCTCTTCAATTGATACCTTCTTTTGATTATGGGAGGAGGATTGAGATCCGATATGTGACGTTCGCTTGGATGCGGGCTTTGAGGAGGATGTCTTTAGGACCTGAGTCTTCCCTTTTGAGGGAGGCCCCTCGAGATGGAGTTCAAAGGTAGTGAGGGACCCCATAAGCTCCTCAACGGTCATTGCTTCCACATCTCGATATTCCTCAATTGAGGTGACCTTAGAGGCAAACCTCTTGGGTAGAGATCTTAGGATTTTTGCACAAATTCTACCTTGAGGGACGGTTTCACCAACGTAAAACATAGAGTTGCAGATGTCACTTAGACGTGCATAGAACTCTTGGACAGTTTCGCTTTCCTCCATTTTGATGTTTTCAAATTGAGTGCGGAGGAGTTGGAGTTTAGATTTTTTTACTATGCTTGTGCCTTCGTGAGCGGCTTCTAGAATTTTCCATGCTTGCTTAGCCGACTGACACGTGCATATCCGTTGATATTCATCGTCGGAAATGGCACTCGTAATGGCGTTTAGAGCCTTGTAATTGTTGCTACTGTCTATTTTGTCCTGTTCTGTCCATTTCCTTGATGGTCTCGGAACAGAAGTAGTGACACCATTTACTTCGATGATGTCAACGGGAGGTTCCCAACCTTCCTCAATCATGTCCCACACATCTCTACTCAGTGAGTTGATGTATATCATCATTTTATTCTTCCAGAAGGCATACTTAATGCCTTCGAACATGGGTGGACGAGCCGAGGACCATTTATCGGCTCTAGACATGGTGAAAGGTTACAAATCACTCAGGGTGGTTAGACCTTTATAGAGCAACCCGCTCTGATACCAATTGAAATTACCAGCTTTGACAAGATGGAGACCTAGAGGGGGGGTGAATAGGACTAATTTAAAAATCTACTGAATGTGTATGTTTGGGATGTGAATAAATTTCATTGTCAGTGAGCATTCACACAAACATTCATGTAACAAGATATTCATGCGAGATATGATCAGTCATGATATGCATTCAAATTGACATAAAGATAAGAGAATCTGAGACACAGTAGAATACACACGATTTATAGTGGTTCAGCACCCGTGCCTACATCCACTCCCAAGAGAACCCAAATTGGTGGTTCTTTGGTATCCACTAATACAGAGGTTTATGGTTCACCTTAAACCGCACACAAATTTTTTTCCCGGGATGATTCTACAACCCTACAATAGAATGGACCGCATCCACTCAAAGTCCTTGAGTTTTTACTTAGGAAACTCAGGAACCTTTGTCACTCAACATGAGTCTGCAACTCAATCAAGTGCTTGATTTTGAAGAAGAAATCAAGTGAACTATTACAAGTGTATTTTAGAATTTTAAGATACAAACAATCAAACTCACAGTAATGGCGATGGTAGTGAGTGTGTTGTTCTTTAGTTCTCCGTTACTCCCTTCAACAATGGCTTCTTGACTTGCTCGTTGTTAGACTGCAATTCTCGAAGGGTGGATTAAGTAGAGCTTGATCAACTAAGACGTGATAGTTTGTTGTGCATGATATTGATTACTCTTCACGACTCTTCTTCCTTTGTTAAGCCTTTCAAAGTATGCTTATTTGCTTGGGCTGAACTTTGGAGTGGTTGATCAAATCCAAGAAGAGGCCAAGTGCTTTACTTTTATAGGCAGAGCTCTTAACGGCTTTCTGTCGGTGGCACCTGAATTCCAACGGTGGCACCGACCAATCATAACGGTCGAAAATCTTACCGTTTCATATTTTCGGTAGCACTGACGGTGGAACCTCCAAGCTTCATCGGTGGGACCGATGAGGAATTTTACGGTGGAACCGCCAGGAGTATGTTTCTGCCACCGAATGAAAACTCCTTCATTAGTTCTGGCGGTGGATGTCGGTGGGACCGACAAAGTGTTATTCGGTGGGACCGATGCCTAAACTGTCGGTGGGACCGGCAGGATTGTTCTTCTGCCACCGATAGGAGGTATCCCATGAAAATTTGTCGGTGGCTAGCGGTGGAACCGTCAAGTCTTCATCGGTGGAACCGATTAATATTCTATCGGTGGGACCGACATATTAGAGCTTCTGCCACCGATAGAAGGTATCTCAAGATATTCGGTCGGTGGCTGGCGGTGGATCCTTTACTCCTGCCGACAGATTCTGATCTCCTTGAGATGTACCTGTTCTGATGCTCCACGGGAGATGATGCCCCTTGACCTTGATTGGTTTTGATATATTTTGGATTTTGTCGTTGAATTATGAACGCACAACAATGTTTCTAGTAGTTACATCATGACATCATACGACTACCCTTGTAATTTGACAAAACATGGTACTAACATAAACTTTCTCTGTTTATTAAGTTTGTTCAGTCAACTAAGATTGTAGTTTATGCACGGCTAGCAAATTTAACTTTGGATTGAACTCCTGACACCATATATCCTATGTCAACTTTTAGTCCTAGTCTGGGCTGGACCAAAGTGTCCAAAGTTTCTAGTATATTGGACAGATTATGTCTCCTTTGTAGCAAAATTGGTCACTTTTGAAATGAGTGTATTATGCTAGTTTCTTTTGTAGCATAATTAACTTTTGAAATGAGTGTGTTATTATACTTGTTCTCTGTCAATTTTAAGCTCTTACGTTCTGAATCCAAACTCAAACCACACTTATTGATTATACCATTGATCTTGTGCTCTTTTACTCTCAAAATGTAGTCTGTAAATGCAGCCCAACTCTAGGCATAATGCGCCCATAAAAGTCCATTGGGCCAGCCTGGCTTGTGAGTGCCCTTAGACTTACGGAACTGGATGACTACATTTAGTTGGAGAACTTGGATCATGAGACCTATATTGATACTCCCTTAGATGTTAGACATCCATGCCCTACGATCTACCTTTTAGAAATTTCTTTTTGTGTGTTTCTCTTTGGGACATTCAGTTTGTGGAGCTCACTTTTCAATTCTTTATTTGGTTTATCTTTTTCACTTGTGAGTTACTTGTTTTTAACTCCTTTTTGCTTGCAAGCAGGAGTGGATGTTTCAACTGAAGAGATTGACCTCACAGTTACTCAGGTTTTGGAAGAGAACAAGGACACCATCTTAGAGCAACGATATCGAACAAATGGTTAGGTTTCTTGCTTACAATGATTTGAATTTATTAGCCACCCTTCTTTCTGTTTTCCTATTCAATATGGTATATTTATTACTGTTGCTAATGTTACTTCCGAAAAATGGGTTGAAGGCTGCATATCAGTGAAGGATACTACTTGGATTGGATGAAATGGTGGAACAGGATTTGCATCAATTGTTTGGGACAAGTCTTAGATGATGATGACGCATAGAAAACACTACCTCCCAAAATATGAAGTGCTGTTTTGGGTAGAACTACGGAAATCTAATATGAAGTGCATTAGGTTCAATTTACTTGTCGGCTTGTTTGCTAGGATTCAGGACAGCTTTAAGGTTTTGGGTAGAACTATGGAAATCTAATGTGGTATGGTAATTTTGTCAGAGATATGGCATGGTCTGATAGTGAAGCACGCGGATCAATTTAAAGAACTCATATAATATTATAAGAGGAAGAGGAGTAACTTAAGTTGCTTCTTTAGAGATGATTTTTTTTTTTTTGGTTATTTCCTTGATGCTAATTTTCAATTTTTACTGTTTCTTTCTAGATGATATTTCAAAAACTATATTTCAATTACCAGTAAAAAAAATCTGACATTCACTTCATGGCTTCCTTTTCTAGTTGGTGATCTTTTTGGGAAAGTTCGAAAGATACACCCATGGGCCGATCCAAAGATTGTCAAGGTGATAATTTTTATACCAGAAGTATACCTCATGTGGTCTATCATATAGTTTAAACCAGGGTTACCCAATTCGTTGGTAAGGTATCGAACCGCTAACCAGGTCGAATGAACCGAATCAGTTTGTGGTGCGGTTCACTCTCAGTTCGTGAAATGCAGCCAACCAAAGGAACTGCATTTGCCTTATTTTTTTTACATCTCCCTCCACAAGTTTGATAATATTTAAGATATCCCCCTATAATTTCAAATGGATAGCATGCCCCTTTGACCTTGGTCTTTATTAATAGACTGATGAAAAATGACCAAATACCCTCATCTACAACTTATAAATTAAAAAAATAACTTGACTTTTTCTTCCCAAAATCTGTCATCTTCAATCTCCTTTTTACCCTACTCACCAGTCATCCCTTCAACCTTTAAATGCCCTCATCCCTGTCTGCCCCTACGAACCGGGTTCATTCTCGAGTGGTGAACCATAAACTACGAACCCGGATTTGAACTGCTTGAAACCACGAATCAGGTAACATAGGTTTAAACTACTTCAGTGTTTGTCTTCCTGTCTTCTTAATTCTTTTGCTCGCTTTGCCTTGCATTTGTAACAGCAAGTAATTGATGGGAAATTATATGGATTACTTGGTGAGAGGACTGCAGCAGATGATGAAAAGCCTTCAAGGAGGAAGAAAGAGAAGCCTGTTAATATCGAGGTAGGGGTGTCTTAGTGTTCATTTTGTATCAGGTTCTGTCCTGCTTTACGGCAGTTTAACAAAAATTGTGGAGTTGCTTTTGATGCCCCGACTTTAACCTTTTTCGTTTATTTATTTATTTATGTTTTGCTATTTTTCACATTTTTCTAGGAACAAGTCATTGCTGTGGATACTCCATCTGAAGAAGAACTTAACCCTTATGCAATATTCCCTAATCCGGAGGACAATTTAAAGGTAGCTGATGCCATGATTTTCAATTTTCTGTTTATTCTATCTTTAACTGATCATGGGTTCACTTATCTGAAAAAAAAATAAAAATTGAAAACTTGCTCAGGTGCATACTGAAATATTTTTTAGTGATCGCCCTGTATTGAGAGTTTGCAATACAAAGGAAATGCTTGAAAAACATTTGAAAGCAACGGGAGGTAGGGTCTTCACCCGCTTCCCTCCAGAACCCAATGGATACCTACATATTGGTCATGCAAAGGTAATCACAATTTCATGTTAGAAAATATCTCATCAATCATTGGCTATGAGACTTGTTAGCAATTATCTAATAACAGTCTTACAGGCCATGTTTGTTGACTTTGGTTTGGCAAAAGAGAGAGATGGATGTTGTTACCTGAGGTAAGCATTGCTCCTCTTAACTTCTTTCTGTTATCTATGTCATGTTCTTGCTTGCATTGTTTGATACTTTGGATTAAGATCTAAACCATGCTTTATTAAAGTATTGCTTTTCTTTCTAAAGTGCCTCAATCATATGCTTTTGTTAGTTGCTGATATATTTCAGACTTAGTAAATAAGGTGGTTGTTTTTTAATTTATTATTCCATTCTTGTGACCCGAGAAAGAAAGGGCCGTTTGTTTGATGGCATAAATATTGACCGATCTAAAATAGTTTGATGAAGCAATGACAAAAGACATTTTTTTATATTATATATTGTACCCTTTATTTGTTATTCATCCCGTTTTGAATGCTTAATTTGCTCGTGCAAGAGCCAATGTGGGCTTCTTGTATGCCCTTGAATGCGTATTTTGTATGTTTCTGCTCATCAAGCTTGTATTGTAAATAATAATATATTTTTTTTAGCATCCTAGGAAATGGAAATGTATGTTAGAGTCCTTAAAAATTTCATCTCTTATCTATAAATAAAACACAATGGTGGGTCCTACTCCAGCTACAATTGTGGGGTATAAACGTCCCACTCCAACTACAGTGGAGTGGGGTCTACATGAGTAACCTTTCCTCTTCACCCCCTTCAACTTTATTGTGTTTCCTCTCCCCCACTTTTTCAATAATACACCTCTAATTTTACTATTCTCTCTTTTACCCCTTTAACCCTAAAGAGGATGAGATGTGGAGACGAGAACAAGAGAGGGAGATGCTTATGTGGATGGTCATGCATGTGATGAATATTGCAGTAAATTGCAGGATTTATGCTACCGAGAATCAAGATCTCTCATTTATAATTTTGAAGGTAATGTTTGGTGAGGAGTTGGGAGCTCCCTATCAGTTTAAATAATTTTCGGAATAGTTTTGGTGTTACTCCGATTTTGAGTCCAGTAGAGAGAAAATTAGTAAGTGATAAGTCTCTGTTGAAAGGATCCCTGTACAAGAAAGGGAAGAGGTTGGCCAAGGAGGTGAAGAGTTTGTTGAAAGATATTATCAAGCATCCCTCGAAGGATATTGACTCAAGGAGAATGGTTAGGGGGTCCCATAGAGTTATTGAATGTTTAAATCCTTTCTTGGAATACTAGAAGACTGGGGGAGAAGAGAAAAAAGGCATTAGTCAAATTGATTATAAGGTTAAATAATCCCAAATTTGTGGTGTTGCAAGAGTCAAAGTTAAAGGTGTGCAATGAGATGATTATAAATGAATTATAGGGGGGTAATATTGGTTGGTGTTGTTTACCAGCAATTGCGGCTTTTAAAGGAATCATTATTATGTGACAGGAAATAAGACTGCAACTTGGTGGGCTAGCTCGAACTTAACCTGATTGATGAACGAGCCTGGACCAAGTTGTGTAAACGATGAGTTGAGCTTGGGTTAGAATATCTCAACCTGACCTCAATTCAAGTTGAGGGTTCGAGCAACTCGAACCCGATGTTATATATGAATTTATAAATATTTTTATATTAGTTATAGATTTTTTATTTTTATTTTTATTCCATCTTATTATTATGGCTTGTGGACAGTTGGATATTATTAATGTGAGCTTTGGTTTAGTATGTTTTGTTTAAATATTTCCTCAGTGATGGATTAATTGAAGTTTGTATGCTATTTTATTTATTAATCAAATGAAATTGGGGTTATTCAAAGAGCCTAACCTGACAAAACCACTCTAAATTCCCTAACTCAGGCAAACTCGAGCTCAACCTAATTTTAGAAGATCAAGCTCTGGTTAGTGAGCTTAGGCCCGATGGTCGGGTTGACTTGAGCTCGGGTTGAGGGTTTTGCTACTTGGGTTGAGCTTGGGTTTACCTACCCAACGCGCTCAGGTTGTAGCTCTAGTCGGAAAGCAATGTGAGGATGGCAGATACTTTGATAGGGGACTTTCTCGGTATCAATTTTGTGTAGTAGTATTGATAATAATTTGGATTGGGTGTTCACGGGAGTGTACGACCCCGAGCGTCAATAATTTTGGGAAGAGTTGTGTAATGTGAATGGTTATTGGGATAGGCCGTGGTGTATTGGTGGGGATTTCAACGTGGTCAGATTTGGTCACAAAAAATTGGGAGGTTCTTTGGAATTGAAGAGTATGAGGGATTTCAGGGCTTTGGTGAATCGGTTCTCTTTGGAAGACTTGCTCTAGAAGGGTGGTCCTTCACTTGGTCAAATAACCAAGATGTCCCTAAAATGTTGAGATTCAATAGATTCCTTGTGTCGTGTGATTAGGTGGATTATTTTGGGTACTTATCTTAGTTCGCGACACCCAGCCCAATCTCAATCCACATAGAAATTTTGCTAGGAATAGGCTTGAGGAGGAGTAGACCAAGGCCTTTTAGATTTTAGAATATGTGGCTGTTTTAGGAAGATTTCTGTCAGAAGGTGGATGATTGGTGGAAAGATTTTGTGTTTGTGGGTAATTTAGGACTCATTTTTAGAAATAAATTCAAAATCCTAAAAAAAAGATCAAAGTGTGGAATGTGGAGGATTTGGGAGAGTGGAAGAGAAGAAAAAAGCCATCTTAGAGGAGATAGACATTCTCGATAAGAACGAAGAAGTCCAAAGCCTTAACTTGGAAGAAAAGGTGAGAAGAACAAATCAGAGAGCGTAGTTCAGAAGGTCGTGTTGATGGAAGAAGTGGGTTGGAAGCGAAAAAATCAAAGATCAAATGGTTAAAAGAAGGTAATAATAACTTAAAGTTCTTCCATAAGGTGTCTAATATGATAGACATGACTAATTTTATCAGAAGATTGGAAATCAATGGAGATTCCATCGGGGAGGGGGGGGGGGGGAGGAATTGATTAGGGAAAAGGTAGTGGATTTCTACAACGACTTGTACTAGGAAAGACATGTGCATCGCCCTTGATTGGATCTCTTGGAGTTTGATGCTATTTCCTTAAATCAAAGGGAGTGGCTTGAGAGGCCCATTGAGGTGGATGAGGTTTTGAGAGCAGTGTTAGAAATGATTGGGGAAAAAGCACCAGGGCCCGATGGAGTCACAATGGTTTCTTTTAGGAGTTGCTGGAGCATAGTTTGTGAGGATTTGATGAAAGTAGTAGTAGATTTTCAAGAGATAAATTTCCTAGACTTTGGGTTAAACAATTCCTTTGTGGCATTGATTCCGAAGCATCAATGAGCTGTAGATGTGGCAAACTTTAGGCCGATAAGCTTGGTGATTTCCACTTATAAAATCATTTCCAAGATTTTAGTAGCAAGATTGAACGAAGTCTTACATGGTATCATCGGCTCTGAGCAAGGTGCTTTCAAAGTTAGACAAATCCTTAATGGCATTCTTATCGCAAATGAATGTATAGATTCAAGGACAAGTTGGGTCTGGTGTGCAAAATTGATATTCATAGAGCTTATGACCATGCCAATTGGGGTTTTTTGAGGTACATGATGGGTCATATGGGTTTTGGGGTTAGGTAGATTGAGTGGGAAGGAAGTGTGTAATCTCTGCTTCTTTCTCGATTCTTATCAATGGGAGCAAGACGGGTCATTTCAAGAGTTCATGGGGATTGGGACAAGGATACCTTCTATCCCCCTTTCTCTTCGTGTTAGTAGCAGAATCGCTAGGGAGGTTGGTAAAGAGAGCGGTGAATATTGGTGAGTTGGTAGGATTTCAAGTTGAGGATGTGGGATAATATTTATCACATTTATAGTTTGCGGATGACACTCTGATTTTCCTAGATGCATCTCTTGATCAGGTAAGATTCTTGAGAAGCCTTCTTTGTTAGGCGATATTTGCGCTTCAGATTAATTTGGGAAAAAAGAAGTTTTTCGGTGTAGGTTAAGTTCTAGAGCTTTGAAAGTGGGCCACAATGTTTGGTTGTCGTAGAGATTCTTTTCATATCTAGGACTACCTTTGGGGGCAGGGATTAGGTCTAGAGAAATTTGGGAGCCTATTGTCGAAAAGGTGGTGAAGAGGTTGGGCTTGTGGAAAGCGCAGTATATTTTGAAAAGTCACGCTGGTTAAGAACACCTTTCAAATTTATTGGTTTATCTGCTACCCTTATTCCCAATTCCCAAGAGAGTTGAGTTAATAATGGAGAACACAAATCAAGCCAACGGTCAAGGGTAGATGGAAAATTTATAATTATTTAGGTTTTCATTTATTTGGGTCTAGATTTATCATTTTATCGTTCGGGATTATTTTAGATTACTTATTTATTTAGTTTTTTGTTTTAAGGTTTTAATTTTATGTTTTTTGGGTTTATTTTTATGTTTTATTAGCCTATAGTCTTAGTATAATATTTAGGGGTAGTTTAGTAACTGTAGCTTGTTTTTTATTAAAGTTTATTCGGGTTTGAAAATTATGAGAGAGAAAGTTACGAAAATAGGGTTATTTATTTGGTTTTTTAGTTTGACTAGGATTCTTGATTTATCTTCTTTATATAAATTGTATTAGGTTTTTTTTTTTTTTTAATGAATATGATGAATAAAAATAGAGCTTGAGCTTGATCTTCTCAACGATGGGTGTGGTGTGAGGCTATTTTGAAGTGAGTCCAATGTAACATTCTTTTCTTCTAATCTTTATTTTTCTTTTCTATTCTTTTGTTTTTTTTTCCTTGAATTTTTGATTCTTTATTCTTGAAATCTTCAAACCTCAACCCTTAATCCTTTTCCCATTTTCTTTTACCCTTATTTTATTAATCTCTTTTCTAAATCTTTAACCTTTAATCATTTCTTTACCTTACAAACCTTTAACCATTTTCATTGGGATTGTGGTCATACCTACCATCATTGTTTTCATTTTACTTTTTGGGTTTACGCAATCCTAAATCAAATTTCTTAAAACCCTTATTTTTTTACCTCCCCTCAACGTCCTGCATCAATTAATATTGGAAAAGTTGATTAGGGATTTTTGGTGGAATGATAAGGACAGGAAAAGAAAATTCCACTTGGTTAAGTGGAAGGTGATTGGCTCCCCAAAAAGAAATGGGAGGTTGGGTATTAAAGGTTTCAAGCTGTCTAATGTGGCCCTAGAAGAATTATGGATAAGTAATTGTCAAGTCTCATAATGAGAGCTTGGTATATATATATTAATAAAAAAGTGAATGAATGTAAACACCCTTACATAGAAATAATAAAAGAGAAAAGCGATAAATAATAAATAGGAAACATTGTTTCTAATATTTCCCCTCAAGCTGGGGCAAATGTATCAACTAAGCTCAGCTTGACAAGATGAGAGTTAGTGACAGAAGGACCAACGGACTTGTAAGCATATTGGCAAGTTGATCTGAAGAAGATACACAGATTGTATGAAGAGCACCAGATCGAACTTTCAGCCTGAGAAAGTGAACATCAATCTCTATATACTTGGTCCTTCTATGAAGAACTGAGTCAGAGGCAAACATGATGACAGACTTGTTATCACAAAATAAAGTGGAAGAACCAGAGACAAGAAATCCCAGCTTCGTCAATAAAGATCTAAGCCAAATAAGCTCACAAGTGCCAAGGGCTATAACCTGATACTCAGCTTCGGTAGAAGAACGAGAAACTACATTCTGTTTCTTACTTTTCCATGAGATTAGGTTACCACCATGGAAAGTACAAAAATCAGAGGTAGATCTTTTATCTATAAGAGAACCAATATAATCGGCATCAGTGAAAGATGACAAATGTGGGTGAGCAGTAGACAAGTAAAAAAGTACAAGACTAGGACGAGACTTCAAGTAGCGAAGAGTACGGTAAACGACATCAAGATGAGAGGTACGTAGAGCATGTATGAACCGACTGACTACACTAACCGCAAATGTCAAATACGGTCTAGTGTTAGTCAGATAGATCATATAAACTATGAGTATCTAATACGAAGAAGGATCAGATGAAAAATCACCAGATTCAGCATGAAAGTGATGGTTCTGATCCATATAAGATGAGGCAGGACGACAACCTAGCATCCCAGTATCCTAAAGAAGATCCAATGTGTATTTGCGCCGAGATAGCGAAATATCACGACGAGAGTGGACTACTTCTGCCCCCAAGAAGTACTTGAGGGGACCTAAGTCCTTAACCTCAAAAGCATGACCCAATAACATCTTAACTTTATCAATCCACAGTGCATTATCTCCAATTACGATAATATCATCCACATAAACCAAAACAATGGTGCAACGATCATCCACTCCTCGACGAACAAAACAAGTATGATCTGAATGGCATTTAGAAAACTCCATCGATAAAACAACTTAGAGAAACATTGAAACCAGGCGGATTCCTTTAGGCCATACAGAGATTTGAGAAGGCGACAGATCTTCTTCGAATACTTCCCCTGAAGGTGAAACTCAGGAAGAGGGTCCATATAAATAACCTTAGTCAGATCACCATTCAGAAATGCATTCTTCCCATCAAATTGGTGAAGGAACCACGAATGACATGCAATTAAAGAGATAAGGAGGCGAACAGTGGAGTGTTTGGCTACATGAGCAATGTAGCATCAAAATCTTTTTCTGGAGTTTGTGTAACAGTGAAAACTCATTTACATCCAACAGTCTGTTTCCAGAGGGAAGGGTAACAAGTTCCCAAGTGTGATTTTTCTGTAAAGTATCCATATCAGTAGTCATGGCTCCGGTCCATTGAGGGTCTTGCAGTGCATTTGATACAGACCGAGGACCTCGAATAAAATCAGTGACGACAAGATGGGTTTGATTAAAGGAAGAGGGTTTTTGATAGGAAGCAAACTAGACAATAGGGTGATCAGTAACACACCCCTGCTTATCCTTGCGAAGTGTAATAGGCAAGTGAAAGTCAGAAATATAAGGAATAAGAGTAAGAGTGGAAGAGGTTATACTTGAGTTCAAGGAGAAGGTTGGCAAAATTGGAGAGGGCGACGAGAGTAAAATTTAAGCGTCGACGAAGATGGAGAGAAAACTGGTGATGGTAACACTATACGAGAGGGATCCTGCAAAGAAGATGTATCACGAAAGTTGGGAACATCTTAAAAAAATGTTACATCCAAAGAATGAATTATATGATGAGAAAATGGATCATAATAGTGATACCTCTTTGATATAGTTGAGTAACCCAAGAAAACACACCGAATGGTTTTGTCATCTAATTTCGTGTGATGAAGGGTCCTGTCCTGAACAAAGCAAGTGCACCCAAAGACTCGAGGTGTAATGGGGAAGATGATGCTATCATGTTGAAGAACATAAAGAGGCACTTGTCCCCCTAAGGTGTGATTTGGAACACGGTTAAGAAGAAAAGCCGCAGTGAGGACTTCTATATTCCATTGTAGTTTGTGAGCATGCATTCCTCGAAGAAGGCAACGGACAACTCCGTTCTGTTTAGGAGTGTTGGGACAAGTGGACTGGTGTAGCATACCATGCTCATAAAGATGGGATCGAATCTCATCAGAAATATATTCCCCCCTATTATCATACTTAAGAGATTTAATAGTGATGTTGTTTTGAATCTGAACCATTTTAAAAAAATTAACAAAAATATGAAGCATTTCAGAACGAAAACGCATCAAATAAACCCAAGAACAACGAGAATAGTCATCAATAAATATAATATAATATCTATGTCTATTAAAAGCAGTAATAGGGGAAGGCCCCCACACATCATAATGAACTAAATCAAATATTGTATTAAACTGATGTATGCGATGATATGCGAGGTATGTTTGTGTTTAGAAAGCTCACACATAGAGCACTGAAACTTGTGTCCATTACAAGAAAATTTTAAAGCAGGAAATAAAGAACATAAGTGTTGAAGATCAACATGTTCTAAGTGAGCTTGCCATAAATCTAAAGTTTGAGAAGAGAAAAAATGGCTCCCAGAGAGTGGAAGTACAGAAATCAGTACAACCCATTCCTCTCATACCCCATGCCAAAAATCCTACTCAAAGTTAGGTCCTAAAAAATACGGTGAGAACGAAAAAAAGTTACGGAGCAATTTATAGATTTGATAATACTACTCATAGACAAAAGGTTAAGCGATAGGTTAGGAACATGAAGCACAGAGTCAAGAGAAAAGTCAGAGGATAAGGGGATGGTTTCCTCATTGTGGACGGGTAAAAGACTCATCAGCAAGGCGAACTTTCTTATGAGTAGAAGGAAAAATAAAAGAAGTAAAATGGCTAGATTCATCGGTCATGTGATCAGAGGCACCAAAATCAATTACCAAGAAGGGCCAGACATAGTGACATGAAATGCAGAAGACGTACCTGGGGGTGTGATAATTGAGGCTATTGTTGAAGATGAGTGAGTGGGTATGGATCTGATCCTGTACAATGCCAACAATTTGAGTTTGAAGTTGTTGTAAATCAATAGTGCCAAGGGAAGCAGGAGGAATTGATGATGACTTCACAGTAGCGGCACGATGGGTTGATTGTCCCAAAGAAGGGGTGGCAGGAGATCGCAATAGATGGGGATAAAGTTGAAAGCAACGGGACTACAAGTAAGACCACTCCTTTTACTATGGTCTCGCGACCTCCAAGACTTCGACTCCCAGATCCCTGAGTACAAGTGTCAGAAAATTTCGAATTGGTTGTTATAAAGCCATCTGATCTGTAGCTAGAGTAGAGATAATGTTAGGGGCCTGAATCTGAGAGGAAACCACACGATGATGACACTCATCATTAGCAACAGTCACAAATGCCTCAAATAAAAATGGTAAAGGAGTGGTGTTTAAAATTTGAGATCGAAGTGCCTCAAATTCAGGATGCAAACCCATGAGAAATTGAAATGTCTGATGTTGAGCAATCCTTTTAATCACATAGCCGGTTGCTTTTACAGATAGCTCAACTATAGACTCATAATGAGAGAGCTTCTCTCAATGAGATTGAAGAATACCAAAGTAATCTACTACATTCTGAGTCCCTTGGGTAGTCTAGGCAATATCTCGATAAAGCTCATAGATCTGTAAATTATTCTGAGCATACGCATATGTCTAAGTGAGGGCTGACTACAATGAGGGGCAGTGTAATGATACATGAACATGGTATAAATGCGTTGCTCCATGGAGTTAAAGAGCCATCCAAGAATGGTGTAGTTGTCGATCTCCCATTGTTCAATTTTGGGATCAGTGAGAGGTGGTTTATAAATGGTATCCAAAAGCCAACCATATTTTCCTCTACCACCCAAATAAAGTTTAACAAATCGAAACTAGAACTGAAAATTCCGACCATCTAATATGGCATTGGTAATGCGTTGGGCTGAGGAAATTGCCCCAAGAAGAGTGTTAGAATTCTTGGTCTTGTGATGTGAGGCCATTGTGTACTTTGAACAAGATGGTCATAACTTTGGTTTGAAGGGAGATTACTTGTAATCTCAACCCAAGATGGAAGAAACCTCAAGATAAAGAAAAAGGGCACGCTCAAAAGAGAACAACAACACCCTTGGTGCTGCTGCAAATTCTAAAAAAAGAAGCACCTTTGCTGTCGTGGGTCACAAATCAACCCCTTAGCTGCTATCGTAGATCACTAAGCAGCCTCTGTTGCTGTCGCATACCACTAAAACAACACCCAGTTGCTGTCACAGATCACCAAACAGACCTTATTGCTACTGCAGACCACCAACTGTGCCTCTGTTGCCGTCACGGATCACCAAACAGACCCTATTGCTGTCGCAAACCACCAAAACAACACCTATTGCTGTCGCAGACCACCAAAGCAGCACCTATTGCTATCGCAAACCACCAAAAAGGCCCCTATTGCTGTCGTAGAACCAGAAAACCTTCCCAGTTGCTGTTGTAGACACCAAACAACACTTATTGCTGTTGTAGACCACCAAAACAGCCCCTATTGCTGTCGTAGAACTAGAAAACCCTCCCAGTTGCTGTCACAGACACTAAACAACACACTAGTTACTGTCGTGGATCACCAAACTGCTGTCTTGTACTGTTGCAGGTACAAAACTCCACCCCTTGTTGCTGTCGTAGATCACCAAGCAATCCAACAAGGGTAGAAAACCCTAACGATCCTTATCGCAGGTTAGGGTAACTCTAAACAGGCCTATCACAAGGCAGAAAACCCTATTGAGTAGTAGAAACACAGCGTAGAAACTCTATCGCAGCATGTGATCACTTGCACGATCCTTATCGCAACACGCGATTAAGAGATCATGAATCGAAACAGAAAAAAACAACCCCCGAAGGGGAGACCTCCTAACTAAGCTCTCGCTAGGTTATTAGGTCTTCACGATCTGGAAGGTTGATGGGAGAGAGAGAGAAGAAGGGGGAAGAGAAGAGAGTTCAAGGTCCCAAAAGTCGGAGAGGAAAACCCAAGGAGGAGGAGTTGATGGGTCCCATAGGGCTCTGATACCAAGAAGAATTATGGAAAAGTAATTGTCAAGTCTCATAATGAGAGCTTGGCGGATATATATTTTTATAAAAGAGTGAATGGACGTAAACACCATTACATAGAAATAATAAAAGAGAAAAGAGAGAAATAATAAATAGGAAACATTATTTCCAATAGCCTTTTTAAGGAAATGGTTGCGGAGATTTGAAGAAGAGGTCTAGTTTTTTTTAGAGGAAGTTTCTTAGTGAAAAATATGATGAAAAGCTACAGGTGGGAGAGTAAAGAGGCTAAGACCCCTTACGGGTGTAGTTTGTGGAGAGGAATAATGAGTGTAAATTCAAAGCTTAGGGAGTTGGTGGCTCGTAGAGTTGACCTTCAAGCTTGATCAGACTATCGTGGACCTATCGAGGGTTTTTAAAAGGGTATGGTTACGTACAAAGGACAAAATTTTCTCAGTAAGTTCATTCCGCTCAACAGTGTCACGACAAGGTCTATCTTCCTTCCATGTGTGTCCCATTTGGGATCATAAAATTCCCTCGAAAGTGACTTTCTTTATTTGGTTGTTGGCCTCTGGCAAAATTCTTTCTTTTGATAATCTTATGGCTAAAGGTTTTGTTGGGCCAAATTTTTGTTTCTTTTGTAGAGGGAATGAGGAATCAATTAACCACTTATTGATCCATTGCCGTTCGTTGGGAAACTTTGGTTCCATTTCTTGTGCCTTTTTAATTGTTCGTGGGTGCTACCAAATTTGGTTCTTTCACTTTACCATGCTTGGAATCTTAACCTGTTCTTGGGTAGAAAAAGATACCTTTGATCCTTCATCCCTTTTGCCGTATGCTGGGTAACATTGTGAGAAAGAAATCGAAGGGTTTTCAATGGGCATGATTTGGAGTTTCAAGACTTGATATTGGAGGTGTTGGCCTTCATGTTTTTTTTGGAGTAAACTGGAATCGGATTTTAAAGGGGTGTTTTTTGATAAATTTGTGTTTAGATGGGACTTTTTATTCTCAGAGTAGCCTTGTAATCTTGTTTTCTTGTATTCGGCTGGTTATCTTAACCAGTTGTTTTCTTTGATTAATATATATATATATATTCATCTAACACCCTGAATAATTATAAGTAAATAAAGGGTACAAAGTGTACTTGCTTTGCTAAGATGTTTTGGGAGAGCTTTGACCCATAACGCAGTTGGTTGACATACTGTAAAGAAAGTTTGAGGTCATGGGTCCAAGTTCAGCTTACCAATAAAAATAAAGTTTTGTTTAAGTCTTCAACCTCTTTTAATTTTCTTGGCATTTTCAATGGATTAACTCACAAAATTTTTGTGTAGTCTCGGATATTATTGAATATTGACTGACTATTATCTCATCTTTAAATTCTGAAACCATCATTTTTACTGGCAGTAAATACTGAAGTCAAGAAAAAAAAAACAATAAATATTGAAGTTACTTTATGTATATAATATAAGGGAGAGGAAGGGTAAGATTTTCGAAAGGTAGGAACATTCCCTTTAGGGGGTTATTAATATTCTTGGCTTCCTGTATTTTTGGAGTTCATGGGTGTGCTTTTTGAGGATTTTCTATTTAGATGCAAGTCGGTTTGTGAAATTTGAGTAGCTAATATATTTTTTTGACTGTATTCAATGCCACCTTGACCTTCTTTCTCTATGAATTATTATTATTTTTTATCTTTCAACAAATCTATATTTAATTAAATACAAAGGTTGTCTTCCCCTAATGTTTATCCCCCATAGAGAGCAGTTCAGATTCAATTTTGAGCGCATCTCGATGAGCAATTAGAATTTTATTCCCTTTTCTCTCCTCCCCTTTCCAAGAATACCCCTTCAACTTTATTGCCATTTGACTTCTACCCCATTTCCAATAATACCCCATAACTTTATTGTCTTTCTTCTTTTACTCCCTTAGCCCCAAAGAGGATGACAAATGCAGTAGGCATGGGCAAGCTCTAATAAATAAATATAATATAGGTAGGGCGTTATGCCATAGCTGGCTAAGTTAGCATGTGTAACAAGCTTGATGATTGATTGTTCTTGTCTAGTCAGTTGGGTAAATATCCTCACTTTCAGGTTTAACAGTAATTGAAATTGTGGCACCTTTAGCATTAAAGTTCTTTCTTTTTCTTCTTTTTTGGTGGTGTCAAACCGCTTTACTGTCTAAACTTAGAAAAGGTATCTGGGCATGCTAGATATGATGATACAAATCCTGAAGCTGAAAAGAAAGAGTATATTGATCATATTGAAGAAATCATCGGATGGATGGGTTGGAAGCCTTTCAAGGTATCCCTTTTATTTAATTTTCAAGTTGTAGATAGTTATACTTTTCAATAATAATTAACTATTTATTTAATGCTTCAGCAGCATTTGATGAATTTTGGATTTTTGCAGATCACTTACACCAGCGATTATTTTCAAGATCTTTACGATCTGGCTGTGGAGTTGATACGGAGAGGCCATGCTTATGTTGATCACCAGGTTGCTTTGAGAAACAAATAAGCAAGTCTTCATTAACATTTTAGTCAACTTATGTGCCTATTTTCATTGACGAGGCTTCATTCTTGTACCTGATTGAAAATATTCAAAAGTAATTTACTATAATAATGCTTCTATTGTCTTTAGATTCCCGAAGAGATAAAGGAGTATCGGGAAAAAAAGATGAACAGCCCTTGGAGGGATAGGCCAATTACAGAATCATTGAAGCTTTTTGATGAAATGAGGCGAGGAATGATTGAAGAAGGCAAAGCGACACTAAGAATGAAGCAAGACATGCAGAGTGATAATTATAATATGTATGATCTTATTGCATATCGTATAAAGGCAAGTGTTCACCCATAACTTTTTTTTATACTTAAATTGACAGAGTTACTCATATTCCACGTACTTGATTTTTCGATCCAGTTTACTCCTCATCCACATTCGGGAGACAAATGGTGCATTTATCCAAGTTATGATTTTTCTCATTGCATTGTTGATTCTCTTGAAAATATTACACATTCGGTATGTTCCCTTGCTAACTTTATATTTTTCTTGATAAAATAATCTTACTAAATTATCTGTGACAAATTCAATATTTTGATTTATTGTTATGATTTAAAATATTACAATGATGCATATCTTGAAATTAACTTATATAATACTGAATGAGTTTTGAAGTTTATTTGCTGATATAAATCAACGGGGTGTGGCGTGCACATGCACAGTTTGGAATGATTTGGTGGAGCATTTTGCTTTTGGTCAAGACTAATGAGTCATTGACCCCAAAACATTGAATATTTTGTAACGTTTCAGATTGTCTCAGTCAAGACCTTATTGGTTTTTCTCCAACCGAAACTTTTCCTCGAGAAGATATTTTAGAACTTGTGAACATGTACCTGTGATATCAGTATGAGACAGGCTAGCACAACTGCGCAAGCCAGAGGGGCTTATCTCCAATTTCGTTGCATTTTAACCTATGTTGGAAACATTTACACCATCTATGCACATATATATTATTTCATATCCACATGTATTATGAAACGTGCGTATGATTTATTTTATGCAAAATACATTGTTCATCTGTCTATGAATGAATTTATAGAGATGAAAATTAAAATTAACTATTATATTTTATCACATATATAGTCCTTGTTTTATTTATATAATCATCATCATTGTCATAGCAGTATACCAAATATTTGGGGTAATATCGATTTATATAATAGATGTTATTATCATATAGTATTCATGTTGTTATTTTTTCTTATGTATGGTCATTAACTTTCCATTTAGAGTTGCATCGTGGCAATATTTCTTACGTGATCTGTACGGCTTTATTAATTGTTCAAACATGAGTTTGTTGCGCATAGCCAGTAATGCTTGGGTCGGCTGATGTGCAGCTGTGTACACTGGAATTTGAGACTCGTCGTGCTTCATACTACTGGCTTTTAGATGCATTAGGCCTTTACCAACCCTATGTCTGGGAATATTCACGGTTGAATGTCACCAACACAGTGATGTCAAAGCGTAAGGTATGCCTGTGTATTTGTTAAATTTATAGAAATCTCAAAGATCTATCTTCTCATGCACATCATGATTTTTGTGTCCCTGAATAGTAAATTCGTGGGAAGCTTGAAGGTTTTTCTTCTCATACACATGATGATTATGACCTCACTTTTGATTGTGTTTTGCTGTGTAGCTGAACCGTCTTGTGACGGAGAAGTGGGTTGATGGTTGGGATGATCCACGTCTGATGACACTAGCTGGTTTACGACGTCGAGGAGTGTCTTCTACTTCAATAAACGCTTTTATTCGAGGAATTGGGATCACTAGAAGGTTGAAATATTTTATGCATGTTCACATGATTCATTTTCAGTAATGACAACTTACAGATTTATGCTTTTTACAGGCAGAATCATATTCTCTTTTGCTTGATGTTTTTGATTCCTAGGAAATCCTGTCGTGCAATATGTTTGATTGTCTGTTTCTTTTCTTTTTGGGCATGTCAAAATAACTGAGATGTTGAACTTTATTCCATGTCTTTCATGTTCTACAGTGATGTCCTATTGTGATGCTGTTAGTATTAAGGTTTAAAATCTCGTTTTGATGCAATATTTTGTCAGGAGAAAAGCTGAAATGGTCTTAATCAGATTCCATATCTTTCATGTTCTGCTGTGATGAGCTACTGTGATGCTGTTAGTACTAAGCTTTAAAATCTCGTTTTGATGCAATATTTGTTTGGAGAAAATCTGAAACGGTCTTGATCGAAACATTCGAAGACAGTCCAAAACACTGACTGAGTCAGGGTCAATGTTTTCTTTCAGTCTTGGCCGAAATCGGAATGATCCATTGTAACATTCTGAAATGGAATGAAACTCTGAACTATGGTTGTTACAAAGACATATTGGGAAGAGCCTCAGCTAACATCGGCATGGTCATATGAAGCAATATTAGAGAACTGCTATTGGCACCCCAACTTTTACTTATTACACCCCAATTAAAAATAAGGGAAATAAGTGAATGTTCTTTCTTCTAGATTTCTATTTTTTAGGTTTAGGATATCGAATGAACCTAATTGTAATTGTAAACAACTATTGAAATTATTTGAATGATGTTGAGATTATAATTTGAGCCAAACCTTGGTAATGTTTGAAGAGTGTTTTAATCTTTAATTGGGGCGTGGTAAATAATTTAAGAAATTGAAGCACAATAAGTAAAGGTTGGGGTGCCAATAGCAGCTCTTCAATATTATTCACTAATTCACTACGAAGGTCTATAGGGTTAATGCATAATTTTTTAATCATCTTATACACATTAATGTGTAAGACATGTGGAGTGTTGTTCCCACGTCCTAGGTTCAAACCCCCTTGAACTCAACTTCGTTTGCTAACCACTTTCCCTATACCTATAAAAAAATGTTGTGAATGTGTGAGCATCCATGTGATGATTTGTGCTTGTTTGCAGATCCAAATAAAATATTGATGGAGGTTTTCAGCTGTACATTAATTGCTTTCAGTTTAGGTTCCTAGAGAGTTTTGTCCATTGGCATCACCTAGGTGTTTTTCAATTTTGGTTGTAGTTTTAATTTGGTACATTAATTGCTTTCAGTTAAGGACCTTTGAAGACAAAGGCTGAGGAAATTCAGAAACCTTGTTATAATTTGGTAATGAGAAAGACACAATTTTTGGTTTGGTGATCTCCTTTAAAATGCAAATGACTGAAAAAAAAAATTGGCAGTAAAAGTTTGGGATTACAAGAAGAAAATGTTAGATAAGAGAAGAAAAGGATAAGTGTGCAAAGGACACCGAGCATAGATTGTTTTGGTGCCCCAGGCAAAGACGAGGTTGTAGGGTTTGAGCTTATATATGTTAAAGCAGAGGCTCTTTTCTTGGAAAATAGATTTTCAGTGGTCCAAACTAAAATTTATTTTCTAAGGGAAATCTGAGTGGGGTGCAGAGTCTTGGCATTTTGCTTTGTGTGTGTTTGTGTTTGTTCCCGCCTGTATAGATTAGCCAATGTGGATTTCCAAAATTATGATATATGTATATCTTGTTATTACAGATACTGATGATAATATTATCGTACAGTGACAATAGTATGATACGTTTGGACCGCCTTGAGTATCACATAAGAGAAGAGCTAAACAAAACAGCGCCTCGGACAATGGTTGTGCTTCATCCACTCAAGGTATGTATCTTGCTTGAATCCTTGATTTATTAAAGCCACGATGTTGTTTAAAGGATTCTAATTGTGTTTTCAGGTCATTATTACAAATTTAGATGTTAAGTCAATTGTGGATCTCGATGCAAAGAAATGGCCTGATGCTCAGACAGATGATGCATCTGCTTTTTACAAGGTTTGTAAATAATTTTCAGCTAAAGTGGCAGGACCTATTTGTTTTGACCTCAACTAGTTTGGCACATTAAGTATCCAAGACTCTTCTCAATCTGGATTTGGTAAATTGTGGTGCCCTTAACAGAAGCTAGAGCATTGCGTGAGTTTTTTAAATATGGCTGTTTTATTTCTAAAAGAATTGTTCCGTTGGGTGCCTTGAAAAACAAGCTTGAAGTAAAAATATGCATAGAAGTTAGAAGTACTTGGAACAGTTTCACTTTGAATGAGTTCATGAAGTCCAGTTTTCGTGTTGAGTAAATCAACCCCAATCTTTCAAATTCTTTTACATCCAATGGGAAGATGCAATCCCTGTATGACACTTGTATAGATATATAGCATGTGTTGACGTTAGTCGGGGAGAGTAGGGCTGCAACTTGGGTGGGTTGGGGATCAACTCGCGCCCAACCGACACTTGACAAACACCACCCTGTGCCGGTGCCCAACCCAGGTTGGTCAGGTTGATCGGGTTGGTTCATTCCTCATTACTACTAGATAATTTATTAATGATAATGACATATAAAGATAAGTGGTATGTAAAACAAATTATAATTTGCAATTATTTGTCCTAAAAATACATTTCAAAGTTCACATACATGAAATTATAAGCAAATGTAAAGAAAATGATGATGATTAACTAAAGTTTGAAATGTGAATTGTGAATGAGAAAGAGACAGATATTTAAAATGTATTTAAATTATAATCATATTAGGTTTGGGTTCGGGCAAATGGGGCAACTTGATGCCGAAGACCGAACCCAACCCGATTTGAGTTGGTTAAAATTCTTTTTTTGCCCAAACCTGAGCCTGAACCCTAGCTAACTGTGCCCAAACCTCACCTAAGGTCGGCTTCAATCCATTGGGTTCGGCTTTGGCCCGCCCAAGTTGCAGCCCTAGTGGAGAGGGGAGTTTGGTACCTCTTAATACTGCTTTAACTTTATCAAATTATGCCTGGATTAATTGTCACATGTTGTTGTCGTTTGTTTTCTTCCTACAATAGGTTCCTTTTACAAATGTCATTTACATCGAACGCTCTGATTTTCGGACAAAGGATTCAAAAGACTACTATGGGCTTGCCCCCGGTAAATCTGTGCTGCTCAGGTGTGTATGCAAGTTCTCATATCACTAATCCACTTAAAATATCCTTGCTGAGTACTCTGTGTTTCCTTTATGCGTGCAGGTATGCTTTCCCTATAAAATGCACTGAAGTTATCTATAGCGACAATAAGGAGACTGTTGTTGAGATCCGGGCTGAGTATGATCCTTCCAAGAAAGCCAAACCCAAGGTTTTCTTTCAATGGAAATGAAAATTGTTTAAGTTAGCACTTCATTAGAATTGCAAAATTACGACAGTGATAGTTTACAAAGATTCATTAAAATTTGATGTAGGGTGTTCTCCATTGGGTCCCACAGCCTTCTCTAGGGGCTGATCCTATTAAGGTGGAAGTAAGGTTGTTTGACAAACTGTTCCTTTCTGAGGTTGGTAACCATTTCTTTCTCTGAGGTTCACTCTTTATTCATCAATTTTGCTGAATGTTGTCAAAAACTTATTGGTTTTTCTTTTTATTGTATTAGAATCCTGCTGAGCTCGATGACTGGCTTGCTGATCTGAATCCACGGTCCAAAGAGGTGATACCTGAAGCGCTCGCCATGCCATCTCTTTGCAGTGCTACAGTTGGAGACAAGTTTCAGTTTGAACGGCTTGGTAGACTCCAAACCCTCTTATTTTTTTTGGAGCTGTTATTGGCATTCCAACTTTTATTATCATACCCTACTTAAAAGATTTTTTCCATTCAAACAACTTCAACCGTTGTTTACAATTAGGATTATATAAAATCCTAAATCTAACAAATAGATATCTAAACAAGAAGAGAAAGAGAGTTTCTATTGGCACCCCACCTTTTACGTATTCTCAGCCATTGACTTATTTTTTTAATTTTAATTGGGGTGTAACAAGTTAAATTTGGGGTGCCAATAGCAACTCTCATTTTTTAAGATCTTTTCTTTGAGGCGGGGGAGGGGTCGATATCTGAATGATATTAGAGAACTTGACAGCCAGCATTGACAGGCGCAGTTGCATCCCGCACCCAAGTTTCACAATAATCAACATTTGTTACACTTGCACACAAATATTCCCACATATACGCCTACCCACTCACCACATGTTACTTATTTTGAGACAAATTATTCTAAATGGATAATTTACTAGGTCAGTATTGTTGGCATTACTATTCCACTGTTCTTTATAACAACACTATTATTGTTTTGAGGTTGTAACCCTCAAATGATTTCTAGTAATCGCCTGATATTGATATCTTGATCTTGTTAGTTTGACCCCAAATTCTTGGGATAAGGCTTGGATGATGGTGTTGATGATCTTGTTAGTTTGAATCTCTATTTTAGTTTTGATCACGAATTCCATGATAGCTTTTGTTCAACTTGTGTCTTCCTTCGCTATTGGCAGTCTGTACTTGCAAACAATATGTTTCCTCCAACTAAAATTTTGACTTTGTGCCTTTATATTTATGTTTTTGACTTCCATACTCTTCCAGGCTATTTTGTGGTGGACTCAGATTCTACCTTGGATAAACTCGTGTTCAACAGAATTGTCACACTTCGTGATTCCTATTCCAAGGGTGGTAACAAGTAATGACATAGGGAAAGATTCTCGAAGTATTTTCTATCCCTACTAGAAGTTAATTGATCTTGACCAATGCCTGGACGTATCGTCAGGATGGTTTTTTGGGCCACTTGGAGGTTAAGACCTACTTGATGCATGGCGATATTGAATGTGGAGACTTAAATATAAGCAGCATATTTAGTATACAGGGCATTCTCTTCCCTAAGTTTGTACAATTTATTAGATAAGTTGTTTATATTGGAACTAAGGGAATTATCCTACTTGTTATAATCTCAGTTTAATCTTTGTTGTTAGTGCAGTCCTGTCCTCAGATGTTTCCTCAGAGGGGTAATAAGCTTAGAGAATGGTTTTGTTTTAAGTTCAATGTGGGTGGTTGAGGTGGTGCAACTTTGAGTGATTCCTCAAAGGAAGGTAAGTGATTCCCTTCAAAGTTGTGAATGATTGCAAGTTATCAAGTTGAGTGATTCCCGATTTATCTATATATTTTGAGAAAGAAACTATTTGATTTTCGAGGGAACTGTTGAGATGGAGAGAAAAGGTCTCGCTAGTGGCTATTGCTTTAATGCCTATAAACCAAGGACTCATTAAATCACAGTTTATGAACTTCAGACCAATAAGCACAAGAAGGCAAGTCAAGAACCAAACTAACCACCTATACTAGATCAACGGGACGACTCATTGCTTATATTGTGACTCCATACCCAAGCCGGAGGACATGCCATCTCTTCTAAGACTATTGCCCTCAGATACTTGATCGAACAAGGAAGTCTGCAACTTATATTAGATTGAATGAGTGATTTGCTATACGAATTCCTAGTCTCTATTAGCAATGAGTCTACGGAGTTCCTGGGGTGTCCCTAGCCCAAGGTGGAAAGTCTTAGGAGCTGATCACTGAGGTTGGTAAACTCAGGATGCCTACGCCTACCACACTTTTTGGTCCTCTTTCCATATCCCTCCATTACAACAAATGGAGGACGGGAATTCTTTCTTTTGCGAGGAGTGGGGCACTCACTAATTGGATGAGGATTCGTTTCACACAAGGAGTCCTCAAGTATAACTTCCCACGTGAATTGTACGTTTGATGCTCTGGCTCAATGGTATAATTTTGAGAATCACTTTTCTTATTAATAAAGTAAGATTTTAAGCCTTGCTAAGGGTCTGTTTGGTCAAATGGATAATCAAATTAGCAAATCCAACACACCACAGCCGTCTAAATTTCATGGAAAAACTGGGATTCAAAAGAAAAGAAAGAAAATAAAATATTAGTTTATTGTTTTTTTTCGCTTCGTCCATGATTTTGAAAATGGGTGGTTACCTAATTTCATGGAATTCTTAAATTTAAAATTAATATTCAACTGTGAAAAGCAATGTTTTTTTTTTTTTTTTTAAAGTTGATAGAAATTTTCCTTTTCAACCCTGTGGGATTGATATGATCAAATAACGTTTTTGGATGCCACAAGTTAGGTCAACGACCCTTTCTAAGAGTTGGAATCTTAGTAGGTGTTTGGATAGGACTCCTTGGCTACTTCTGACTCTTGCAGGGAGTTAGAAGTCGTTTGGATGAACAACTCTTTCGAAGAGTTACTTCGTACAAGAGCAACAAATTACTCTTTATGAAGAAGTCGAGAAAACTTATTTCTCAAAATTCATCTTGCGGGAGTCAAAATCTAACGATTCATTTTACCAAAATACCCTTAACTTTATTAATTTTCTATGAAAATATTCCTAATTCATTTTCCCTTAAATCAAATGAAAGAAACATTTATTAATATTAATTTTTTTTTAAAATTTTGAGTATAATGGATTTAAACACATTATATTAATATTTAATATTTAAATTATTATATTATATTATATTATATTAATATTTATAGTTAAACATATTATATTAATATTTAATATTTAAAATAGTATATTATATTATATTAATATTTATAATTAAAATGTCGAAAACAATATAGTTTGAAGGCATATTATGACATTAAAAGACAGTCTGTCAAATTTTTTTTTTTTAAATTTTGAGTATAATGGATTTAAACATATTGCATTAATATTTAATATTTAAAATATTATATTATATTATATTATATTAATATTTATAGTTAAAATGTCAAAAACAATATAGTTTGAAGGTATATTATGACACTAAAAGACAATTTGTCAATTTTTTTTTTTAATATTATGTCAAAAACAGTCTGTCAAATTTTTTTTTTTTAAATTTTGAGTATAATGGTTTGAAACATATTATATTAATATTTATAATATTATATTCTATTAATATTTATAGTTAAAATGTCAAAAACAGTATAGTTTGAAGGCATATTATGACACTAAAAGATAAAAAACAATAACTGGTATAATATAAGGGTATTCTAGTCTTTTTTCTAGAAGTCATGAGAAGTCAGTATGGTTCCCAAACAGACTTCCAGTACAAAAGTACTTCTGTCAGTACTTCACAGAGTTGATTGCCAAACACCCTTTCTGCATAGAATTACTTTTCCAATTTCTCCATAAAGTACTTCAGCTCCTGTTCGTTGGAAGAATAGTTCTACTCCTGGTATCCAAACAGGCCCTTACTTAAGTCAGTAAGGCTAGTTGGATTCTATAATGCTTTGGTTTAGAACTTTTTTATTCTTTTATTTTTTATATCAATTTAAAGTTAATTTCATTAGTTTAAAGTTCTCTTAATTGTATATGAGTGCGGATGGTATGCATCCAGAGTGGAGGATTGAACCCCCAATGCATGACATGTAAGACATAATCTAAAGAAATTTTAAAAAGGAGAGATTTTAGACACCAATTCCTTGAATTTTAACTTATGTGGTGTGCATCAAGGTGTAGGAAGAGCGTCTCAATCCTATCATCCGGAACAGAGAAAATTAGTTGATTTTCAACTAAATCAACACGTGGCACAAATGACACGAGCAACAGAGAAAATTTGACTCTCCCGCCCACAAGTCCCCTACCCACATACTTCTAACTTTAAGATTTTAAATCTTAAAAAGAGTCAAATCATCAATCTAACACTACAACCTTCTAGATATTATGAAAAAACTCATATTAAAAATAAAATAAAAATTTTAAAAAGATTTTTGTGCTTAGTTCAGAGAATTGAAAATGGACGATTACCTGATATCCAAATTTAAAATTAAAATTCAATAATAAAGAATATATATATGGGTCACGTTCAAGGGCCAACTTTTTGGCAAAACATTTTTCAAAACATGAGTTAGAAGTTTTGGAATGAGCTGATTTTTGGTGAGGATGATCTCTACGGTGAGGAGATCATCCTCACCAAAAATCAGCCCATTCCAAAACTTCTAACCCATGTTTACAAGTTGAAAAATTGTGGACTGTCCATTTTTTGTAAACTATTTTTGATGGGGTTAGAAGTTTTGGAATGGGCTGATTTTTGGTGAGGATGATCTCCTCACCGTAGAGATCATCCTCACCAAAAATCAGCCCATTCCAAAACTTCTAACTCATGTTTTGAAAAATGTTTTGCCGAAAAATTTGCCCTTAAATGCCACCCTATATATATATATATATATATATATATATGGGTCACGTTCAATGACAAACTTTTTAGCAAACTTTTTGGCAAAACATTTTTCAAAACATGAGTTAGAAGTTTTGAAATGGACTGATTTTTGGTGAGGATGATCTCTACGGTGAGGAGATCATCATCACTAAAATCAGCTCATTCCAAAACTTCTAACCCCATAAAAAACAGTTTACAAAAAATGGACGGTCCACAATTTTTCAACTTGTAAACATGGGTTAGAAGTTTTGGAATGGGCTGATTTTTGGTGAGGATGATCTCCTCACCGTAAACTTCTAACTCATGTTTTGAAAAATGTTTTGCCATTGAACGCTACCATATATATATAGGGAAATGTTCAGCAACAAACATTTTGGCAAAACATTTTTCAAAACATGGGTTAGAGGTTTTGGAATTGGCTGATTTTTGGTGAGGATGATCTCTACGGTGAGGAGATCGTCATCACCAAAAATCAGCCCATTCCAAAACTTCCAACCCCATCAAAAATGGTTTACAAAAAATGGACGGTCCACGATTTTTCAACTTGTAAACTGGGGCTAGAAGTTTTGGAATGGACTGATTTTTGGTGAGAATGATCTCCTCACCGTAGAGATCATCCTCACCAAAAATCAACCCATTCCAAGACCTCTAACCCATGTTTTGAAAAATGTTTTGCCAAAATGTTTGTTGCTGAACGGGACACACACACACACACACACACACACACACACACACACACACACACACACACACACACACACACACACACACACACACACACACACACACACACATATATATATATATATATATATATATATATATATATATATGCGACGGTTCGATAGCCCTAAAGTTTGCCAAGTTTTATGACAAACATTTTTTGTAAATCACTTTTGATGAGATTAGAAGTTTTGGAATAGGCTGATTTTTTGTGAGGATGATCTCTACGGTGAAGAGATTATCCTCATAAAAATCTGCTCATTTTGAAACTTCTAAGCCTAGTTTACAAGTTGAAGAATCGTGGACCGTCCAATTTTTGCAAATCACTTTTGATGGGGTTAGAAGTTTTGGAATAGGCTGATTTTTGGTGAGGATGATCTCCTCATCATAGAGATCATCCTCACAAAAAATCAGTTCATTCCAAAGCTTCTAACCCATATTTTGAAAAATGTTTGGCACCAAAGTTGGCAAACTTTAGGGTTGTTGAACCGTCCCCATACATATATATGGGAAATGTTCGGCACCCTAAGTTTTACCACACACTTTAACAAACGTTTTTTGTCCTATATGGGTTAGAAGTTTTGGAATGGGCTGATTTTTGGTGAGGATGATCTCTATGATTAGAAGATCATCCTCCCCAAAAATCAGCCCATTCTGAAATGTTTAGCCCCATGTTTACACGTTGAAAAATCGTGGACTGTCCATTTTTTTGTAAACCATTTTTTTATGGGGTTAGAAGTTTTGGAATGAGCTGATTTTTGGCAAGGATGATCTCCTCACCATAGAGATCATCCTCACCAAAAATCAGCTCATTCCGAAACTTCTAACCCATGTAGGACAAAATACGTTTGTTAAAGTGTGTGGTAAAGCTTAGGGTGCCGAACGGGACCCATGTATATATATATATACATGGGTCCCGTTCGGCACCCTAAGCTTTACCACACACTTTAACAAACGTATTTTGTCCTACATGGGTTAGAAGTTTCGGAATGAGCTGATTTTTGGTGAGGATGATCTCTATGGTGAGGAGATCATCCTCGCCAAAAATCAGCTCATTCCAAAACTTCTAACCCCATAAAAAATGGTTTACAAAAAATGGACGGTCCACGATTTTTCAACGTGTAAACATGGGGCTAAACATTTCGGAATGGGCTGATTTTTGGGGAGGATGATCTTCTAATCATAGAGATCATCCTCACCAAAAATCAGCCCATTCCAAAACTTCTAACCCATGTAGGACAAAAAATGTTTGTTAAAGTGTGTGGTAAAACTTAGGGTGCTGAACATTTCCCTATATACATATATATGTAGGGAGCGATTCGACAGCCCTAAAGTTTGCCAAGTTTGGTGCCAAACATTTTTTGTAAATCACTTTTGATGGGGTTAGAAGTTTTGGAATAGGCTGATTTTTTGTGAGGATGATCTCTATGGTGAAGAGATCATTCTCACAATTTTTTGTGATGATGATCTCTACGATGAAGAGATCATTCTTACAAAAAATCAGCTCATTTTGAAACTTATAACCCTAGTTTACAAGTTGAAGAATCGTAGACCATCCAATTTTTGTAAATTACTTTTGATGGGATTAGAAGTTTTGGAATAGGTTGATTTTTGGTGAGGATGATCTCCTCATCATAGAGATCATCCTCACAAAAAATCAGCTCATTCCAAAGCTTCTAACTCACATTTTGAAAAATGTTTGGCACCAAAATGTTTGGAATGAGCTGATTTTTTGTGAGGATGATCTCTATGATGAGGAGATCATCCTCACCAAAAATCAACCTATTCCAAAACTTCTAACCCCATCAAAAGTAATTTACAAAAATTGGATGGTCTACGATTCTTCAACTTGTAAACTAGGGTTATAAGTTTCAAAATGAGCTGATTTTTTGTGAGAATGATCTCTTCATCGTAGAGATCATCATCACAAAAAATCAGCCTATTCCAAAACTTTTAATCCCATCAAAAGTGATTTACAAAAAATGTTTGGCACCAAACTTGACAAACTTCAGGGCTGTCGAACCATCCCCATATATATATATATTATTCGTTTTTTTATAAAAGTTCATAGAATCTTGTCCTTTACGATCCCGTGGCATCGAATCATATTTCTGAATGCCACAAGGTGATCTGATTAGAAATTCCATTTTCCATCAAGGGCAGAGAGAGAAATTTCCTCTCTTAACCGATGTCATTTTGGCCACCTCAAAGTTTAAAATATTAAAGAGGAGTGATTTTTTGCTCACAATCAAATACCCGTTTGACATATGGTGTAAGCCACAGAGAGAAAATTTATCTCCTGCCCACACATCCTTTACCCACAAATTTTAGTTTTAAGATTTCAAATCTTTAAAAAAGGTATTTCAAGCCTCATCCAAGGTGTTGAAAATAAATTTGAAATTAAAATTTAACAATAAAAAATATATTTTTTTTTAAATTCATAATGTTTTTGAATTCGATGAGGTGATCTAATTAAAAATTTTCGTTTTTTTATTTTTTATTTTGGGTTGGAGAGAAATTTTCTCTCTTATTGTTTACATCATCTGCGACATATGTCAAACGGATGTTAGTTATGAGAAAAAAAAACTAAAAAATCATTCTACTAGTCATATTCCATCATCTTCGTGTTATTCATTTCTATTTCAGTGCCTCCAACATCAAGATCCCTCAAGAGCCCTCATGAATAAATTAGTAAAAATAATTTGGTAATTTTTTATATTATCAAATGTTATGGGCCATATTTCCATATCTACACTTCTGAAACAATGTATCAACACGCCTTCTCTTCCAACAGCAAAAATGCTTCATACCCAGTTCTTAAAATTAGGACTCCTATACAGAATCTTCTTCTCCAATAGAATTCTTCACTTATACTGTAAATGCGGTCTAGTTTCTGATGCTCAGAAACTGTTTGAAGAAATGCCCAATAGAGATTCTGTCACTTGGAACATCATAATCTCTGGCTATGTGAAATCAAAACATGTTAAAAACTCCCAAATGTTGTTTAATGAGCAAAATCAAAATATTTCTTGCAACCCAATTTCCAATGGTTCTGATGCTCTCAATTTGTTTCATCAGATGGTTAAGCAAGGATGGGTCCCGTCTGAATTTTCTTTATCGAGTGTCCTTCGTGAATGCGCCGGTCTTTCCTGGTTGATGAGTGGGAAACAATTACATTGTTTGGTTTTTCGATTTCAATTGGATGATAATGTGTTTGTGTGCACTTCGTTAGTTGATTTGTACTGTAAGTGTAAGGAACTGAATTATGCTCGACGTGTCTTTAATACGATGCATGAGTGGAACATAGTTTCATGGAATGCAATTCTTTCTGGTCTCTCTCAAAATTTTCTCAGTGAAGATTGTTTCAAGTTGTTCATTGAGTTGTTAAATTCCGGGTTTAAACCTGATTCGACCACGTATTCTGTTGTTCTTAGCTCAAGTGCGGCATTAGCCAACTTAGTACAAGGAAAACAAATCCATGGATTATTAGTTAAAACCCGATTTGGATCCGATGTGTTTGTTGAGACAGCTTTGATAGATGTTTATGCAAAATGTGGAAATGTAGACAATGCTCGTCGGATTTTTGATACTATGGAAGAACGGAATAATGTCACGTGGAGTTCAATGATAGTTTCTTATGCACAGAATGGGTATGGTAGCGAAGCTATTTTTCTACTCGAAGAAATGTTGAGATCAGGAACTAAGCCGGATGCTGTTACGTTCATTGGCGTTCTTATGGCATGTAGTCATTCTGGGCTTGTCAATGAAGGTTATCGCTATTTCAAGTCCATGAAGAGAGTTCATGGGATCGAGCCAGATAGAACACATTACACATCGATGGTTGATCTTCTTGGACGAGCGGGGCATTTAAAGGAGGCAAAAGAACTAATCAATAGTATGCCAATGAAACCTGATGCGGCGATTTGGGGTGCATTGCTTGGGGCTTGTAGGGTCCATCAGAATTTAGAGTTGGGAAAGCTTGCAGCCTCGGAAATTTTCAAATTAGAACCACATAATGCGTCTGCCCACATTTTATTGTGCCACATTTACACTGATAGTGGGAAGTGGAGTGAATTAGCGAAACTGAGAATGAAAATGAAGAACATTGGGGTTAAGAAAGATCCCGGTTATAGTTGGATTGAAGTAGACAATGTTGTCCATACCTTTGTAGCAGATGATGAATCCCATACTAGGATCAATGAAATATATGTTGCATTAGGAGAATTGATTCAACAAATTGAAGGTTTTAGGTATAAATCTCGCCGAGACAATCTGTTTGAGGAGGAGAGACAATCGTATCATAGTGAGAAGTTGGCAATTGCCTTTGGAATAATAAGTACCCCATCAGAGATGGAAATCAGGGTCATGAAGAACCTACGGGTTTGTGTTGATTGCCATACTACCATAAAGTTTCTCTCTCAAATCTCGGGACGTAAGATCATAGTAAGAGATGTGTGTCGTTTTCACCATTTTATAGATGGAAAGTGTTCTTGTGGGGACTACTGGTAAGGTAAGGAGTATATGAGTGCATGAAATGATGGGTTATTTATACATATAAACTCGATCATTTCAATGAAACGAGCATTAAGAAATTCTACGAATTCTAGACAATGCCTAAAACATCTTGGAAGGACAGTTTTTGGACCACGTGGAGGTTAAAGGTTTCTTGATCAATATGTGGTAATGAAAGTTGAAAGTCCCCCGAGACTTGAGATATACACATGGATACTTAATATACAGGGTAATCTTCCCCGAGTTTGCAAATTTTCTTATAGTATTTATACAGCATTTTAAATTTATTTGTAGAAAAGTGGGGAACAAGGTATGTCACTTTGAATCCAAACTTTTTTTTTTTGTTGGAACTAAGAAGAGAATCAAAAATGAAGTAGCTGAACAAAATCTTGTTACAAAAATCTGCTAAACTCATTTTAATCTTCATCGTCACTACAGCATCTCTCGTGCTAACACTTTTCTCTTATGTTTCCTCAGGAGTGCAGCGAACCCAAATGGATGATTGATAACCTTCGATCACATTGGGGTGTTGATTTTCTTGGTCACCATTGCTTTGCCTATCATAACCAATAGGCCCGAGAAAGTTATGTCCACTGCATTAGGAAAGGATTCATCCACTCATTGATGCAAGCTTGAGCTGCCTGTAAACTGCTGACTGTCATCACTTTTACATGCTTATACCAACCAATCGAGGTACAAATAAGCTTTGGAGGATCCTGAAGCATTGACACTCATGTATATGACTGCCCCGGTGTAAGTCCGACTTAGGCGAACTCCCTAAAGCCCAGATACGGTACCGACACATGATACTGGGACATTGATGTATAGTTCATTATAGTCTTCCCCACTTATAATACAAACATCCTTGTTTCATTCTCACTTTGATGCTGGTGTCTTCTATGCAAATGGTGGCAAGATCACTGTATGGTTCCAACTTGTGTTATCACGTTTTCTGACATTGCTCACTTGATGATTTGGAAATGGTACTTGTTATACTCCTCGTTCTGGATTGATTCTCTCTTGAGGCAATGCTTTGGTTAAAGTGCTAGGATTTTGGTCTTCGGTCTTCGACCTGAGTGGGTTCAGTTACCTATGTTTGTTGGTTTGTCTTCTACTGCACTTCAACACTCTCATAACATGTCCATGGATCTTCAACACTCTCCTAGGAAAAGTTGATGAATAGCCACAACCATGTGGGGAGTACATGTTTGTTGGCATGAATGGTACTCGACCTGGTGGTCACTAAATGTTCGGGTGATTTGGACTTGGGGAACATGGGAGGTGAACTTGAGCCATTTCCTTGAACATTAGGCACAACTCTCTCGGGGTCAAGTTGCTCCTCCTTCCTCGGCCCTATCCCTGGTTATAGGGTTGTGATGGCTTCATTTTTTGCTTGCCCATTGACACTAGGCACAACAAATGAGCATTTCTCGGACATAACCAGCTTTTTTGCATGACATGAGGATTGTTTTGGCTTGGCATAAGAAATCCATTCTCATGATGACTATGAACTCTTCCAAGCGTGCAAAATACACGTCAATGGCCCCTTTTCACGTGCCCATTTTCATAGGCATTGCCTTTGTTGACCCTAGTATCAAGTGTGTCTTCTATGTTCACGACCTTCATATGACTGGACTCTTTTGCTTCTTTTAATTGAGGTACTTTGCTTCTCAAGAAATGATGAAACATGTGTCACTTTTGTATTCACCAGAGCATGGGATTTCTTTCCATTAAGCCCAATTTCCACATACATTAGTGTCTTCAGTTGGGGACATTTGGATTCCTCGGGGTGCTTGTTGATGACATCCAATATATGGAGGGCGCCCATATGCATATCCTCCCCATCACTGATATTTATTTCTCTAGATTCATTGTAGATACGCTCATGCTTCTCATTCTGCAATACATTCAAGGCAGGTTCTTGAGGGATTTAACCAAAAAAAAAAAAAAAAAACCGGTAGGATCTTGAGAGCATTTGAAGTTAGGTGTGACCCACCACATAAGAAGCATTTGGGAGGCTAATGTTAGTGACACTACGGCTAGTTGAGGTACCAGTGTTATATGCGTGCATGGGGCAAGTGTTCTACAAGCTATGTCCCCCACTTTTAACCTTGTTAAGCTCGGGGGTCCATTCCTTTGTTCGGAAGCGATGTTCATTCTTATCTTTCATCTTTCCCTCATCCCTCTAGGTGAAGTTGATCAATTCCCCTGCCAATACCATTACAGATGTAGGGTCTTGCACACTGATATTGTAGTTCTGTCTGAAGTCATGACGTCAAACTCACAAGGAAGTAGAACAATTTATCTTTCTTGGTCAAATCCCGGATGTCATACATGAGCACTAAGAATTTATTGACATACTAATGTACCGTGCCACTTTGGTGGAAATGTCTCAATTTCATGTGGGCTTTGGGAAGAACCAATTCTTTAGTTCATGCTTGAGATTGGTCCACATATTAAAAGGACATCTACTTGGTGTGTACATGATTGTAGTGGTGATCTTCACCTCTTCTGACTTGGGTCACATGGATTGAAAGTATTTTTTTTGTATCAAAACAGAATTTCTCCAACTCTTTCACATCATAGGGACCCTTATCTTCTTATGTCCCGAGGATATGCATCTTGTGGCTGCTGTTCACGTTGGGGCCCGTAGACACAATTCCTTTGACTAGTTGTTGTAACTATGCCAAGTTGTTCCTGTATAAGGGTTCCACATGTGTCCTCCTCAAGGACATTCATTCACTCAGTCAATGTAGTATAGTTATTCTGTTATTCTGTAGTATACCTGTCTACATGGTCGCTTAGTTATGCTACACCATTTATAAGACCTGTCAAATGGGCCATCTGAGCGTCAGTAGGTCAATGCTTTTCTTTTGTGGTTGTGGTGCTGTCGATGCTGGTATGTCCATAGGTAGCTCTCAACCATAGGAACAAGGAAACTTTGATACCAAATGTCATGGTGATGTTTTATTGAGATAGCTTACTGTGTGGCACTTGTAAGCAAAGACTTGCAACCATGCTTGAAGAAACCTAGACATGTGCAACACGCAAAAGCAACACATGTTGAGTTTAATCCCACATCGGACACACATTGCCTTGTCTGTCTCTCCTTATAAGCTCCAGTGCCTCTCCACTCATTGCCAATTGGTTTTGATGCATGCTGGTCACGTGCTTGGTGAAGATTGGGCTTTTGTCCTTCATTCTAAGTTGACACCCCTCCTTCAAAAACGGATGCTAAGTCTTTCCCTCTTCTCCAGAAGGAAACATCAATTTTGGAAGCCAATCAGACCATGTTCTTATGGAGGCTTAGTCCCAAAATAAGAGCCCAACAATTATGCCTTATTACAAACACTATATAGAAGACATGTACATCTACATTTTAATACTCTCATATGTACACATTCATATGCAAACCCAAGAGGGCAAACTACCTAAGGCCTAGACATGGTATTGAGACACTATGTACATGTTCATTAAACATGGGCATGGAGAGGTTTTTAGGGTTTTGGATCTCCAGAGACTTATTTAGGGCATGGTTTTCGATGAAAATGAATGTTTCGACATGTTCGGTACATTTTGGGCTAGAAATGTAGGTGGCTTCATCAGGGGATTTTTTTAGAGATGTTGACATGATCGTATACAGGTTGGTTTCTAATCTAAAATAATTTTCTCAGGAGTTTAAAATGCTCTCCAAAAGTCCCAAAAAGATCTAGAACAATGATAAATGCTTTTGGAACACTACTCATCAATGTTTTCAGACACTATGGCATGAGGCAAGGCACGCAATTTACTAGCGCTTCAAGGAGTAAGTCTCAAGGCATAAAGCGTCATATTCTCTTGCATGATATTTTTAAATAAATAATACAATATTAAAAAAACTTAAAATTAGGATAGTCATTGCATATTTATAAACTCCAAATCTTTATAACTGAAATTCAAATTTTAATCCATAACAATGAACAATAATATAAAATATTATTAACTTTCTATTTGAGTCAAATAGAAATATTTAGTATTTGAATAGTTGAAGGCCTCTATAATAATTAATTATTTTATAGTTATTAAAAAAATAATTAATTTTTCATAACTTTCATCTGTATAATACTAAATACCATGAAAAATTATTTGTAAATTAGCTTAAGTCAACAATTTAAGAAAATGAACATATTTTAGAAAATGCAGTAGTAGTTCCAATAAATTATAAACTAAGAGAAAAAAGATTGAGATGATTTGAATATAATCAATGAAAACTGATAATTACCCTAATTGGAAGGAATATACAAAATAACATTATCAAAGAATGAGAGAAAGATCCAAGAGGGAACATGGATTGATCGAGATGGTAAAAGTGGATATGAACACACTTTCATTAGCAAAAGACATGACTTTAGACAGAATTAAATAGAGGAATAAGGATCACTAAGTCGGCCCCAAATATTTGAGATAAGGCAATGATGATGATATATAATCTTTCTAATGGTTAGTTCACTATTCACCATGGTTTTAAACTCGTTTGAGATCGAGACGTATCGTCTGAGTTAACTTGGTATTGAAGTTAAACGAGACCAACTCACAAAGTCATTTTTTGGCCAAGATTTAGGACTCACGTTCAATTTTTTGATTTGTTCGATGAGACGTCTAAATGTATCAGAAAACTTGTCCGAGACAAATCGGTATTGGACCTGAATAAGACAAGATGCTACGCAAAGCGAAAGCGAATTTTAAAACCATGCTATTCACATATTACTTCCAATTAATTCAATTACAAAATCAAATGTACTTTTCTTAAAATCTTGAATTATACTCAAACTTTATCTACATTGAGACATCCAACTCATGATGGGGTTTGAGTTGAGTCTCGTAAAGATTTATCATATTAGTGATGGTACTTTTTTATATGAAGTCCTTAGATTTGACAGTTGCAATCATCCCATCTTCTTGTTTATTTCTCAATTCTAATAATGATTCTCATAGGTTGGACCCTCTTGGGTCCATATATCCTTGTACAGCAAACTTATAATGGAAAATTACTTAATAGACCCTGTCCAAGGGATGTTTTTCTAAATGCATCCTGAGTTAGAGAGAAGTTTGTAAACTACGTAGGTAGTAAAAAATCTTTCTTCTTGATGCCCCTCACGACAGTAAAATGACGAACTCAAATGATCGAGATTAATATTCAAATATTGAGATAAATAATTTGAATTGTTGATCACGATGACTCATGTTCAAATGTCAAAGATTGACAATTTATAATTATTGATCTCAATGATTTGAATTGTCGATCCCAACAATTTGAACGAACGTTGAGAATGATTGAAGGGGTTTTAGAGAGAAAACCTTCAGTGGTAGTCGATTCTACCAAATAATTTTCCCAACTTATCATCGACACCATTCATTAAAATTAACCCCACAATACTTCAGATTATGGAACCAACAACATCACAAGCTCAAAAAGGATACTTCGATATAGAATGGGTATCAAAGGTTTGATGCTGGCCACTCCAAGTGTCAGATGGGGAAGTCTTCAGGGCCCATGGACCTTCTAGATGTTTGACACATTGATTTTAGTAACAAAAATAAATTCAAAATTCAAAATTCAAAGGTATGAAATCTCCCATAAAATATACTATAAATTAGAAAATAAAGTAGTCAACGAGACTTATTTTAATTTGGAGGGTTGGTATCAAACTTTTGATTACTATGGATTTATTTGGTAATGTTGTCAACTTTTACAATTGTGAATTGTGGTTGGAATGACTAACAAGCAACATTTTTTTCAAAATTGCAATTAATAAACTACATTGGAAAACTGCACTATTGTACAAAAAATCTTAAATTATTATTTGTTAAAACAATTATAATACTTGAAATATGGTAAATTAACCAGAATGCCATTACATGTAAATAAAGAATCAATCATATAAGGATCATGATAATCTAACTTAGGTACGTGGCATATTCTATCCACTTGGCTCAAAAATCATAGATGTACTCTTCTCAAGATATGTAACTACACTTTTTTGTTATTATTATGGTGAATCGTAGTTATGTATCCTGAGGAGAGCATATCTACGATTCCCAAGTCTATCACTTTAGGTAAGCTGATTGAGTTGCCACGTGGTTAAGTTAGATTATCAGTACTCATGATTTAATTATTAAAAAAATTCACTTTATTTTTAAGTGCTTTTACTGCAAAAATAACACTAAAAGCATGAATTAATCGCGTTACCAAACACAGCCTATGTCTGCATCAAATTTTCTAACCCCCAAAATTGGGAATGGGAGATGGCCAAAGAGACCCATCTAACCTCAAATGGGAATCAATGACTTGAAGACCATGGGGGTCTTCCTCTGTGTCCAAAGTCTATGAATTATTCTTTTGAGGGATATAAGGTGGCTTTCAATTTGGGTGGGACCCACCACGAAAGTAAGGTCTACTAATGCCACGTGGAAGTGGTGGATTTTGATTTTGATGGGTAAAAGGAGCAGAGAGAGAGTCTTTAGTTTCAAAGAAAAGCAAAGGTCCATCCCCCCTTGTAAGGGTTTAGTCTCTTCACGGGTCTTATATGACAATGATAGGACGATTCCATTGAATTTTTTTTTTTTCTTTTTTTCTTTTTCAAACTTTCTTAGGTTCCACCTTCTAATGAAAGTTTAGCCAGTGGTCACATGTTGATGTATAAATTCTGCTAAGGTTCATGTCACCTGATATGACAATGGTTAACTATAATCATTGAGTCATGTAGGCAACTGTCTTGTAGATACTAAGAATGACTATCAACTGGATTATGAGTGAAATTTCATTCCAAAAGGCTTGGAAGATGCAACAAATAATAATAATAATAATAATAATAATAAAATATTTGTTAAAAATTATACATTTGTAAAAAATAGTAATAATAATAATAACTATTATTCATTTGAAAAAAAATTATAGTGTCTTCTTTTCCTTGAAAACCATTGGATCCATTTCTTCTCCAAATTTTCTCTTTAGAAAGAGAGAGAATAGTGAGCGATCCAAATCCAAATTTTGTGGCTTGGGTCTTTGGAATAGATGCAAATAAAAAAAAAGGGTAGAATATGATTTGATGTCCCATGATCTAAGTTGGATCCATGTTGGATACAGATCCTTCTATATATTCATTTAAATATATCCGAATTATATATAACTTTTAAAATTATATTTTTATATTTTTTCAAAACGGTTGGATTCCATTGACTTGAGAAATGTGTCTCAAGAAATAATACAAGATCTTAACTTTGTAAACACAAAATTTAATGATTGAGAATTATCCTCAAGATAAGCATCACTGGGTTATGATCCTTATACAATCTCAATCGTTGGATGTTATTTTTAAATGGTTGGGATCTTGTGCTATTTTTTGAGTCATTTATCTTGAGTTAACAAAACTTGGCCCTTTTCCAAAATACCCTTTTCTACTACATTAATATAACATAAATTCTTATAAAATAAAATGTTTGTAATGCTGAAATAGAATAGTATATAAAATGACAAATAAGTATATATGAAAAAATGTTGAACTGTCCAGAATTATCCAACCATATTTGACCTGAGTCAAGCAATTCGATCGGGTCAGATCCGGATTCAGATCAAGTGAATTCAAAATGATTCGGATATGGTTTATCTAGTAGGATCCAAGTTATATTTGGATATGGATTCATATATAAATAAAAATATTTTGAGAGAGAGAGAGAGAGTGAAAAAATCTTATAAGCTAATTTTCTTGCTAGGATATTTTTAGAAATAGACTTATTTTTACTAATTAAATTTTTTTAATAATAGGATTTAAAAAGCTTCTATTGGGTTTGGAATTGTTGGATTGGAATAAAAAGGCAAGAACAAGTTGCATTGATAAAAAATGATAGTGACAGTAGATTATTTAAAATGTAAGTAATTAGTAATAATAGTATTAAATGTATAGTATAGTACGTGAGGATTCAAGACTTTTGAGGTTTTGATATCATCTACTTGGGATTTTGGAGTCACCACCATTCAAAGAATTTGGGTATGAATGGATATCATTAAAATATTTTGTGAAATTCGTTTTAGGCATGTAGTGACTCACTTTTAATGATAAGGATATAAGTTTACCTACAGAACCAAGTAAGGAGGTTCGATTGAGGGATAAGAAAGGTGTTAAGCATCTTGTCCCTCTCATCCATTGATGATTACCAAAATGACCATAAGTTGAAGTTTTAAATTATTTTTGATCTTTTAGAGAGTAGAAGAGATGATAGAAGTTAAGAGGAAAAAAAGAGAGTTATAGTTTGATTTACAAATTAGAGAAATTAAGATGATGAGCAAACCATGCACCAAAGTGTATGCTTCTTGGATTTTTTTGTGTGCTTGGGACTTAGATGAAAATCTATTTGGATTTCATCATTTGGAGTCGTCAAGTTTCAAATCTAACTTATGTGCTATCTTAGGAGTCCTTATTTACAGGTTGACCCATAAGAAATGTTCATGAGTTGAACAAGACTATGAAGGGGCCGGGATAAGACCTTCTGCATGGGATTTTATTCATTTAAGGATAATCTTTTGTTGACTTTAGAGTTAGATGTAGGTTCATAAGGAGCCTACACCTTAGTTCAATACTCATTTTCATGTGAGTGTGTGCATGAGGAGTGTATCCATGTGATAGACTTAGTAAGAGAAGATTACTTCTAATGAGGGTTTACTCTCTAACTTTATTGTCATTAAGGAAATAAGAAAGAAAATTAATCTAAGTATTTAAATTGCAAGGAATGTAAAGGCATTTATATTAAAAAATTAAATTGCATAAAAGTAAAGAATATAAAAACATTTACGCCTATGGAATGTAAATGTTCTCAAAAAGCTTATTAAAGACTTAAATGGGGAGATTACCTCAAAGAGAAATTACTCACTACCCTCAAACCTTGAGACTAGGAATTTAGATTTACGTTATTAAGCTTGAAAGCTTGTAAGTAAAGAAAATTGCTTAAAAAATAAAGAAGGGGAGAGGGGGAGGTGAGAGTAGGAGAGATGAGAAAGGAAATATTTCTTGATTCCATCTTGATCTTCTTATTCTTTTTCTTGGGTTTTTGCCTCTATGAAAATTGAGAGAACTTTGAAAAAGTTTAGGAGCTTTAAGAAGGATTTTGACAAAATTTGGAAGCTCTAATTTTACTAATCTTTTGTACCTTAGATGATGGTCCTATTTATAAGATTTTTGGAGATCCTTAGGATATACTTATCTTAAATCTTAGAGTTCCTAATATTCTCAAATAAACTATATATGAGTTATCTCAAATACCCACCATTAAAGTGTTTTTTATTGTATTTTAAACTCCTATGAGTCCTATCAATCATGATGATTAAAAGATATGATTGTAAAAGATAACAAACTCTAAAGATTTCTTGTAGGAGGGTCAATAGATTCTTAAGGCTTTGGCCTTGGGTCAACCTAGAATGAATTAGGCTAAATGACAAATAAATAGGTAATAGGTTTTTTGATAGTTTGGTAACTTAGCTTATTTAGATCTTCAACAAATTGAGGATAAATGAGTCATTAAAAACAAGTTCTAGAGAATTCTCTAGGTTGGATAGGATGGTCATAAGCTCTAAAATTGAGTTATTTTACATTGAATACTAAGGAATTTCTTGGGTTCTTGACGAATATTAAAAGGGTATAAGAGTAAATCATCTCTAACGAGTCTCAACAAATTTGGGCTAGAGGAGGTAATTTATCTTAGTGGGGATCAAGAAAGACCTTAGGTCAAGATTAGAGGACAATGAAGATTATCAAAAGGTTTTGGTGAGGAAAAATTATAAAGGTTAAGACATGGGTACTTAATAAATTTAAAAGGGATTTAGTTGAGAGAAAATTTAACTTAAAAAACTTGTAAGGGCATTTGTTGATGAAGATCTCGTGCACACGTGGGCTAAATAACTGTCCAATGGCCATATGAAAAGAATGACTAGAAGAAATTAACCTTAGATGTTTTTTAATGTGGTTTAATATAGATTGAACCTTTGCATTACTTAAATAAGGTTTAGAACATAAATAGCTCAACCATTTGGTGACAAATGGCCAGATAAGGCTATGCTTGGTCGTTTATCTCAAATGGCTAGGCAAAAACCTACTTTTTGATTATTGATTGGTTGGTTTGATTGGCTTAAATGGGTCCCACTTGATTGATCGAAATTCCTTGATTTAGTTCTCAACACTGGATTCAAATAAGTTCTTGGACTTATTCAACCAAGTTTGGGTGTTTACATATAGAATACTTGATAGAAGAAGTTTCACATAAGCAACGACAAGGTATAAGCCAAGACTAACATGATTAAGAGACTGTATGCAAAGTAATAATGATATTTGGATTATGCATGTTGATCAGGTCTAGAAAGTGATTTCTAGAGCTCTAATTACATAAATTTTAAGGGTAAACTATACACTAAATCTTCTTATTAGATATAATTCATTGTTAGTTATATATAATTTATTGTTAGTTAATAATAATTGTTATTTTCCAAACAATGATATATTTTAGGAACTAATTACTATTATTTTTGTTTAACATAAAAAAATCATAAATTTTCAGAAATAAATCAGAAAATTCAAAGAAGTCAACTAACCAAGACCTAGGTCAATTGGGCCCACATGGACCATGAAGCTTTGGTCAATGTGGCGGTGCGGTGATGTCGGTGAAAGAAATCTTAAGATTTGTGTAGAAGTTTTGCGGCTGGAAATGTTTTGTATTGAATTAGGGTTTGAAAGTTTTTGTCTTTACAAAAGGGTTCCGAATCCTAAAAATTCTAATATGATCTTTATAAATAGGAGACTAGGCTAGAGCTTAAAGGATATCTGTAAATGTATATATAGAATTTTAAGAATTTTTTTTCTTATTTTTCTTTTAGTTTGTTTAAAAGTAGAAACTTTGTAATCAAGGAGACTACTTGTTTCATAATCAAATCAATAAAAAACACTTTATGTTCTCTCATCTTCATGCTCTCTTTCTTTTACTTTTATTTTATTATTTTTGCGATTACTATCGGCTAAACTCTCCATTAGAGCGGTAAAGGAAGTCACAGCAAGTTTCTGTTAACCTCTTTTTAACTGTTCTTATAACAATGCTTTATTGTTTTATTGTGAAAATTCTTATGTAAAACTTATAGGACAGAATATTGATTGTTCCACCGTTTTGATGATTTATACTTTGATCAGTTCAAGATAAACCATACTTCACAAAGAACATTTAATATTTCTGTTATAATTTTTACTTAATACGTTGATCACATATTTTGAAATCCCTTTGTAATAGAACATATTAATTTTTTGATCCACAAACATTAGTTTTGTTTAATGGATTGAGATAAATAGAGGACAATAAAAATATTAATAAAACTTGCAAGGGTGGATTAGACCGATCTAAACTCTTATTTAGTAATTTTAATATTTTATTTTATCATCTTTTTTAGATACTTTATTCTCGAAAAATGTTTTTGAATTGCTTATGTAAATCTGAATCAGGTTTGAAGTAAAAGGAATATTAGATCAATGTTGTCTCCGTGGATCAATCCTTGCTTGCCAATGTTTATATCTTGTTCTTTATTTTGTTGATAATCTACACCGAACACATGTGATTATGATCATCTTCAAAACGAGGGACGATGAAGAGCCTATAATTGAAACTTATTGAATGAGTTCGAATAAAACTATCATGTAGATTTCTTTTCATTTAATTTAATTATACAAATAATAAGAAAAATGATGTATGATTAACTTGTTTTAAATTTTTTATAAAATATTTTTGTATAGTTTCAGATTGATGCATTATGTTGTTGTGATCAATGTTATTTTAGTGAATGTTGAGGTTGATGTTTGGGTTTAGGATTGCAGTCCATGTGCATAGGTATCTAAAAATAAATATAAGGCAAATGCCATTGGGTGTAACCATAAAATCCCTCGAGGAAGATTTCGTATTTTGGGATAGAGAATCTGATTGAGTTGGTATGAAAATCGATGATGAGAGTTGGACCAAGTTGGTGCGAAAATCAATGATAATAGTAAGGTCAAGCTAATGTGAAAATCGAATCACATGCACATTGTGTAAGTGTTCATAATTATATTCAACATTTATTGTGAAATCCATTTTATTATTATTATTGCTTTAATTAATAGAAAGGAAAACATAGAATCTATTGGGCTTCATAAGTCACCCTATTTTAACAATTTCAGATTGACTTGAAGACTTGCAGTTGCTATCGATGAGTACAAGGTCAGAGAAATAGCTTGGTAAATATTGATGTGTCAAACATTGTTTATTGTATAATGTATAAGTTTTAATCTAATTTTTTTTTTAGATTTGTAATTGAGGAATTAAGAAAATTATTTTGTTATAGATTTGACATGTTTGATGTGTGACTGAATGATGAGATGTACTTATTATGGTTAAAAGTGTATCTTATAAGCTTGTGTTATCAGATAGGAATTTTCTTAAGTTCTATTTTTTAAAGGAGGTGTTGTTGAATTTTTAGTAGGTATTTATAATTAAATTTCATTATTTATTTATTTTTCTTTGATTTTAATAAATGGTAAAAAAAAAACAATCAATGAAAATTCTCTATTTGTTAGCATTTTAAGATTTTCTCACATCCTAGAATTTTTTTTTTTTTTTTTTGGGGGGGGGGGGGACGGGACATTTATAACAACTTAGAACACAACAAACATCATATAATTACTCTATTATCATTCAATAAAATATATAAAATTTAAATTAATTTAATTTGAATCAACATTAAATAAATATAAAATATATTTATTTTAATTATATTATAATATGAGTCACATTTAAGTGATCCCACCAATCGTAACTGAATCTAAATGAATGATCATAACCATATGTTCCATACAAGATTTAGGACGAAGAACAGTTTTCCAATTGATTCGTTAATTCTCAAAAGAATACTGAACAATTGGACATCACAAACTTGTTTATTCATACAAAAGATCAAGCAATTGGAAATAAAGAGAAAACTCTTTGAAAATAATAAATTTTATTAGTTAAAGATGTTCTCCCATATTGGAGTTACAATAGTATTTATAGAAAAGAGTCTTATTCTCAAAAGAACACGAAAATAGTCAAAATAAAAAATGACTAAAAATGACTTATTGATGGAAATAAATACTAATTGATTATAGAAATAAGAGAGAATCGACGATGCACGACTCTAACTTTTATAACTGAAGTTATTAACAAAATAATTTTTTTTTCTAAAATAACAAAAATGTCTAAAAAATAGGGTAAATGAATGAATCGGGTCTAAAATTGGAAAGTCCATATCCTATGGATCTTGAAGATCTCGATGTGTCCTTTGAGAAATAGGTCTCCTCGGATTATTCTGAATTTGTGGTCTCACTTGGGCTTGATGCATTACATCAATATATTGGTGCATATGTTATTCGATTAGGGTTTTGTCCAAGGGAATAACTCATCAGATGATCAATCCCAACATATTGAAAAAGGGTATCCTGATTATCATAAATTTGACTCTTTATTAAATTCTAATCACTACAAGAAAAATCAAAACCATGAAATGGTGGGGTTTGGGGGTTGGTGTTTAAAAGTCAAAATTCTATACGGTAAAGGTTGTAATTAAGTAGTCAACTTTTCCATTGAAGTTTCTTTGTTATAGTCATGGTAATACATATCTTTTCCTTGTTGAATTTTCCATTAGGAAATTAGTTTTGTCATTCATCAATCAAACAAAGATGCATGGTTGGTTTCCTCACATGGACCATGGCATTTTTTCTTCAAAACAAATTAAGTTATTTGTGTCTAGAGTTTCCTTTGATCATGATAGGTGCCACAAGTGTGAATTGTCATACTTGTGGCAACTATAAGGTGTCCAACAGACAAAATACAAAGAACATAAGACACGTGATACAGTAAAATGGCGAAATAAGATACATATTATCGACTACAATAATAAAGATAAGTTAGACAAGGGAAAATTATTAAAACAAAATTAATAAAAAATAATAATTATTTAAAAAATAATGTTTTTTTTTCAAATTTAGCCAAAAAGTAATAAACCGGTAGTCTTAGTCTGATCGTCGATTTCAAAAAATCGGCGGGTGGAATGCCGGTTTTCAGTGTTAAATATTTAAATTGATAGAAATACCCTTTTGATTGTGAAAATTGACGGTTTAGTTGCCAGTTTTCATACTAACCTTCTTCCCAACTCCCAACCACATATTTGTAATGAAAACCGGTGGTTGGAACGTTGGTTTTCGTTCTATACAAAGTGACCTCATGGTCCCCCCACTAACGCACTCTTATTTTGTTAAAATATATTATTTTAACAAAATAATATATTTTTTTATATAGTTAAAACTTCATTTAAATTATTAATTATTTAATAATTGTAAAATACATTATTATTTTTATAATTGTTTTCCCTTATTTTTAAGAAAAATTATATATATATATATATATATATATATATATATAATAGTTATAATTATTAAAAATAATAATTTGTAAGTATTAATTAATTTTTTTAATATGATAGTTGTAATTATTAAAAATAAGGAAGAAAAGTATCAATAACATATGTAATTATCAATATTATTTGTAAGTATTGATTAATATTTTTTTAATATAATATTTATAATTATTAATAAGGGTCTTGTTAACATGTGCCCTAAGGGCATGCGTTAAAGTGCAATAATAAACTTTGAAAATTGGAATCGGAGGGAATTTTGGTCTAAACTGATTTTATTAAGGGCATTGTTGGTATATATTCCAATTTCCAAAGTGTATTTATTGCACTTTAACGTGTGCTCTTAGGGCACACAATAACAAGATCCTTATTAATATAATAATAGTTATGAATGATATAATATAACAAATAATATATGTAATTATCAATATTATTTGTAAGTATAATAGTTAAAAATAATAATTACTAATATAACAATTAATATTGATAATATATGGAGTTATCAATATTGTTTGTTTTTTAATATTATATTATTAATATAATATTTACAAATAATTATTATTAATATAATGATAATTAAAAATAAATATTATAAAAAAAATAAATAATTACATATTATATGTAGGGGAATTATTTAAAAATAAAATATTAAAATTTATAATTATTAAAAAAATATATTAATTTATAATTATTAGAAATTATAAAATATAACAAATAATTTTCAATTTTTTTTATTTTGTAATATTTTTAGCAAATAATATATTTTTCCTTTATTTTTTATAATTATAAAATAACATAATTTTGGGAAAATTATTGCAAAAAATAATATAGTAAATTATTAGGAATAATTAGTGAATTTATAAAAAAAATAATAATAACAATAATACTTTTTAAGAATGATATGAATATTATTAAAAAATTAATTATAATAATTTATCAAATAATAATAATAATAATAATAATAATAATAATAATAATAATAAATTATTAAAAATAATAATATATGAAAATCGAGAGTTGGACTACTAGTTTTCATGGGGGTATTTTCGTTAACTTGAAAAACATTTTTTTTTTAATAATTAGTAGTTAATATATTATTGTTTTATAATTTTTCCTAAAGGCTTGTGTCTAGATCCCTAATTGCACACGGAAATCTGATTATTTTAATCCCTTCTGACGCCAAAGTAATCAATTCCAATAACCAAACCCCCATAATATGTTGCAAAACAAATATAAGTAATAATAAAGAAAGTAGAGAAATGAATACATCTACAACATATGATATACGTGATTCACCCACAATGGAGTTACATCAATGGGTAAGCTGACAAGTAGAAATCCACTACTCAAATAAGAAATTATAAGAATGGAGAGTTATATTTACTTCCAACTCTTCAGTGAAACCCACCAAATCTCTATTAAGAACCCAAAGAAAATATTGATCTCATTCCTGTTGTTACAAATAGACCTGTTACAATCATGTGAAGATCAACCTCAAGAACATTGAGCTTCTTGATTTTACAAAAAAAGGAAAAGAAATACATACATAGCGATTCAATGCATTCTTCCTCACATTCTCAAACAAAGAGAAAATCCCTTTTAAGAGAAACCTCCTTTTAGGGATCATAACTACCATCTAGGGACCTCTTTTGTTTCTCACACGCTAATGAAAAGATTATACTCAAACTATAGTCACTAAGTGAAAAAGTCCATCAACCTCAGGAACAAAAGCATGGTGGTTTATATTGCCAAAACAATGGCAATGATGATAATCATCTAAGTGTTACAACCATAAATGTAGACATGACATGCATGCGTTATAGAGGCAACCCTTAAATGTGCTTACACATACATAGAGTAAGAACAAACAAAGGGAAAGCCCACATGAAAGATGGGTTGGGTATCAACTAATTATGTCCAACATATGATTATTTTTTCATCTGGCGTAAAACACGATCACTTTAAGAAATATCACACATTTTCCCTATTTCTTTTGTCATATTTGCAATATTATCTATAGTGGTGGGGTCTCCTCCATTAGAAACTAAAGATTAAGTAGTGAGAAAATCTTGTTTCCTATGTGATTGGTTCATTAAGTTTCTATGAATTCAGTGGCCTTAGAATGTTAGAGCGGTCTTGCACAGTGGAAACCAATGAAAAATCCATACTCAAAAAGTGAAACCCTCCAGCCATCTCTCTCTTTCTCTCAAATTTTAGATGAATTGACCACACATGAAACTTTTAGGTGGCATTAGATTCCTAGTCAAGGAATAAATCATTTGCTCGTTGCTTAGCACCCTACCACTACATGAAAATGCATTTATTGTCTATAAGGGGGAAAAAAAAAAGGAGATCAATAAAAACTTCTAACATAGAATACTTTACAATTTTTAATAAGTTTTTTTACAAAAACTACTACAGAATTCCCCTTTTCACCAATATATTTGATTTTGGTAAAGAATACCGTTTATATGTCACAAACTAAATAACAAATTGTTGTGACAAAATTTCAAGAAGCTAGACTTTCTAAACTGCTTCATTTCTAAATCACTCAATAAGTTCCTTACCCCACCACTAAATTTAATTTAAATGATAATGAACAATGGGTTTGCACATAATAATCAAACACTAGATGCCCCTCTATTGTAGCTTTCTAAACTGCCACAACTCATCCATCTTCCATAGACTGTCAGACATCTCATCATCAACCCAATTACTCTCCACCATGTGGCAATCAGATGTGGAAGTCAGGTTAAAGCCGTCCATCTCATAGTTACTCCCATCCATATGGTAACAACCTTTCATAAATGGGTTATAAACAATGTTACCGAAAGCATGAGGACTCGTTGGGTATTCTGATATTTCAGGGAGCTGTGAAATGTTCATGGAATCTGATGAAGTGATGCTCGGACTTGTGCAATTCTCTGAGGTTGAATTATTCTCTTGATGATTGAAACTTTTTACAGGCTCACTTGTGCTTAGAGACCCTTGTAGTGGTTGTGGTGCTTGTGATGTTGATGCTTGAGGGGTCTGGTTGAGTTTTAGAGGAACTAGTGATGTACTTTGAGAGTTTATGGACAAAGAAGAAGAAGGAGAAGATTTTTCCATTTTTTGAAGCAATCTTGGCATCCATAACCATTCGATCGCATCGCGAAACTTCGCGCTATTTTCATCGACCTTGAGCTGCTTTGCTTGTTTCTGCACCCTTGTTCTCCAATAGTTCTTTATTTCATTATCTGTTCTTCCTGGTAAATGTTGTGCAATCCTAGACCACCTATAGTCATCGAAGAAATCAAAATAGGATTAATTAACAAATAAAATATATAAAAAGAGGAACATTTCCATGACAAGTTTTTAATTGAACATTAACAGAAGATCAATAGAATTAATAAACACCTGTTACCCCACTTGGAATGGAGTTCAAGAATTAAAATCTGTTCTTCAAGAGTAAGGTTTCCGCGCTTTACGTCTGGTTTTAGATAATTCAACCATCTCAATCTACAACTCTTACCAGTTCTCTTCAATCCTGATGATGAACGATAATTTGAAGGAATAAATTAAAGGGATGATATGTAATTGTAAATTTTTTCTTAAAACAATATGTTAAATGAGATAAGATGATATATATATATATATGGGTGGTTTACCTGAACATTTGGCTAACATATCCCAACGACCTTCACCATGACAAGCAATGTAGTGTATGAGAAGAGTGTCTTCTTCAAGAGTCCATGGTCCTCTCCTTAACTCGATATTTTCTTCAACATAATTGAATCTATTATTCTTAGTAACACTAGCCATAGTTACTCTTTACTTGACAGATCGATCCTACCTATAGAACTTGAATAAAATGAGATAATAAAGAAGGGTTTTGTGGAGTGTTGAAGTTAAAGAAGAGAAGCTACAGGCAACCCAAGATTTATAGGCTCACAACATTGTTGAAGCTTAAGTTAAGCACCCATGGAACTCGGTAACTTTTCAAAAGAAGTATAGCTAAGAAAAGTAAACCCAGCCTGGACTTTAATTCCATTTATTTTCCACATGCTTTTGCCTCTACAAAGTGGAATTTTCAGAGATGAGTTGGAACATGGAACAACTTAGATGCATTCTCTTAGTGACCAGATGGTGCCGCCCAACAGTGACTAGGACTTACCAAGTACGGCTCCAAGAGGGAAATAATTAAGGAATATGAGAGTGTAAAATTCTAAAAATATCTTATGGTGTGGAGCATCTTCCAAACAGTAAATATTAAGCTAATATGTGTATTAAGTTAATATGTCTATCATGTTGGTTTATGGTGCTTACTTTAGTTGGATGTATCTTTGGATGTATATTAGGCCAGGGTGCAGGGGTTTGAGGCTGGCAGACCCTCGATTCAAAGCCTAGGATCAGGAACTTTTGGGCATCTATACAACATTTGGGGGTCCTTTTGTCTTTAGAAAATGCATGTTTCACCCTGAGACACCATATATATTCCAAGTTTAGAAATCCTAAATTTGTATTGTATTTTCATAATTTTCATCAATAAATATTTAACATCGTCACCTGTGGATTTAATCTTGCTGAATCACGTAAATTTCTTGTGTTCTATTTTGTTTTTTCTGTTTGAATCTTCGTAGTTTATTAATCAAGGAGTTTTTTTTTTTCGCTATATATCATCATATGTTTTTTTCTCTATTTGAATTTTCGTAGTTTATCAATTAGAGAGTTTTTTTTTTTTTTGCTATATATCATCATATGTTTATCTTCTGATCACTATAGTCAAATATCAATTTGGTTATTGTTTATAGGGTCCCGTTCCCCACCCTAAGCTTTACTCTACACTTTAACAATCGTGTTTTGTCCTACATGGGTTAGAAGTTTTGGAATGGGCTGATTTTTGGTGAGGATGATCTCTATGGTGAGGAGATCATCCTCACCAAAAATCAGCTTATTCCAAAACTTCTAATCCCATCAAAAATTGTTTACAAAAAATGGACGGTCTACGATTTTTCAATTGATAAACATGGGGCTAAATTTTTTGGAATGGACTGATTTTTAGTGATGATGATCTTCTAATCATAGAGATCATCCTCACCAAAAATCAGCCCATTCCAAAACTTCTAACCCATGTAGGACAACACGTTTGTTAAAGTGTAGGGTAAAGCTGAGGGTGTTGAACATTTCCCTTGTTTATATCACATTTAAACCAACAAAATCTTCTTTCTACGACTTAAAATATATATGTAAAATAATTTTATTTAATTAATTATATTATACCTCGGAAAGGAGAATTGTGACTAGTACTCCACTCTTATTCATAGCTCAATTATATTTCATTAATCCCATGTCCATGGTTAGGTTGCCTTTTTTTTTTTTTTTTTCTTACCCTTTGGCTGTTCCAAAGTGAAGGAATCGAGCACTAAATCATACATATGTTGGATCCTATATGAGCATATATGTCATTAATATTCTCTAATTACGTAACTTAGTAGATCTACAGACAATGATCATTTTCTATTTCCATGAAAAACATGTTTACAATCATAGTAACAAAAATTGGCGATTTTTTGAAAAAATTGTGTTTAAAACGCGACTTGCATCCCTTATAATAAAAATCACTGACTTTTTCCCATTTTTTTCATAGGGACAAAATTTTAAATATTTTCTCCTTTTTTTATTATTTATTATTTATTTTTTTATTTTTAATATGGGATTTGATGCATAATAGAATTTGGTAATTCATAAATGAAAAAAAATATGAGATTTGATGATGATAACTTGATTTTATGAATTTTCATTAGATATATATTTTTTCATAACTTCTAATATATTCTTGTACCTTTAATTTTCATCGTCCCCCCACCCCTGCCCCATTTTTATTTTATTTTTTCATTTTTAACGTGTTTTCCGAACTTTTCCATTGCCAATTTAATCCCTTACTCCGACTTTGTAACTATGTTTACAATATATCTCAATCTCACTTCCTTGGAGAAGACTAAAATTCTCCCTCATAGAAACCCTAAAATGAGTAAACTATGAACACCGAAAAAAGACATTGTACCCAACGAAAAAATTACAAAATTGACAAAAAAAAAAAAAAAAAAAATCACCTTCAATTTATTTTAATAGGTCCTAGTGACTACTACCCGTTTGTAACTTAATTCAAGACATCCAACCCAACACTCACCTTTTTGAGAGGTCCCACCAAATGATATGTTAGTCAAAATTGACCTCCCCACCTTATGATCCTTATCCATCGACTTCACATAGTACAATGGAGATCAGATGATAGTGTTCATCCGATCAAAATACATCAGGGTGGGACCCACTGTGTAGTGGGGTCTCATAATCTATTTATTTACCAAGTGTACAACCATGCATTTACAAGCAATATTTAAGGTCTATTTGCCCGGAACTCAAGGAAAAAGGAGAAAAAAGGGTTTGTTTTAAAAATGAAAAACTATAGATGTTTTTATGGGGAATGGGTCATTCAATTTTTTTTTTTGGGTTTCTAAGATTCCATCTACATCTATGAGACGTGTTTGACTGGACAACAAATAATAAAATAACAATTTCATCAAAACGTGGGTTTTTTCTTATTGAGCTTTCCTATGAAGGAGGCCGATCAGATGAGTTTTATTTGATTTTTTTTTTTTTTGTTTGTGCGTGGATGATTTGGACAGAACTTATGAGCTTATTTAATAATTTGTTTTTGGATGATTTGTACATAACTTTCCACGTTTTGGTGAATATTTGAGATTGTTTTCAAACTGATGGCATGTTGCGCGTGACCTCCATCTTCTTGTAGATTACTGTAAAATTACCTAAATACCCTGATCTTCAACCTTCAGTCAAAAAACTCAACTCTTATATTTCCTTCCAAAACCTCTCCTCTTCGTTCTTAAGACCTTGTCTACTTCAACATGGATAACCAGATAAGTTTTTTATTTTTTACCATTTATTTTTCGTAAAAATAGAAAGGGATAAAATTTTGGATAAAATATTTAACAAAAAGAAGAAAAAAAATGGAGGATTTTCTTAAAAAAGGGATTGAAAATGATATTGAAGATGAGGTTGATTAGATTAAAAATAATTTATCATAAAAGTTGAAAGTGAGGGTATTTATGTTATTTTCACTCATCTATAAGAAAAGACGAAAATCAAGGAGCCATGTCATTAGTTTGAAAACATAGGGGTTCTCAAATATTCATCAAAAGTGAAGGAGTATGTCTAAATCACCCTTTTAATAAAATAAAAAATAAAAGATCCAAATGGATAGCTAAGATTGTCTACTGAATGTAACAACAATGTATTTCCCTATGTGGTTCCTGTTTCTCCACACCGATCAATTTAAGGGACACAAGCAGAAAAGTCTGCTAAATTTGTCAGGGCAGCTAAATTTGACTCACACTGAACTGTGCCTTTCTACATTATTGTGTTAACATTCAGAAGTGGTGTGACATGAAAAAATAAAAATAGGAAGAGCAAGGTAAAGGTGTGATGTGGATCTTCTTGTTTTATTTGTTTAAGTTAGCTAAGGTTAGCTAAATTTAGAGAAAGGATTCGCATCCAGTACTCTAGGGATTTGGGTAGGCTGCCCAATTCCAGGTCTCCTTTGGATGCCATGTGGTCCACTTTTTAGGGTAAACTTACCATGAATGCTTGACATGCTTTTTGGTGGACCTAAATACTAATGGTTAGTTTGATTCCTGAATTTTTTTTTTTTTTTTAACGGATATATCACAAAAAAAAAAAAAAATAAATAATAATAAAATAAAAAAGAGATAGACGAGGGTAAAAGATTTCTCCACGAGTAATTTCTGGGATAAATCCCTGAGGGTAGCCCTTAATTGGTGATTCGAACTCTAGACCTCTGCTTCCTTAGTGTGTTCTTGGCATGGTTTCAAATATCGATGTGATGTCTCATCTTGTTCATGGACGAAGCTGAGTTATCTTGGATGAGATATACCATTTAACTTGGTTTACAACTATGTTATCTGATTTGTGGATTTGCTTACTTTAGATTTGGGTTTGTGATTCGTCGCTTGAGAATCAACTCGATTCGTAGGGATAGGGAGAGATGAGAGCATTTGAAGATTGAAATAATGAGTGGGGTAAAAAAATCAGATTGAATTTGAAAAATTTGGGGAAAACAATCAACCCTTTTTCATTTATAGGTTGATGATGAGACATCAAGGTTTAAAGGACATACATTTAAAATTTTAGGGGGATATATGGAATATTATGAACATGTGGAGGAGATGTGAAAAAGTTAAGTAAAGTGAAATTCATTTTGGTTCGTTGCAGTTGAAGAACCCAGAGCAAATCTTTTCGTGAACTTGCTCGATCCGATCTGGTTCATGGTTCGGTACCATACTAATGAATTTGTGTAACCCTGATTTACAAGGACGGAGTCAGGATTTTGCCCATTTGGGGGCAAAGAGTAGACAAAATTTTATGTCGGCAACTAAGAGTAAAAAAAATATTTGTTGGGGAAATAGCAATGGATTTTCTTATCTGTCACTAATATCTGTCGCAATAGCTCATCACTCCATAAACTTTGAAAATTCTTGTGGGGACCCAATTGGTTTATGGTTTACAACTACTTATTAATTATATTTACATATACATAGCTATAATTTTTTATAAGATAAGTTTAATTATAAAGTTATTAGTCATAATACTATTTTTTATTTAAATAAAATATATTTAAATCATAAATATAGTTATTCTAATAAATAAAAAATACAAAATCCTGGTCAACTTGGCCAAGTTTTAGTGACTCGGCTGAGATTTCCAAAATTTCATCCGAATCACCTCATTTGTCTTGTGGGATGATGTGCAGCCTGAGAGGCGGTGTAAATCCATGTCGTTAGTGAACGATACCAAGTGACTCGGGCGAATCATCTCTGTCAAACTGGGTCTTGGCCATCTCAACTGATTCCTGATTTATGTATATGGGATGCCATCGTTTTTCACCATGGGCTTTATGAACAAGCTCTCAAATAGGTCCAAGCCCATGGCCAAAAACAAATAATCTCAAATTCATTTTTTTTAAAATCACCAATCAGGCTAATTTTTATGTGTGCTGAAAAACTATTTGCTAATAGACTTTTTAGAATGTGCTATGTGGCATGTAAAGGAGACCTGGAGTTGTATAACTACCCAACTCCATGGAATACATGTAACACTCCATTAAGAGAAGAGTACCAACAAGTGATGGTTGGGACTTTGAAAATGGGTGATGGGAGAGGAAGTTGTGAGGATAAGATGAAAACAATTATTGATTGGAAAGATGAGAGGTAACTATGTACTTGATGTAGAGAGACTTCCATTTTTGGGTCAGTAGCTCTATTAGTGAAGGGATGCTTCTTTTCTCTTTTCTTTCACGCCTGTTAGTGAAGATAAAAAGATAATACCCACTAACTCTTGTGAGCTACAATGGTACAATAATTGTGCTGAAGGTGACATGAAATTAACTTAAATCCCATCATGTATCTTTACTTTCTACCCTTTTGATGATGGGATGGAGGATAACCATGAAGAGTACACACATCAACTATAAGTTGCAACCATCTAATCCCAACTAAAATTAACTGTAATATGTTTGTCACCTACATCAATGCCTTATCCCAAAAATCAAATCTAATATGTTTAGGTCATCTTCATCAATGCAACCATCTAATCCCAACAAAAATTTCATCGAAGTCTTATCCCATAAATTTATGATTGGAGAGAACTTTCAATCTCTAGTACAGCTAGGACGTTCGAGGCCTAGGTCTTGCTTCCCTATAATTCTAGTCGACAAAAAAAACGTCCCATGAGTCATGTTCCTCCTCCATTCAATTCAATCTAAGGTACTCATGTGTTACGTTAATTTAAATGTTCACAATGTCAAAAAAACTAAAATTTGATAGTTTAGGGCCATCAAATTTTATAAAATTTGATGGACAAAGATGTTGAATTGGCGCGAATTTTTCATTGATAAATTTTTACTTTCGATGGGCTGAAACTGTCAAATTAATGAAGGATGTGAGAAATTCGACAACTCTAAGCTGTCAAATCTGGGAACATCAAGAATTTCGACGGTCCTAGATTGTTAAAATTTAGTTTCTAAAATCCGTGGGCCTTGGCCAGTCAATTTTTTCTGTTGAATTTTCTAATTTTCACGTAGTGGTTGTTATAATAGTCTAGTTATTTTAACTCTAGTTGTTATTTAGATATAGCATTTTATTTATTTCTAGTTTGTAAGGGTACTTTTATCTTTTTACTTTTTTACTAATATAAATTCCTCCTAAGTTCTCACATAGAGACTTGATAATTATTTTTCTCAAATTCTTTTTAGTATCAGAGCCAAGGAATTTCATCCCCTCTCTTTGGTTCCCTTCCTCTTTTTTCTTCCTTGCCTTCTTTCCTCTTTATTCACTAAACCCTAATCTCGAGTAACTTTCTTAGATCTTCTCCTTTTCAGGGGTCTTTTATTTATTTCTTATATTTTTTATCGCATGTGATGCGATAGGGATTTAATCACATGCTGCAATAATTTTTTTACATTATGTTATTATCCTATGTTAGGGTTTGATCATCCAATTAAGCTGTTTTTGTGCCCTACGATAGCCCTATTGATAGATCTCTAACCTACAATAGCCCCCTTAGTGGGTTTTTTGCCCCCACAACAACAACAGTTGTTGTTTAGGTATGTCTGACAACAACTAGATCATTTTTCTGGGGTGGTGGTACCCCTACGACAGTAGTAGACTTGTGCGATAGTAATAGTGGTTGTGTAGAGCCTTTCTTATGCCCTGCGACAGTGTTTGGGGATGTGTTTGGTGCAATTGATAACAACAGAAGTGATTTTTTCTAGGGTGGTGTTAATCCTACAACAACAGTAGTTGCTGCGACAGTGTTTGAGATTATGTTTGGTGTTGCTGACAACAAATAAGTCTTTTTCTAGAGTTGTGTGACCCCTACAATAGTAACAGTTGCTGTTTAGGTGTGTGCGACATCAACTAAGGGATTTTTTTGGTTGTGTTAACCTTGCAACAACAGATAGGTTGCTGTTTGGTGGTATACGACAGCAACAGATTCATATTTGTATTGTTGCCCTTGTGTTTTTTATCCTTGTTGCTGCCTTTCGACTGTATTACTATAAGAGATCTCCTTTTGATCCAAAGTTTTGTTGTTCATAGTGTGCAATGATGACAATCAACGAAATTAAGGATTCCAACACAACTCTCGGGGCGAATTCCTTAGTTCAGCATATAACTTATGATCTATTAGATGGTCAAAATTTTCAGTCCTAGTCTTGGTTTATGTGACTTTATTTAGGTAGTAGAGGTAAATCTGGATAGCTTTTGGGAATTTTTACTAAACCACTTCTCACTGATCCCAATTTTGAACAATAGGAGATCAATAACTGCATTATTCTTGAATGATTATTTAATTCAATGGAGCAGCGGATCTATACAATGTTTATGTATCACGAAACTGTTTTGTTTTTATGGTTAGCCTTCACTCAGAAATATACTCACGCTAGGAATGGTTCGAAGATTTATGAGCTTTATAGAGACATTGTCCAGGCTACCCAAAAAACACAAAGTGTAATTGATTATTTTGAGTTACTTCAAACCCGTTGGGAGGAGCTATCTTATTATGAGTCTATGGTTGAGCTATTTGTAAAAGTAGCTGGATTTGTGGTTAAGAGGATTGCTCGACAATAGATATATCAGTTTCTCATGGGTTTACGTCATGAGTTTGAAGTATTTTGGACTCAAATCCTTAATACCACTCATTTACCTTCTTTATTTGAGATATTTACAACTATTGACTGTGATGAGCATCGTCGTCATATTGTTCCATCTCAAACTCAAGCACCTGGTATTCTCTTTGCTCCCACTACAAATTAGATAGTTCTAGCAACTAATTCGAGTTTCTCCGACATTTAGATCCCGGGATTAGGGAGTCATGGTCGTGGCAGCCGTGATTGTAATAAAAGGAATGGCCTTACTTGTAGTTATTGTGAAAAAATTGGTTATGAGAGAGCCCACTACTTTTTGAGTTCTTCGTGCAGCTACAGTGGAGTCATCATCATCTATCCCTTTCACTAATCATCCTTCCTCATTTGGTACAATTGATTTGTAACAGCTACAACTTAAATTACCACTATTGTTCGGGATCAGATGTATGCTCACACTCACACCTTCTCGAAAGTGGCCTCAATTACTATGACTCTAGGTACATCCTCTACTTTTCATGTCACTTAGTTTGACTTTACTCCACTGACATGAATTATTGATTATGATTCCTCTGATCACATGATCGGTGAGTCTAGTCATTTTACCTTTTCTACTTTTCCTACCACTCATATGGAGGTTCGCCTTATTGATGATTCTCTTATACTTATCCATAGTAAGGGTAGCATCCCCTTATCTTCTAAGATTTCACTAGACTCTGTGCTTCATGTCCCGCATTTATTTCTTAATCTTATATCTGTAAGTAGTATTACTAGATCATTAAATTATTCAGTTACTTTTTTTTTTCTACTTACTACATTTTTCAAAACCTGACTTCAAGGAGGATTTTTGGCAAGGGGTATAAAAGGGATGGCCTGTACTTGTTTGGATTTCAGTCTACTGTTGTTCTGACTTCTGTGCTTTCTTACTTTAGGAGTCATATGTTTTCTTCTCATATTTTAGACTTATGGCATGCTCACTTAGGACATGTCGATTTTCAGCACTTATGTCATTTATTTCCTACATTAAAAACTGCTTGTAATGGACACAAATTTTAGTGTTTTGTGTGTGAATTTTCTAAACACACATGTACTTCTTACATTCCTTGTATGCATCAAGTTAATAAAATATTTAATTTAATTCATTCTGATGTATGGAGGCCTTCCCCTATTTTTTTTAATGGTCATAGATATTATATTACATTTATCAATGACTATTCTCGTTATAATTGGGTTTATTTGATGCGTTCTCGTTCTGAGGTGTTTCTTATTTTTGTCAAATTTTTAAAATGATTTAAACTCAATATAATATTATTGTTAAATCTCTTCGATCTGATAATGTGGAGGAATATATATCTAATGGGATTCGCTCTCATCTTCATAAGCATGGTATGCTTTACCAGTTGACTTATTCTTATACTCCTAAGAAAAATGGGATGGCGAAACGTAAGAATCACCATCTCATGAACGTTGTTCAATGTTTTCTTCGAGGAATGCATGTTCTTAAGGCATATTGAAATATAACAGTCCTCACTACGACTTATCTTATTAACCACGTCCCTAGTCGTATCTTAGAGGGACAAATACCTCTTCATGGCCTTCAACCTGAGAGTATTATTTTTCCCATTACATCTCGAGTATTTGGGTGCACGTGTTTTGTTCAAGACAAGACGCCCAATCGTACCAAATTGGATGACAAATCCATTCGATGCATTTTCTTGGATTACTCCTCTATGTCCAAAGGGTATTGGTATATGATCTAATTTTTCATTGTGTCATACATTCTCTTGATTTTACATTCTTTGAAAATATTCCATACTTTCATGCCACATCTATTTTGTAGGACTCTCTTACTTTGTAGGATTTGTCTCCTATAGTGCTGCCATCTCCTATTTTTTCTCAATCTTTGCCAATGTTTTAGGTCTACTCTCGTCATCCTTGCTCACCTATACCCTTACCAACCTTCTGCTTTGATTCAGGTATCTCATTTCCTACTTCCATACATATACCTGTTCTTATTCCTTCTATCTCTAATTTTCACTTACCTATTGCCCTTCATAAAGGTAAGTGGGGGTGTGTTATTGATCATCCTATTGCTCAATTTGTTTCTTATCAAGGCCTCTCTTCCTCTTATTGGGCCTACCTTGTCGCCACTGATTTTATTTGAGTCCCTCGATTTGTATTAGAGCTTTGCAAGATTTTTAGTAGACTAAAGCTATGACTACTGAAATGGATGTTTTGCAGAAAAATAATACTTGGGAGCTTGTCACTCTCCCATTTAGGGAATGGATTATTGACTGTAAATGGGTATTCATAATGAAATACCTTGTCGAAGGTACTATTGATCGATATAAGACACACTTAGCTGTTAGGGGGTTTATACAGACTCTAGGAAAAATTTTGGTGCCACGTTTGCTCTTGTCGCTAAACTCTTTATTGTTCGACTTTTTGTCTCTCTAACTGCATGTAACTCTTGGTCACTTCATTGGCTTGATGTAAAGAATGCCTTTTTGAATGGTGATTTGACTGAGGTTATTTATGTGGACCCTCTTCCAAGATTTCATCTTCAAGGAAAGTATTCTAGGAATGTATGTTGTTTTCTTAAATCTCTATATGGCCTGAAGTAGTCCCCGCGAGCCTGGTTTCAACAATTTTATGAGATTATTTTATCTATGGAGTTTTCTAGATGTCACTCAGATCATAAATGCTTTGTTCATTGAGGAGTGGATGGTCGTTGCACCATTGTTTTGGTCTATATGGATGACATTATTGTGATTGGGGATGATGCATGGTGGATTGACAAAGTTAAGGTGTTATTGGGTCGTATTTTTGAAGTTAAGGATTTGGGTCCACTCAAGTACTTATTGGGGATAGAAGTGACCTGTTTTCGCTGAGGTATTTCGTTCTCTCAGTGTAAATACACATTGGATCTTTTTTTAGGATATTGGGATGCTTGGTTATCGTCTTGCTTTCTAACCTATAGATCAGAATCCTCGTCTTAATGCTAACTTTAGTGATATTTTATCAGATCCTTTATCTTATCAGATACTTATAGGTCGTTTGATTTATCTGACTAATAATAAATCGAACTTGTCTTTTGTGGTTAGTGTGGTCAATTAGTTCATGCATACTTTACGTATTTCTCACCTTGATGCTGTTTATTGTATCCATCGCTACTTGAAGTCGTGTCTTAGTCTTAGGCTTTTCTACTATTCTATTACTCAGTTGCATTTGTCTTGTTTTACAGATGTTGATTATCTCATAGACAGGAGATCTATATCTGATTTTTATATTTTTTATGGTGATAACCTTAGCTCATGAAAAAGTAAGAAATAGAATTTGGTTTCTCGCTCTTCTGCTGAAGTTAAGTATTGTACTATAGCTTTTGGCACATGTGAGCTAACTTGACTTCGTTATTTGTTGGCAGAGTTGGGATTTCTTGTCTTAGGTTCTTCTACTTTATTCTGTGACAACAAGTCTATTATTATACTGGCTTCTAACCTAGTCCTTCATAAAAAAACTAAGCATATTGAGGTTGATATTTACTTTCTCAAGGAGAAAATTCGATCTGGTGATCTTCAGACAGTTTTTGTACCTTCTTCAAATTATCTTGCCGACATGTTTATGAAGTTTATTGGTCTGTCTATCACTAGTTCTCATCTTGTCAAGTTGGATTTAATTGATATATTTGCACTAGCTTGAGGGGGGAATATTGAAAATAATCTAGTTATTTTAGCTCTAGTTGTTATTTAGATGTAACCTTATTCTTAACTTGTATTTATTTCTGGTTTGTAAGGGTATTCTTGTCTTTTTACCTTTTTACTAATATAAATTCCTGCCAAGCTCTCACATAGAAACTTGACAATTATTCTTCTCATATTTGTTCTCACTATTGGAATTCACACTCTTTTTAGGTAAACTCAGTGTTAAATTCATGATTTTAGTATGGTCTTACTCAATCTACAATTATGAGGCATAAACACCCCTTCCAACTAGAGTTTTGGAGTGGGGTCCACACAATCCACCCCGTTCTTTTTATTTGACAATCCTTTGTCTTATAATATGGGTTATAAGTTTTGGAATGAGCTGATTTTTATGAGGATGATCTTTATGGTAAGCATATCATCCTCACAAAAAATCAGTCCATTCTAAGTAGTTTATAAGTTAACGATAAAAATTAATAGTCAATAATTCCTCAACTTGTAAATCACTTTTAATGGGGTTAGAAGTTTTAGAATGAGTTAATTTTTTTTATGATGATGATCTCTTTACCATAAGACAAAGGATTGTCATATATATATATATGGGTCGGGTTCCTACAACCCTTATTACGACTCACATTGCGACACCGTGTTTTGTCTTATATGGGCGAAAATGTTTGGAATGGGCTGATTTTTTGTGAGGATGATCTCTATGGTGAGGAGATCATCCTTGCCAAAAATCAGCACATTATGAAACTTCTAGCCCCATGTTTACAAGTTGAAAAATTTTAGACCGTCCAATTTTTGTAAATCAATTTTGATGGGGTTAGAAGTTTTGGAATGGGCTGATTTTTTGTAAGGATGATCCCCTCATCACAGAGATCATCCTCACAAAAAATCAGCCCATTCCAAACCTTTTTGCCCATATAAGACAAAAACGGTATCGCAATGTGAGTCGTAATAAGGGTCGTAGGAACGTCACTATATATATATATATATATGGGAAGCATTCGGAGACCCTAAAGAGAGCCAAACATTTTTTTCAAAATAGGGGATAGAAGTTTTAGAATGGACTGATTTTTTGTAAGAATGATCTATATGGTGATGAGATCATTTTCATAAAAAATCAACTCATTCTGAAACTTTTAACCCTAGTTTACAAGTTGAAGAATCGTGGACCATCCGATTTTTGTAAATCACTTTTGATGGTGTTAGAAGTTTTGAAATAGGCTGGTTTTTGATGAGGATGATTTGCTCATCATAGAGATCATCCCCACAAAAAATTACCCCATTCCAAAATTTTTAACCCAGACATTGAAAAAAAGGTTTCGCTTTCTTTAGGGCCTTCGAGTGACACCCTATATATATATATATATATATATTGGAGTTCATCCATACCTATGACACAGGCATCCTCTCTTGGGTTAATTGGGTAAAAGGAAAAAAAAATATAAAGTTAGAGTAGGTGGTGGCAATTTTAACACAACTTGAAAACGGTACGAAATTAATGATTTTGGATAAAGTCTAACTAGGTTTGAGGTATTATTAAAAAAAATTTAAGGTTAAAGGGGTAAAAGATTAAAAAATAATAAAGTGAATTAAAGAGGACATAGAATAAAGTTATAGGAGTGAAGTGTAAAAGAAATAAAGTAGATTTCACAAAATTATAGTTTGATGGGAGGGTTAAGGATATAAAAGTAAAAATAAAATAAAATATGTCCCAGTGTATTATTAAAGAATTTTGAGGTTAAAGTGGTAAAATATGAAAAATAATAAAATAAATTAAAATGAGTAAATGAATAAAATTAGAGGAGTGAAAATAAAGTTGATGGATGAAGAGAAAAAACAATAAAGTGATTAAAATGAATTCCACACAAAGGTTTGTATCTCACAACTATACCAACTCAATTGTGTTTTATTTTTTATATATAACCAACGAAAAAAAATTAAATATTTTATGGGTTAAAAGTTTTGGAGTAGATTGGTTTTTTTTATTTTATGATCTCTATGATCTCTATAGAAAGGAGATCATCCTCACAAAAAACCAGTCGATTCTAATACCTCTAACCCATCAAAATGATTTACAAATTAAAGGTCCATGACTTTTTAATTTGTAAATGACTTTTGATGGGGTTAGAAGTTTCATAATGTGCAAATTTTTTGTGGAGATGATTTCTATGGTGAGAAGACCATCCTCAAGAAAAATCAACCCATTACGAAACTTATAACCCATGTCAAACAAAATGTTGGCTGTTGAACTTGACCCGTATATATATGTGACTACTATATGACTTAAAAGTTTTGGATTGGGTTGATTTTTTGTAAGGATAATCTTTATAGTGAGAAAATCATCTTCATAAAAAATTACCCCAATCTGAAACTTCTAGCCCTATCAAATATGGTTTAAAAATTGTGAACTATTGATTTTTTACCAAAAATTTATAAATCACTTTTGATGGACTTAGAAGTTTTAGATTGGGGTGATTTTTTTAAGGATGATGTCCTTACTATAGAAATCATCCTCACAAAAATGTTAACTCAATCAGAAACTTTTAATTAGTGACAATTTCAAATTGCCTCTAATTAATTACTCAAATGAAGGCACTGTCACAAAGTTAGAATACAAGTTTAAAATGACAAGGAATTGTTTTGGAAAAAAAGGTAAAAACCTAGAAAGAAACAATAAATATGAAAAATAAAATATATATTAAAAATTATAATATATATAATATTAGACATTTAATTTAATCTTTAATATAGTTTTGAGAAAAAAAAATACTATCGAATATCTAATAATGTAAGTCTAACTATCAATGTATCTTTTGAGCAAAATAATACAGTATTGAAAAAAGAATAATGCTGAAGTGACCTCAAGATGACCACACATCTAGGGGTGTCAATGGGTCGGTTCCGATTCGGTTTTGGACCTGTTTCGATGCGGTTCCTAAGGAACTTAGAACCATAACCATTATATTAGTTTAGTTCTACTTCTTATCGGTTTCAGCTCCGGTTCCAAAATAAATAGAACCGGAACTAGAATTGCCAAAAATCACGGGTACCCATTGATTCAAATTCTCAAGAATCGAATGAGAAAAAAAAAATTCAAATCATTATAAATAAATAAAAATTCTTTCAACAATTTAACATATAATCAACAAAATCGTTAACTTAGTTATAATTTGTTATACTTAAAATACAAATTAATTATATTTTTCAAAAATAAATTTTTTCTTTTTTGAAAGTAATAATTTATATGAAAAATTGAAGAATTTTATATAACATGCATTATTTTCTTAAATTAAAAATACTTAAATCATCTATAGTATGGAAAGAAATGACAAAGTAAATCGGTTTCGGGTACCTATTGAATAGAACCTAACGGTTCCGGTTCTTATCGGTTTGATTGTATTTTAGACCCAATTCTAATCGGTTCCACTAAAAAGAGATCCGGAATCGAGGTATTTGATTTCGGTTCAAGTTTGTGCTCAGTTAAATGGGTACCCATTGACACCCTTACTCACATCGTACACCCTAACGTGAAAGTGAATGGGAACCATAGAAGTTTTTTCTCGAGATACGAGTGAAAACATCTATGGTTCCTATCCACTTTCACGTCAAGATGTGTGACATGAGGTCAATTCTTGGGGTCACCCGAGCACGACTATTGAAAAAAAAATTAAAAATTCATAACATCAAGACATTGTCATTAAATCCCACATTAAACAACGTTTATGAACTACATAAATAACAACCATAAGGCCATAGAAATTAACTATAGGCCTAAAAAAAAAGACTGATTTTTTATTATTTTATTTTTTTAGAAAAAAAATGTTTAAAAATGTAAAAACGTAAAAAATGCTTTTTCTTAGAAGTCGAGTTATTGTTAGAGGTACACAACATGTTTTAATTGGCACATTAGAAATTTTTTTTTTGAGATGCTTGATACTATCAAAGGTAATTATAAAAGCACCCCACTAATTAATAAGGGTAACCCACACCATAGTCCAATTATTTTGTCTTATATAGGTTAAAAATTTCAGAATGAGCTGATTTTTTGTGAGGTTGATCTCTATGATGAGAATATCATCTTTATCAAAAATCAGTCTATTTCGAAACTTTAACCCCATCAAACAAGTTCAAGAATCATAAATCATCCAATCAGAAACTTTTAACTCATATAAGACAAAAAATTTTTAAGTATGGTGGAGGTTGCCCTTATTAAATAGTAGGGGTGCTTTTATAATGACCCTACCATGAATTGAAGTGGTGGTTTGGAAATTGCTGATAACAGTACGACAAGTGGCTTCAAAATATTAGCCCACTACTTCTCCAAATTATTGTTAATTTGAGCCTTTAATAAAAGTTATAGCTGCACCTATTAGTATTATACATTACTATTTCTAACATCAACATATTATTGGCAGCCGCAACAAAATCATTGAAAATTTTGTCTAAAAATGTTAATCGGCGAATATTTTGGCGATACTTGTATAAACCAGTTTGAAATTACATAGAGACGGCTTTTAGCCGTCTCTAACAATCATAAATATTTAGCAATGGTACCATAAAAAGATTTTAATGGTGATCATAAAGAAATTTATGATGACAATGATTAACCATGATCCACGCGGAGATATTTGTAATCAAAACATGTTATTGGATAGCGTCATGTGAAGCGTGCAGAGGCATTTAAGATATATGTAGGTCCTGCTTATTTAACATGCCATGACATGTGATGTACGTTTTCTAACTGATGAGATGACTTTCTTGTCAATGACTTTCTTTTAAACACCATTGAAAATGACCACAATGCTCTCGTCATTGTCTTCGTCATTCTCATGTAATTATAGTTGCCATCACTATCGTCATCTTATCTAAGATGTTCAAAATGTCGTGTTTGAAAAGAAAAATCAAGAGTTTTTTAAGTTATTTTTCATTAGTCTATTAGAGAATATTGATGTCTAAGGAACATGTCATCAATTTGAATACGTAAGCGTCGTCTTCTCAAATATTCACCAAACCTAGAGGAGTTACATGTCATGTAAAGGTGAAATTTCAATGTACCATGTGCATCATGGTTGAATGAACATGATTGATTGAACAGCGTGCACATGCATTCACACATAGGCATCACCATCTCTACATTTATTTAGTTTGCATGGGCTTAACTCTTAGCCAATTAACTGTTTTCAAGTCGAGAAGTTGTATTTTTATTTTTTTTTATTTTAAATATAACATAATCTCATCATATACATATAAGTTTTATGGTGTAAAAATTCACCACCTTCAAGGAGGGTAACATTAGACAGTTTGTCCTTCGAAAAATTTGAATGGTCAAGCTTCGAAACTGGTCGGCTTATTCTTGCTTCTCTCATGGTGCAATCTTCTTTCCGTGGAGCTTCCTTTCTCTTTTTTCCATAAAAATATAAAAAGTAAGATTGATACCAACCGTTCATCACGGAAGAAAGGACTTAACTAAGTCAAAATCACTAACTAATACTAATATAATAGTAAAGAACGGTCTTTTTCATGTAAGTTCCTTTGCTTAGTTACTATCACAAGTCATACACGATCTTTGACCTCTATCTGGAGTTGATTAACATATCAAATGAATTACTTCTTATGGATTTATTGAGAATGATAAGGATTTACTTCATTGATAGGTGGGACCCACATTGACAAAAAGGTTATGGTCATTTTGATAACGATCAAGCGACATTAACTCTTTACTGTGAACCAATGAATCCCTTAACTATGATGCATACTGATTATTGTTCTATCATTGATCAGAGATCTCTATATGTTGACCCCAAATTTTTAGAATACGACTTTGACGGCAAAGGTGATGATCGTGTCTTGCAACATCATAGGAGAGAAAAAAAAAATTAAAAAAAAGGAATATGTTAAAGTAACATTAAAATGTACATCGATTCTCACATCGCTGATGTTGATGTATGTACAAAACCATAAATGCCTTTTATAGATATACGAGTGAAAAGCATCTATGGTTATGTGTGCACCTCCACATCAGTAATGTGAGAATCGATGTACATTTCAATGTTAATCAAGCACGACTCAAAAAAAAAAAAAAGAATTCCTAGTGTGGGGCTCGGCTCTGTTTTGGATTTTTCAAGCGTTGATCCTCATCACCATGGTTTTAAATCTCATCCAAGACCAAGTCATCTCGATATCGTTCATGAACGAGACGGATAGACAAGACGTCTCACCTTTGCAAAATCTCGTGAGACAAATGAGATGTGTCAGAACAATACTTTGAAAATCTTGTCCGAGTCAATAAAACTCATCTGAGTTAATTGGGATTTTGTATATTTTAATTAAAATAATTAAATTTACATATTTATTATCTAAATAAAATATGATTTTATGACTAAACATCTTCTAATCTACCATATTTCATAATAATAATAATAAAAAGCTAAAATCATTTTCATGTATATATATAAGTTGGCATTCCTAAGCCCTAAAGAGAGCCAAACATTTTTTTTTTCAATGCATGGGTTAAAAGTTTTGGAATGGACTGATTTTTGGTGAGGATGATCTCTACATCACCCATTCCGAAACTTCTAACCCATTTCGGAATCAGCTAGTGGCATGTGGCTGGTCGTAGATCACGAAGAGTGGAGGTATTGGCCAAGCTAACTCGACTGGAAGAGTTGAGCTAGCTGAAAAAAGAAAGGAAAGAGGTACCGGCAAAAGCTTAAATTGGAATCTAATATATTATTATACACAACGACAACCACAACTAATGCACTTATCCACTTCTTTCTACTTAAGAACTCTTTTTAGCTTATTTTATGTATTATATATATGGGAAGCATTCGGAGGCCCTAAAGAGAGCCAACATTGTGACAAATATTTTTCAAATATTTTGGTGAAAAGATCATCCTCAACAAAAATCAGGTCATTCCGAAACTTCTAATCCTAGTTTACAATTTGAAGAATTTTGAACTGTCTACTTTTTGTAAACAACTTTTAATGGGGTTAGAAGTTTTGGAATGGCCTGATTTTTTGTGAGGATGATCTCTACATCAAAGAGATCCTCACAAAAAATCAGCCTGTTCCGAAACTCTTAACCCATACATTGAAAAAATGTTTGGCTTTTAGGGCCTCAGAATGCCACCCTATATATATATATACTGAGACAACTCAATCTCGTCCATGAACGAGATAAGATGTCAAACCAAAATTTGAAACCATGCTCATCACTCATGGAAATTGTCCTGGTTTATTAACATTAACGCACGTAAATCATGCATGTCTCCATTTTAGGTGATCACTGTCTGTATTTCCCTCTCATCAAACATAACCGAACAACGTTCTCTGGCGCTAATTAGAGTGGTTTAATTCTATTTTATAATACTTTCATGTAACTCTTGAGTCACCCAATCAAGGAAAAATCTGTAAATCTGGGTTTGATTGATGGCACCTAATAAACCCTTCCAACTCTGTTATAGTTCAACTAAGTATAATTTCTACAAAGATTCAGTTTCTAGGTCGTTTATATCAGAATGTCACCAATTGATTCTTTGGGAAAGAAAACTCAGAATTTGCTATATGAATCTTGAAGATGGTGACACTAGAATTACTCTTCCCCCTTTCCCGCTTGATAGATCTTCATGAACTCCCCAAAATGCATATATAAAAATAGCAAAAATGGGTAGCCAAAACAAAAAAATTACACCTAAATCGTCAAAATAATAAATATGCCATTCTCCATTCACCATCATACATTGGCATAATATATTGCAATGTCCATTGGAAAATTCAGGTAAGCTAAATGAGGTGAGAAAGTGTATTTTGCGTACTTTAAATCTTTTCTTATGATGCCAGGGCATTTAGTTGAACTTTATTAAATTATTGGCTTATTCGTAAAAAATTGGGGGCATTTAGTAAGATAATCCTATATTACGATGTAATATGTAACTTTCTCTAAAGAAAATTCTGCTCACAGGTCACCTGTTATTTTGAATTTGTGATTACTTGGGGCTCATGTTGTGTAAATGTCTTGTATTTTGTTGCGCTATGCAGAGCTGCAAGGGGGGAGCCCCCCGCCTGAATTTTTTAAGGGATATATAAAAGGCAATCATGTAATATTTTTTTAAGGGTTTGCTATTTTTTGGGGAGTTTTACATGTTTTAGTAACTCTCGATTATATGAATAGAGATCTCTAGGACTATAAAACTAATGAGAAAGTAGTGATTATTCTTGTTCTTGTTTTGTTCCGTGGACGTTGGCATACTGTTGAACCACGTAAACCCTTGTGTTATTGTTCCTAATGTGTTATCGTTTCAATTTCATTTTTCACAAATTGGTATTAGAGCCTCGGGTTATTGAGGTTTGCAGTGATGATGACTAGTTCGAAGTTTGAGATTGACAAGTTCGATGGAAGAAACAACTTCAGCTTATGGTAAAGGCAAGCAGAAGATCTAGTGGTGCAACAAGGAATGTACAAGGTGTTGTCTTGTAAGAAACCTACGACGATGGACAACGATGATTGGGAAGAGATTGATTAGAAAGCCATGAGTATTATACGTTTGTGTCTTGTATATGAAATATTGTATAATGTGATGGCCGAAGAATCAACTCCAGATCTGTGAAACAAATTGGAAAGTTTATACATGGCGAAATATCTATCAAACAAATTGTTTTGAAGAAACAACTGTTTAGGTTACAAATGGTAAAAAGTTCAGATCTGTTGGAGGATCTTAATACATTCAACAAGATCGTGAGGTTCATTGAGACTCAATGTTAAAATCGAGGAAGAAGACAAGGTGCTGTTATTATTGACATTTGTTCCTCCTTCATGTATATGATCATCTTGTCACAACCCTATTTTATGGGAAAGAGATTAAATAAAGAGGAGGTCACTGCAACATTCTTATCAAATCAAATGAGGAGAAAACTGAACAATGAGGAATCTCATGTAGAAGGACTCGTGGCAAAAGAGGCTCAAAGATGAAGGAGATCTAAAACAAAATCTCCATCAGATAGGAAAAAATCAAGATCAAAATCAAGGGCGAAAGGAGTAGAGTGCTATTGTCACCAGAAAGGGCACTTCAAAAGAGATTGTCGAAAATGTCAGAAAAATAAAAAAAGGCTTCTGATTCAGCAAGTGTAGCAGTAGAAGCTTTAGATAATAGTAATGAAGATGCACTCTTAGTTTTCACTTCCTCAAGTATCAACACCCTACACGATTCTTGGATATTGCATTCAGAATGTTCGTACCATATGTGTCCAAATAGGAATTGGTTCGACACATATGATCCATGTAATGGTGGCGCAATGTGTAAAACTATTGGGATAGGAACCATTAAACTCAAGATGTATGATGGAATGGTTCACACTTTGATTGATGTGAGGTATGTGTTCGATCTGAAAAAGAACTTGATTTCTTTGAGTGCATTAGATTTTGTTGGGTATAGATACTCTACTGCAGGTGGAGTTTTGAAGGTTGTGCTAAGTGTCATGGTTGTTCTAAAAGGCCAGAAGACATGAAATTTGTATAGGTTTATAGGGAATACAGTCATAGGTGGAGTTGTTGTTGGTTCATTAAAAAATAGTGAAAAAGATGAAATTAGATTATATGGCACAGCGATTGGGCTATATGAGTAAGCGGGGTATGTAGGAGCTTCACAATAAAAAACCTTAAAAGGGAATCAAAACTTGTAAGTTGGATTTCTACCAAAATTGTGTATTTGGAAAACAATGCAAGGGCATTTCAAGACTTCGAAATACTACAATATTGAGATACTTGAGTACGTCTACTCAGATGTATAGGGACCAGTCACAGTAACCTCTTACTTAGGAGTCATGTATTTTGTGATATTCATAGACAATTTTTCCAAAAAAGTATGGGTATACTTTATGAAGCAGAAATCAGAGGTCTATGGGATCTTCAAAGAATGGAAAACCAGAGTTGAAAAGCAAACTGGTAAACAAATGAAGTGTATCAGGATAGATAATGGACAAGAATACAGGGAAGGAAAGTTTCTGTAGTTTTACAAAGATCTAGGCATTGAATGTAACTTTACAGTAAAGAAAATGCCACAACAACATAAAGTTGCAGAATGCATGAACATGACTTTACTTGAGAGAGCTAAATGCATGAATATCCAAATTTTTTTGGGATGAAGCGATCAATATAGCAGCTTCTTGATTAACAAATAACCATCAATTGCAATAAATCTTTGAACACCAGAAGAAATATGGCCAGGTAAATCAATTAATTATTCTTATTTGAGAATATTTGGATGCCCTACCTACATACATGTTCCTCGTGACGAACGTAGCAAACTTTGATCCTAAATCAAATAAAAATATCTTCATTGACTATGCAGAAGGCATAAAAGGATACATAGTATGGGATCCTGTAACTAGAAAAGTGGTGATAAGCAGAGATGTGATCTTTGATGGAGCGAGTATGTTAAAAGAAGAAAAGCAGAAAGGTGAAACCACTAGGGAGATTAGTCCATTGAGGTAGAGATTGAAACTTCTAACTATTCAGGTAAGGTAGATGGGGATGGTAGTTCTCCACAAGAAGAAGTTTTACAACCTCAGCTATGAAGATTACAACATACACGAAGGATGCTAAAGAGGTTTGAAGATATAGATATGGTTGATTTCACACTTGTGACAGAGAATGGTGAACCATCAAATTTTCAGGAGGCTCTTGTTGACGAACAACAGGGCAAGTGACAAAAGTAATGGAAGATGAGATTAACTCTTTGCACATAAATAGGATGTGCGATTTAGTGAAGTTGTCTAATGAGAAAAAGATGAATGACTGCAAGTGGGTTTTCAAAAAGAAGGAACCATCTTCTAAAAATGGGAAAATAAAATACAAGGAAAGATTGGTGGCAAAGGGATTTGCACAACATGAAGGGATTAATTTCAATGAAATTTTTTCACCAATGGTCGAGCATACTTCTATTTGTGCTTTGTTGTCTATAGTAGCTATGCAGGACCTTGAGTTAGAACAGCTAGATGTTACTACAACTTTCTTACATAGAGAGTTAGAGGAATAAATTTACATGTAGACTATGTTTGCAAGTTGAAGAAGTCTCTTTATGGTTTGAAACAATCCCCAAGGCAATGGTACAAGCATTTTGACACTTTCATGTTGAAGAATGGATACACACGATGTGAGTTTGATCTATGACTTTATTTCAGATTGTTTGAATATAATTCTTTTATTGTTCTAGCATTTTATGTAGATGACACGTTGATTGTAGTTAAGGATAAATCTGATATTGATAGTCTTAAGAAAAAACCTAACAATGAGTTTGATATGAAAGACCTAGCGAGTGCAAAGATGATCCTAGGCATGAAAAAAAAAATAGGGAATTAAGAAAATTGCCCTTGTCATAGGAAAGATACTTGAAAAAGGTAGTTGAAAGGTTTGGTCTACAAAATTCCAAATCTATTAGTACCCCATTAACATCATACTTCACGTTATCTTCATAGTTGTGCCTAGTTACAGAGGAAGAAAATGAGTAAATGTCCCAAATTCCCTATGCTAGTGTAGTTGGAAGCATTATGTATACTATGATTTGCACTAGACTTGATCACAAGTAGTGAGTGTGATTAGTCGGGACATGGCAAACCCAGGAAAAGAACATTGACAAGCAGTGACAAATGCAAGAAAAGAACATTGACAAGCGGTGACAAACCCAAGAAAAAAGCATTGGCAAGAGTGAAGTGGATTCTTAGGTACTTAAAGGGTACCTTAGAAGCAGTGTTGTTGGTTATGTTGATTCAAACTTTGTTGGTGACTTGGACATTAGAAGATCTACTACTAGATATTTATTTACAATGGCAGATGGACTCATTAGTTGGAAATCTATGTTATAGCCTACTACATCTTTGTCCACTATAGAGGCAGAATATATGACAATCTCACAAGTAGTCGAAGAAACAATAGGGTTGAGGGGATTTGTCGGTGAACTAGGGATTAAGCAGGAAAATATGTTATTGTACTGTGACAATCAAAGTGTAATACACTTGGCAAAAAATCAAGTTTACCATGCAAGAACCAAACATATAGATGTTCGTTTCCACTACATCAAAGATGTAATATCTGACAAGGAGATTATGTTAGAGAAGATTCAACAAATGACAACCCAACAAATATGATGACTAAACCAGTTATAGCAACCTAGTTCAAGCATTACTTCGACTTGGTAAACATGCATTGAAATGTGTTTGAAGGCACCCCCCAGAAGGCAGTGAGGGGGTATGGGAAGGGTACCTCAAGGAGGTACAGAGGATGAAGCATTTATCGTTTTCTTCTAGGTGGCAGGATTCCAGCCAAGGTGGAGATTGTTGTGTAAATGTCATGTATTCTGTTGCGCTATGTAGTACTGCGAGGGCGGAACCCTCAACCCGATTTTTTCAAAGGGTATGAAAAGGGCAATCGTGTAATATTTTCTTAAGGGTTTTCTATTTTTACAAGTTTTGGTAACTCTCAGTTATATAAACAGAGATCTCTAGGGCTGTAAAACTAATGAGAAAATAGTGATTGTTCTTGTTATGTTCCGTAGACGTAGGCACACTGCCTTACCACGTAAATTCTTGTGTTATTGTTTTGACTGTGTTATCTTTAATATTTCATTTTTCACAGCTCATTCGGAGCAACTCTACTTTCAACTGAAATACTGGTATGGAATCACTTCTCTTTAAATCACTTATACGAAGAAAAAAAATTACTTCTATAAAAACTGTGACCACTACGTCGATTGTTCGATGAAAATGTTCAGAAAGTACTTTATGCAGCCCAAAAACATTTAAAGAAGTTGCATGGCATTAGGTAAAAAAAGCAGTTTCTGCATTACAGATTGTGTTTCGTTAACTCTAAAGTCTGTGTAGAGTGGAAAGTGGGAGGCATAGTAGAAAAGAAGTATACTCAATTGGGACGCTCCTTCCCAGATTTTCATTTTTTTTGCTGTTGGTTAGTCTACATTTCCGCAAAAGTTAGAAGCCTAACGAAAGTTTGGTCAGTTTTGTTTTTTGGCCAGCTTTTGGCTTTTATGATAATCTCGAAACCAAGGGTGTACCAAACAAGATTTTGACTCCCAAAAACACTTTTCATAGGCAGGAAGCTAAGATCCGCCTTATATCACAAACCTTCACATGCTCCAGCCAATGTTTGTATAAAATTACTACAGATTGGGCAAAAAATAATTGAGACTGAAGTGAGAAATGTACCATTGCTTCATGACTTCTGATGGCTAACATTGAATCCGAATGTTGTCGAGCTTCATCTGAAGTAGAAGGTGTTGCTGTCACAATCCTGATATTTGTGTTTCATGTGAAACCCGAACCCAGAATCAATAGCACAATTTTTGGTGCTTTTAGTTGTAGAGAAGCAACAACTTCTTTATAAAAGCTAATTGATCAACAAGCTGTCTTGGGAAATTGGTGACAAAGGAACTACTTAGATAGTAAAGGTGCAGTGTATATAAAATGCCCAACAAAAAAAGTGATGGAAAGACATCACAATACACTTATTAATCCTTACATTTGTATCCCATTTGAAATGATTAAAGTAAGGAAGTTACCAAGATTCACCGGGGCACGAGCCACATAGAGGAGTCACACTACAGATCTCAAGTGCTTAAACCATTCAACCAGGACAAGATTAGCTGTGCTCCTTTCTGCCATGAACAATCCAACATCATATCATGGGCAACACCTTCGATGCGGACTGGCATCACACCATAAAATCTGGCTGTTTCATTGAGCCCTTCATCATCCTACAAACATCAAAACTTCATTGTTATTGTTATTATTAATTATTTTTTTTCTGATAAGTTTTCATTAGAGAAAGGAACAAATACAAACCAAATGGGAGCCCAAAGGAGGCCTACCGAGGGAGATAAGGCCCTTTCGAAACGAAACCAATGACAACAACTCATACCAATAGGTTTACACCTTTGTATTATTTCAACATATTTCCACGAAACATACCAAAATATTTCAATTTCCACAATGTACGATACGAAATCTTATTTCAATTTCCACAATGTTAGACACGAAATTTAACCAGCAATTTCCATTTGTTTATATTTTGGTGAAAAATCACTATTCATTTTGCGAAATATTTCGATGAATAGTAATTGCAGCTGAAACAATCAACTTATAGATGTAAAAATGCATGATTTTGGTGAAAATATTTCAGTCAATAGTAAACTTCGATCGAAATATTCTTTGTAGAAAAACTTACAAAAAATATTGAAATAATTTATAAAAATAACAAACTAGTAAAAAGTACTTGTGAATTATGCTTTTCTTTTTATAAGCAAGTGAGTTAATCATTCGCTCGCTTGTCGTTATAAATTAGTCAATGTAGGTGGGTTTTGAGCCCAGATCATGGTATCAATAGTCAGAGACTTTAACCAATTAGCAAGTTGGAACCTTCGACTGTGAATTACATATAATAATAGTAATAGTTACTAATCAAATTATTACAAATAATATTCAAATATTATTATAGATGTATTAGAAATGGGTATCAATATAATCTTATTTTGATGTGTTCGAAGCATGTCGGTATATTCATATAAGAGGCACCACATACAAACATCCATGTTCTAATTAGTTGAATATATTAGTGTTTTGTACTTGTCTTGCATTCTATTTCTTTTTTTAGGGTTATAGAAAAGGAAATTGTGTAATATTTTCCTTTTGTTTTTTGTTTTTTTGTTTTTTTTTTCTACTTTTTGGGTTTCTATTTTAGGGGAGATAGCATCATTCAAGTAACTCCCGGTTTTATAAATAGAGATCTCTAGGGCTATTGAAGGGGAAAATAGTGAGCGTTCTTGATCCGATCCTTGGACGTAGGCATACTGTCCAACTACATAAATTCTTGTGTTTGTGCGAGTCATTGTTATCTTTGTTTTATTTTATCACAACTAATAATTTATTCATGCATATTCAAAAAATAAGAATATAACAATGCGTGATATAGTATTCTCATTTCCATGAACAATATTATTGTTTCACTCTCAAGCTCTCAAATACTTCCATACATTTGAAGTGAGACCTTATTGATTTTAATTTCACACTTCATATGGTTGCTTATTGCAAGAACGGTTATTAAAATTTGACTATCTTGCAAATAACGTTTTATTTAATGTTATTGGAGGGGTAATCGACATCAGAATTGTGGGAGAAGTTGGAAAATTTCCACATGGGTAAGAGCTTGACCAACAAGTTATTTATGAAAAAACAATTATATGCCTTGAAGATTGTAGAAGGTGAGAATCTCTTATAACACATGAATAAGCTCAATTAGATCTTGGATTAATTGCACAATGTTGATGTTAAGTTGAAGGAAAAAAGACAAGGCACTTATGTTTCTTACCTCATTTTCAAATTCCTACGACAATTTGGTGACAACGCTTCTGTACGAGAAAGATATGGTAAAGCTAGAAAATGTCAAAGCAGTGCTCCTACCAAACAATATAAGGAAGCCCAATCTTGAAGGTAATGGTAAAGGGTTGATTGTTCGTGGAGAGAATCATCTAGGAAGGACTTCGGAGAAGGGATCTAAAAATTGAATGAATAGAATAGTCACGATTGTTTTAGAGGGATGACGATAACCTTCTTGCCAAAAGGTCGTGGTAATGTCCAAGTCAAAGTAGGACGCAAACGGCCAAGTCTCTGTACACCATATCAATGTGTTTCTGGAGGACATATAACATGTCAAAATCTCTGCCAAAAGGTGAGATTAGACGATGTAACTTGTCTACTCCTGTAGGGTGGTTGTTCTAGCACACATTAAAATGCCCTAATCATTCCAGCCACAAACCCTGACATGGATTATACATTTTTCTTTAACGTTAGAATACCCGTAAATAAAATAAAGTTTGTGACATTGGTCATGTTTACTTGTCAACAACTATGGACGGATCTTCAATTCAAAGGCAAATGGTCGGAATGAACCACTCAATGGAACTAATTACTCCCATTGGCAAATGAACATAGATATCACATTGGGACATCTTGACTATGACTCGTTATCTTGGATGATGTGCCTGATGTTCCAGACGCTGAGTCTGAGGAATCTATGAAGGCCTACTATGCCAAGTGGAGAAGACCAATCCCATGGAATCTATTAATCTAAATGTGTTGAGATGCTAGAATGGTTAAATGTGTTAGCTTAAGATCCATGTTTATCAGGTATTAAACCCAACATTCACTATCGCAATCTACATTCTTTTGGGTCTTCCTCTCGCTCTTTTAAAACTTTCAAATTGCATGTTCTCGTTAATTGGGGCAGTAATCAACTTTCGTTGCACTTGACCAAACCATCCCAAACAACTTTTTGTTAGTTTATCGCCTACTAGGGATTCTACTCCATTTTCTCAATGGCATTCATAACTAGTTCTATCTTTTTTTAGCGTTTCCCATAATACATATCAGCATCCTCATCTTTGATGCATCATTTCTAATATCGCAAATATTCCCTTATGTTAAAATCAGTATCTGACATACTGTCACATACTGTCACATCTAAATATAGATGGAAGTGTTAAAGGCATCCAAATTTAATCAAATTGCACCCTTCAATCAACCAACAACTTTTTGTAAGAGAATAGGTCTGCTCCGACATAATTGTCAAGAACTAAAATTGTTACACCCTCGCCAACGCGCTACTGGCTGGATCCATAGTCATTCGGGTACATGTGCGGCACATATGGGCAGGGCTCGTGGTTGCAGGGAGGGGGGGGGGGATAGCAGGGAAGGGGTGAAGTTATTCCCACATCGACCATGAAACGTTCAATATTCTGGGCTTCAGGTAGTCCAACTCTCTTACCTTGTAAAAAAACATTTTAAAACTGAGGGAAAACGTAAAGGGGCCAATATTGTTATTTGGTGAAAGGTGGGCATTACAAATGGTATCAGAGTCGAGGATGGCTCTCTTGTTGAGTAGGGAATGTTGTCACATCCTCGCCAGTGCACTATTGGTTGGACTGTGGTCGATCGGGTACGTGTGGCTGGGCTCGTGGTTGCAGGGTGGAATAGCAAGAAAGGGGGTGAAGTTAGTCCCACATTGATCAGGGAAAGTTCAAGATTCGAGGTAATTGGTAGTTCAATTCCCTTACCTTGAAACGAATCATTTTAAAGTTGTGAGGGGAAACCCAAAGCAGACAATATTGCTACTTGGTGAAGGGTGGCAGTGTTACAAAAATTGCAATGGAAAAAACTTAGATGTTAGAGATTATGTGGCATTTTCAACTTTCCAACATTTGCAAAAGTAAATATTGCAGTAGTGTATCATTCAAAAGTGCCAATTGCTAGTTTGACACTTCTACTTTACCAAACTAAAATTTTGGTCATCATTCTAGGTATTTGTCAAAACAAGCTTGCAACAATTGAAGTCAGATGCCATTGTGTTGGTTCATGTAACATTTCAGAAATAAGCACGGATATAAGGTAAGTAGCAAAGACACAAAGTAATGTGATTTCTAAGCTCACCACTATGAAGTCATCACTTGCACCTAATATAAGGATTTTAACAGAAGATGTTGGTACTGAACGAACAGGCAATGACGCATTCAACTTTTTCAGATCAAACAACGGCATCCTTGAACTTTCTTTCATTAGCTCCTGATAACTGTGACAAAAGCAAATGAAGAGATAAAACTTCTATTACAAACTAGAGCAAATGATTTTTGTTGTAGAAAAAAAAACCGCAATATATTTATTCATCTTTCTTAGGTTAAAGATGTGTGCAAGGACACAATTCATTAAGAAATAATTACTGAATTAGCATCCACAGAATCTCAAATCCAGCCTTAATGATGGGCACACCAATGGAATTATTTCTTCAATTAATTGGAGATTCTAGATTCTTCCTAAGTTAACAAGCTTAGGAAGAATCTTCCCAAGTTGCTTAGCAAGGACACAATTCATTAAGAAATAATTACTGAATTAGCATCTACAGAATCTCAAATCCAGCCTTAATGACGGGCACACCAATGGACTTATTTCTTCAATTAATTAGAGATTCAAGATTCTTCCTAAGTACACAAGCCTGTTAGCAATTGGTACACCAATCCCTTCTTCTTTAGAGGCAGACTGGTTTGGAGGCTCCTGCCTTTTGTGATTTTGTGGAGTCTTCAAAACAAAAGAACAAGAATGTTTGAAGGCAAAGAGAAAGGGATATGCAGATATGACACCTTGTCATCAATTTTAAAATAGTATATCATTGTATCGGTGTAGGTTATTTATCTAATTTATGTCTAAATAGGTTTCTTTGAACCGTTTTGCACCATATATTTGTTTTTCTAATAAATTTATACTAAAAAAATGGATGAACAAGCTTTTATGGAGCTGAATGTTGGACAGTCAAAAACTATGTTCACAAAATGAACAAAGCAACAATGAGGATTTTGAGGTGGATGAGTGATAAAACTAGATATGGAATAAGAAATGATTATATTCAAGGGACTTAGGAATAGCCCCCAATAGGAGAGTTAGTTGATATGGTTTGAGCAGATACCAAAAACAAAAAGAAAAAAAAAATACCATAAAAACACCATTGAAGAGTGATTTTAAGTTGAATGCTCTAAAAAGGACAAAACTGACATGGATGGAGGTAGTAAGGAAAGACATGTGCCTTAACTGTAAATACTGCTCGAGTTGATTGGTAAAAAAGAATGAATGTTTCAGCCCAAATTTGGGGATAAGGTGCAACATTTCATTGAAACTTATTTTTAATGCAATATTCACTTCAATGACGAAAAAGTATGAGAGAGAGAGAGAGAGACTTTAACCTTATTCCCCTGGTGGGGCCACATGGAGATCATTTAGGACAATGCAATCAAACGGTCAGTCATCCTCACCATGATGATCATCATTTTCAAAAAATCAGTCCAAGTTGGCATATTACCAATCATATAGAAAGTTGAAGTAACAATTTAACTGATCATGAGATCAGGATTGTCAGAATAAACTGAATTTTTTGTGCAAACAATCATGGTGTGGACAACTCACCCTTTTTGTTGATCGTCGAACACAATCTTTAACAAGCCTCACTAGTGGGACTATGACTAGGCACTAAGAATGGGGAATAAGAATAGACTGGCTAACCTTTGAACTAAATGATCTTCCATTTCATAGGAGAAAAATGTTTCCTTACAAAGAGGCAGAGAATTTGCAAAAGCTTTTGCTGCCAGGCTGAGTGTAACCTGGTTAAGAGTTCGTATATCAGTAAGAAAATAATGTAAGGTTCAACCAAAAAATTTCCATACTTCTTTTACTTAAACAAAGAGTCCAAACTGTATGAATCTAGATATGAGATCAAAGAAAGAAATATGGGTAATAGATTAACAGATGTGCCTTGTCTTTGGCAAGATAGTTCAAGTGATTAGCATCCTTTCATCAAAATCATGAAGTTCTACTTCCCATAAAAGAGCACATCATCTAGAATAAAAAACTGTGATTACTAGTCAAGTGTGACAGTTATATATCTTGTTAGAAGGTGAAAAACACTTGCAATATAACCTATTTTGTCTTCATCCATGTTTCAATCATCAGAAAAAACATAGAAATGCTCACTGTATTTCTAGCAAAGCTTGAAGAAAATACCTTAAAAGCAGCAATTGGTTTAGAAAATAGATATCGCCAGATCAATCCACTAAGGAAAGCAATAATGAATAGGTCAGAATGTATCAATCATATTCAAGGGAAAAAATGACATGAGGTTATACTAGATTGACAGTCACCTATTCCCTGAAGGAGGAACAGAGCAAATAAGCACAGCTCCAGCAAGATTAGGGTGCGAACTCTCTCTCCCTACATTTGAGAAATAGGTTTCCTGATAAGCATACATGACATAGTAACAACACACTGTTTTAAAAGGATTTTGAGGCTTTTGACTTGGCTTGCCACAAGGCAAGGCTTCCCTAAAATGCCCCACAGTTAATAAGAATTGCTAAAGATGCTTTAAAAAAGCATTAAGCCTCATGCATTTTTTTAATGCTATAATCAAAGAGTATGCACCGTGGATGGATGTGATTGAACTTATTTACCCTTTTTGCTCATTCTCTCTTTTATTTAGTTAAGTAATAGTAAGCTGCTGAAGCCTGGGTTCAAAAAAAAAAAAAAAAAAAAGTTCTATCTTGCCAGATTCAAACCAGCCATCCAAATAAAAACATATATTTCCCTCCACATGACACAAATAAATAAAAAAAATTCCGTAGAAGTTCCCAGCCTTTTCATTTTTAAAAGAATTTATTTTACTACTCATTTACTTTATTTAGAATTCAAATAAAATGACATGCTCATGAGGCTTCCGGTTCACAGTTTATGCTATTTCAGTGCCTTGGCCCAATTTTTCCAGAAGTGTCGGAGGCTACCATTTTGAAGCAGCTCAAGGTGAGACCCTAAAAAAAAGAAGGCTTTTAATGTGAGTCTTTTATTTTCCTCAAAGGCATGCACCTTATTCAAAGAGACCTTGAAAAAGCTTAAGCTTCTGAGAGGTGCACGTCGTTTTGGCTCCTTTTTACAAACGCATATAATTTGAGTGGATGGGTTGTAACTATGAAAGAACAGAACCCAAAAACATGGGAAGAGCAAGATTATATGCCAAAAGTTTCATATGCTTCAGCAATTGATAGTTTAATGCATAAAAGCAGATATTGCACATGCAACAAGATTCGGCAGCAGATGTACTACAAATGCAGCATTATGCCACAGACTGTCAAATATCACATTACAAGGATATGTTGATTTAGATCTGGTAAGGAATATTGATGACAACAGGAGAACTATAGAATATGTATCCACTTTAGGTAGTGCAACAGTGAATTGGTTTTCACAATTATTGAAAATTTTCACCATTTCCACAATAGAAGCCGAGTACGTAGCAGTTACAAAATCAACCAGGAAAATATCTGGTCTTAGAACTTTATTGAAGAGTTGGATAAGAAACAAGAGAAGAACAAGCTATGCAATGATAATCAATGGGCAATACATCTTACAAATAATTCAATTCTTCATTCGAAAGCTATACATATACTAACTTCATAGGCCACTTGTGAAAGATGGATTGTTTGCACTAAAGAAGAATCATCATACCAATTTTTATTTTTTTATAAGTATAATATATTGCAAAGAGGAAAACATAATACAAGGAGGCCGAGAAAGCCTCACAAAGAACAAGGAAAAGAAGTAAACAATATCATTGATTACATAAAGAGTCCCATCTAAAAATAAAATCATCAAAAGAAATCCCTGCGAACTCTATGTTTTGCTTAGACTATAGGTATAAAAGACCCAAGATCTCTAAAAAACCTGCATGAGAGCTTCTGATCTTGTCATTGAATACCCTGTTATTTTTCTCAATCCAAATCCCCCAAGCAATAGCCAAATGAAGCATAGCCCACAGGTAACGTTTTCTGGTGTGAATGACATTACTGGTCCACTCATCCAACAATGAAGAAAACTTATGAGGAAGGACCCAATTAGTATGAAATAAACTAAGAAAATTTGACTAAATTTATAGGAAAATGAACAATGAATTAAAATATGATCAACCGATTCTCCTTCCAACAAGCAAAGGGGGCAACAGTTGGGAGTGATCCAACCCCGAACAATCAAGTTATTCATTGTAAGAATCCTTCCAAGGGACGCCAACCAAACAAAGAAGGAGATTTTTGAGGGCACTGACCTTGACCAAATGATAGAACCCGGGATGGGCTCAGCAAGAGGAGTGAGCCACTTATAGAATGACCTTACAGAGAATCTCTAATCCATTCCCACCTATCCTGTTCGCTTTCATTGAGGTGACATGTCTACAGGAGATCAAGGAAAGATGTAACCTCAGTTAGCTCCCAATCATTAAAATTTCTCCTGAACCCCAAATCCTAAGTAGGACCGGACTCGTTGCGAACCAAGCACTGCTGGATTGAACGGTTTTTCTTAATAGAACAAGTGTATAAGGATGGGAATTGAATCGCCAGAGATGAAGAGCCGCACCAACTATCCTCCCAAAATCTAATTCTGTCCCCCATGCCTGCTTTGAATCTAATCCCTTACTCGAAATCCTTGCTAACTTTCAGAATCCTTTTCCAAATACTACACCCATACGAGACTTTAGACACGTTGTTGTACCAACCTAGACTCCTATCCCCGTATTTAGCCTTAATAACGTTCCTCCACAAACTACCCCTCTCCTCGCCAAACCTCCAAAGCCACTTCCCTAGAAGCGCTTTATTGGTTATTCTAATACCCCTAATGCCCAGACCCCCGTTCTTCTTGGGCATGCAAATCGTCTTCCATTTAACCAAATGATACTTCTTCTTACCGCTCTTATCATTCCACAAAAAGTTCCTCATGAGCCTTTTTAATCTAATTTCGACAGACCTCGGGAGCGTGAATAGAGAAAAAAAGTAAACTGGAATACTCGTTAAGGTGCTTTTTATCAAAGTCACTTTCCTTCATTTTGACAAATAATTAGCCTTCCACGTGCTCAACCTTCTTTCCAACCTCTCAATCACATCATCTCAGATTTTAGAACTATTGTAAGGTACTCCCAACGGTAAGCCCAAATAAGAAGTGGGCAAGGTATCATACTCACAGCCAAGAGTTGTGGCCATCAAATGAATATCCTCTACCTCCCCTACTCCGAACAGTTTACTTTTTTGCAAGTTAGTATGTAATCCTGACATGGCTTCGAAACAACACAACAACACACGGAGCACCCTGACTTGGTCCCTCGAATGCTCCAAAAACACTAGGGTATCATCTGCAAATTGAAGGTGAGAAATCAACGGTTCGTCATTCACCCTAAACCCCGAAAGCTTACCTATGTCGACCGCTCTTCTAAACAACCTCCCCAAAGCTTCAGCAACAATAAGAAACAAAAATGGCGATAACGGATCCCCTTGCTTCAAACCTCTTGACCCTCTAAAAAAATCAGCCAAACTCCCGTTGACAAGAATCGAGCAAGATGCCGTTGTAACACATTTCATTATCCAACTTATCCACCTCGAGCCAAAGCCCATCCTCCCTATCATACCAATTGAAATCCTACAGATATGTTAACCAATGTGGTTAATATATCAAAAACTAGGAACCTGTTCAATTTTGTTAGCATTCAAGTCCAACGATGAAGATGAGATTCTAGCCTATCTCAACCACGTGATTTTGTTATCCTGTGAATGAAGTTGGAGCATAGCTGTTGTGATCAGTTTCCAAGTTGGAGATTGATGGGTTTAGTGGAGTCGATCTCAGTCGTGAGTGGGACAATGTCCTTGAATATTTATTTTATTAGGAGGTTTTTTCTTTCCCTCATAAAAGAAAGTACCTTCTTGTAAATAGAACTACGAATGAAGAAAGTCATGAGATAAAAGGATATTGGCTAGTAATGGTGAGGCCCCAATTCTTGAATAGAGGAGATACCAAACCCAGGGCCTCTGCCCTTCCATTCCTTTGATAACTAGAGAGGTATCGAATTGATCGGGTCATGTAGGGAACAAGGTTCAAGTCTAGCAATCTGCTAGGATGCCTATTTGGGTAGTTTGTTGTAAGATCAAATTTGACAGTTGACATTTGTTCCATAGAGTACCCTACTTTTCAAGTCATATTAGTCTTCTTTTTAAAGTTAAGAGAACGTGGAGAAGAAAATAGAGAAAAAGTCGGGAGAAGAGAGAAGATAGGAGAAATGGATTTCTCTTGTAGAGATCAAAGAGGGAGGATTGTAACTCTTGTTTATAAGTTTTTTCTTCTTTGTTTTTTAGCATGGTGAACTGGTTGAATCTCCATGGCATAGACCCCATCGAGTGAAACTTGTAAATCTCTATGTTTCTAATTCTTTTTCTTCTTCTTTCTTTTAAATTCATTGGATTCCATCCGTCCATGTTCCCAACACAAATATCTCCTATTTATTTTTAACCAAAGTTTTCTTTGTTATTTCTTTACAATTAATCTTGTTTTCCACTTTTTTTTTTTTTTTTTTTTCTGATAAGTGCAAATTGTATCAAGTGTGGTCAAGATGACCAACAAAGAAGTACAAGGGACACTAAAACAAGAACACCCAGTCACAATTATGACAATCTTCATACCCACTCCCATCTCCCCATATAGTCTTCAAAGAAGACACCTTTTAATTCATCAAAGGCTTTACACCAATAAAATAGAAAACCTTTAACAGACAATATGATGTTATCAATCGAAGCCTCTTTTCCTTCAAAAACCCATTGATTCTTTTCTTTCCAAAGATCCCAGCACGTGGCCAAAGGGATGAGACACCACAAAATTCGTAGCGCCAGTATGAAAGTGAACCTAATCCCATCCAAGACTCAAAAAGACCTTCGACCGTCTGCAGGAGACAACCCAGGACACCAAAGAGATCGAGAAAAGACATTTAGTTATCGCTCTCTCCAATAGATAAGGAAGTACTAGTCACAAGATTTGTAAGGGCTGTCAATTCTTCCACCTCCCAATCATTAAAAACTCTTCTAAACCCAAAATCTCACCCGACCAAGCCTTCCGAGACCACTAGGAAACAACTAGATATAGGTGTTGTGTATGTGAACACCTTTGGGAAGCTCACTTAGTAATTTAATCAAACATCTATTGGGTATTTCACCAAACACCTTGTATGCCACGCCTTCCAAGACCTTGTTTGATAATGGTAATAAAGGATAAACTCAATTAATAGTAGCAAATGCAAATAAGATAAACAATCATACAAAGAAAGAGTAAGAAAACAATAACCACAACACGAGATTTTATGTGGTTCACCCGAAGGCTACGTCCACAGAGGTATGAGCATTGGAGATCGATGACACTATGAAGAAAACAGGGTAAATCGATATAAGGAAACACCTCTATCACTTAGCTTCATCTCTTCTAGATCTCAATCTTCCCAAACCTCTCTTCTCTAAGTTTTTTTTTTCTACTCGCTCTAGAAAAGACTTGTAGACTTTTTACAAAAGAAAACAAAACCCCTCTTTCTAGAAGCACCACATAAGTGGGCCACTTACATGAGTTACAAAGCCCAGTCCCAAATTACCTTGGTTCGACAGAAAAACACAAACACTTGAACCGGGCCTAATTGTTTTGAGCCATACTTCAACAATAGGAAGCCGTTTATTCGTAGAAATCCCGAATAGACGAGGTAATTTAACATTAAAAGCATTCTCACCACATCAAATATCCTCCCAGAAATGAACCCTACTCTTGCATCCAACCTTTAATCGAACTCTAGACAAGAAGAGAGGCAATACGTTTGATGATTGTTTTCCATTCATCCATTATTAAAAAAATTAAAGCAAACAAACAAACAGACAAGGCACAAAAGAAAATTAGGAAACCACATGAGTTAGCTAACCTCTTCTTTCGCATAATTTTTTTATAATATTTTTTTTTTTTTCCGGATGAGTAGTTAGCTAAACTCTTTAAACCAACCAAGAACCAAAAAGTTTCACCTGAAGACTGTTCATTCCTCATAACTGAGACGTAAGACTGAACAATAAGTCCCCCAAATGAATGTCCAAGTAACACAGGTGGCAACTTGATTTCTTTCTGGATGAAGTCAGCAACATCACTTGTGTGTGTCTACTGCAGAATTTGGGATGTTAAAGAATTACGAAGGGAAACGTGTCCAATATAAACCCAAAAATGGTTTAGCACATAGAAAATAAAGACGAAAATCTCATAAAAACAGCAGTTCAGAGCTACTCCATGCCGTAAAAGAGAGCTAAAATACCTCGAGAGTACCAGCTGCTGGTCCTACAGGTGCATCACTTTCACCCTAGACACATAGCATGCATATTAAATCAATATAGGATTTGCAAGTATAGTTAGTGAAGCCATCCACTAGTTATATCTTACTTTTAGAAGAATCTATATTGTGCTTCTTCCCACTTTAATATTTAAAAACAATAAAATGGGCATGAGGGTAAAACTTAAAACTATCTTTAGATATGTTGTTATGTAAACCATTGAAATGCATTCATTCACAAAACTTGAACCTATCATAATGAGATTTTTATTTTATTTTTTTATCAATCAAAATATTGACAGAAATGTGTAGTTACATTAATAAAAATAAACACATATAAAATTTAACAAACACAAGGCATTATAGGTAGCATGTATATCTTTTATTTTTCCGATTTGGGTAAGCAAGGATCAAAGCTGCGAGCTCATGGTTATGGTGTATTATGTCTATAAATCCAACTACAGCTAAATGTGACTTCCCAATGGATGATAAATTTTATATTTTTCAATCAAATAAACATATAGGTTTGTGTTATTTACCAAAATAGTACCCATTGACACACAAATTCAAACCAATTGAGCTGAATGTGACACCCCAAAGCATGATAAAATTATATTTTCCAATCAAATGTACATATGGGTATGTGTTATTTACCAAAATAGTACCCATTGACACACAAATTCAAACCAATTGACCTCAAATTCACATATATAAATATAAAAATAAAAAATGAAGAGAGAAATAAATCACCTGACCCAACAAGCTAATAGCGTAGCAATCGTACCCAAATCCAGAAAAGAAGGAAAGCCAATGCACAGCCCAACACCAAGCAGCATGAAAGCTCCCATGAACAAAAACCAGAGGTGGATTTGGGTTTCTTGACATATTTGTTTCCTCATCTTGGTCTTTTTGGATGCCCTTTTGGAAGATAACCTCCATGTTCAAACCAGAGGGGAGCTCATGAAAAATACGAGTTTGCCCTTCCTTTAGCTTGTAGGGGACTCGCATTTTGAGAGGTCTGTCGAGGACTGCAAGGGACTTTATGGTCATTTTTGGGGAGTAGTTGAAGTTTACACGAAGAAGAGAGAAAGTGCGGACTGAGAGCAATACAGTCATAGCTGCTGTGACAGTGAGAACTGAGAAGATAGGAGAACTGGAGAAGTGGGTTCTCTGGTTTTTGTCTGTAAATCTAAACCGAGAAGAATCGGCTGGTTGAACCGATGAACAAACGAACCGGTCAGTTAGACCACACCGGGTCGAGAACTGATATTGGCACTCCAACCTTTAGTTATTACACCCCAATTAAAAATAAAGAAAATAAGTAAAGAGTCCAGCTAGCGTTACTAAGTTAGTAATGATTTCACCATCATTAAGGGTCTTTGGGCTCACCTTGTAGCATCCAAAAACATTACTTGATGCTTTAGGGTTGTGGATGACAAAATTCTATGGACTTTGAAAAAAATAGTTCCAAAAAAAGTTATGTTTCATTGTTGAATTACAATTTTAAGTTTGGGAGGTATGTGGAAGTTCAGTAGTCGTCCATTTTCAAAATCTTAGATCAAACTCAAAGGAAATTGTTTTTTGACTTATTTTTTGGATTTGAGTTTTTCGAAGAAACTTTGAGGGCTTTAGTATTACATTACTGATGTGGTAATCAATTTGAGCAAAACAACCCCTTAGTAAGGCTTAAAAAATCTTACTAAGTTAGTGAGGAAAATGTTTCTCATAAGTAAATGGTTAAGAATAAGTAAAAATTAGGGTGTCAACTGAAATTTTTTTTTTTCTATTTATTTTAAAATTTCTATTTTTTGCGTTTAAGATTTATATGAGCCTAATCATAATTGTAAACAACAATTGAAATTGTTTGAATAGGTATTATAATATTTTGTAATATTGAAGCAACGAGCGTTGGGCACAGTGACCAAGGCATCCCTCAAAAAAAAAAAAAACAAATAGGTCTTGAGTTCGAGTCTCCTTATTGGCCATCGACAGGGATTTATCCCTACTTACCTGATATTGCATGTACTGATGGGATTTGGGTGAGCGTGGTGCTCTAACAAGCCCATTGCCTCACCCTTACTAATCTAGCATGCAAGTTAAGAACCCCTATCATAAAATAAAAAATATGTTTCGTAATGTTGAGATGATAGTTTGAGCCAAATTTTTGTAATGTTTAAAATCTTTAATTGGGGTATGATAAATAATTTAAGAAATCAGGGTGTAATAAGTAAAAATTGGGGTGCCAATAACAGTTCTCTTATAATTTACTTATTATTTTTTTGGAGAGATTCTATTGTGCCACCGAATTTTGCTTAAAACACTCTCAGATGCGTATTAATTCTTTATTGAATTCCTATGAATTGGGGCACTTTGAGTAAAAGTTGGTGTGGCAATAGGAGCACTCTTTTTTTTTTTTTTTTGGTTAGAAGAAAGATAAAAGCTTGATAAATTACATTTCACTTATCTGGTTGAACCCATAAATCATATAACTAGACTAGAGTTTGCCTGTGCCCAAGGATACATGCATTCTCTTCTGGGTTAAAGGGGTAAGAAAGGAAAGACAATACATTTGGAGGGTTATTATTGGAATGGTAAAGGGAAGGATACTAAAGGTAGAGGGGTATTATTGAAAAAATGGAGGAAAAAGAGAAGACAATAACGTTAGAAGGTATTATTAGAAAGGTGTGAAAGAGGAAAGACAATAAAATTATAAGGGTATTATTAGAAATTAATATAAGACAATACAATTAAAAGTTGTCCTTGAAGTTCATAGAGACATTAAATTTCAAACACACTTCATGTGGGGATAAAGGAAGTGGGGTTCACCATTTTGTTTTATTTTATAAATTTGCTAGAGTTGTCCACCATTATGTTCTAGTTTTCGTTGTCCATTTGGTTTTTGTTGATTTGATCTATGAATTCTTTAATTGATTTTACAAATTTGATTTATTATTTTTGCAATGCCACTCTGATTTATGAATGGCAGTAATTAAAGTGGTAGATTTGTTTTTAGATTGAGAAATTAGGGTCGCAATTGAGTTCTTTGCAATGTTTGATTCTTCTTGGAATACTTTAAGCTAACAGATTTGGTGGTAGAATGCTCATAATTCACTACAAAATATGAGGTATTTAGAGGCGGTTTTAAACTGCCAAAATTGTTAGATCTATGTAACACCTCGTTGGAGGTACCGAGAATTTTCCAATTATATGGATGTTGTAAATGTATTGGTTTTTTAGGCTTTTGCCTAGAAAGTCTATGTGAACTCTCACTCCTAATTAGAGCAACTGACGCCGTTGAGGAATGATTTCTTAAGGTTTATTCATTTGGATTCACTCCAAAATACATGTTTTCTTTCTCTAATTTAATATATGGGTTCTCCAATTCCATCTCTTCATCAATTAATTAAAGAAAAAAATATGTCCTCAAAGGCCAGGCACTCAAAAGTATTAGATACAAATTTAAAACATTATGAGGACCAATTTACACAGCTTAAAGATTCAAAACTCCGAGTTTTTATGACATATGCAACCTGAAGACAAGAGTAGAACCATATCTACGATGGTTAAGGATAGTCCCTAAGAACAATGACCTGCCTTAGGTTGCAAATGGGTTCAATTTGTTTTGAAACTGATAGCAAGGTAAGCAAATTGATATATGTTCTTGATATTTGATTTTCTTTGCAGCAAACTTTCTTAGAAAATAAAAAGGTTTCTAAAAAGGTCAGTTGAAGTGTTTGATGCTATCGTGTGATAGTCAACCATCTTTGGATGAGGATACAAGTTTGAACATTGATCAATTGTAAGATCTAGAGGATTTCTTCTTGACCTTCAAAAAGCTCAAATGTAATTCTCGCTTTTTTAACAAGCTTTTTGTGGTCGAAAACTGGGGTTGTTATGCCATACTACTATTATTTCTATCATACTTTTTTTTTAAAAATTCTTTTTTTTATTATTTAAATATCAGGTTATCGATGCTGAAAAGGAATTGCAGAAACAAAAGACTGAAATCTCAACTAATTCAACTCAGCATAATCAATCTATGGTGGCACAAAGCCATCGCCCTTGAATAATCTATGATTCGTTCAACACATCTATTTTTTTTTTTTAAAAGGGATTACAATTTTACTTTTGGTTTTTAATAGGGGGTAGATTCTTGTATTTTAAGTTAGGAACACAATTAGTTATAAACATCGTTATTTGTTTGTACTTGTCGATAATGGCAAGGCCATTGCGTTTTATGTCATGAAGATATTTCGTTATAAACATCGTTATTCATTCATACTAGTTGATAGTGACAAGGCTCCTGTCCCCTTAGAAGAAATGTTTGATGTGGTATTCTTGGTCCATCTAATAATAGTTTAAACACAAATTAGCAGGGGACATCATATGAAGGGAACTAACTGGTGATTAACCTGTGGACACTATTCGAGGAAAGTCTTGCTTAAATCACCATTCTAGCATTTTCCCTCTCATAACTAATATTTGGGTTTTCCTTATTGTGAATTGATTCATTGTGTGAATTTATATTTGATTAGATTCAATAACCAAAAAAGAGAATATAATCAATACTCTTTTGGATAAACTTTTATATGCTAAGTGTAGCTATGCAAATTTCTAGTGTGACAAATTGGCACTACGTGGTTTGGGGTTACCACTATTTTTTTAGAAATTAAGTACAAATGGCCACCTAAAAGTTAATTTTGAAAATTAACTTTTAGGGGCATTGTAGTGACTCTCGTAAGAATATGATATCAGTCTACTTAGAGTCTAGGTAAAGGGGTTCAATTAGAGAGTGAGAAGTTGTTAAGTACACCACTTTCTCAACCTTAAGTAGTTACCTTGAAACATAGTCATTTTTTAAAATAAAATAAGCAAAGAAAATACATAAAAATTGGATTGTACCCTCATTGCGAGATACATTAATTTAAGCCTAGATTATGATGACCTTCTTATTGAGAAAAGAGTCTTAATCCATGTCTTCATAGGCATCAAAATTTAAAAAGATATTGCAATATTCTAAATCATTGAAAACTCCCTAAAACCAAGCTTGGGCCTACCATCTAAATTAGGGTCCATTGATTGAGATGACCTCAAATGGTTTGGGTTTGAGTTTTCAGAAATAAAACCCATGATCTAAACAAGGTCAAGTGATCCACATATTAAGTAGTGGGTCTATAGACACCCTAATTTGCATGGGCCCACCTCAATAAAGCCATAAAAATTAGTATTTTGTAAAATTTCCAATTAAGGGCCTAGTAGCCCCATTCTTATAATTTTCTCACTTTTTGCAATAAAAAAAGCGAAGGCTTTTAGCCCATGGACTTATGAAAAAGGTTTTATACTTATCACTTCGATCCATAAATCTTAAGCCATCTACACCTCACCACCATCTTTCTCAAAATTTCTAAACCAATCCAACTCCTAAAAAGCTTCAACTTAACCTAACCCTAGCCAAAGCCCCAATCAATGTCCCAACCTAACCTAACCCCTAAACCCATGCCAATTCCAATGCTATTTAACTTTTAAACCATAAATTAATCCTAAGCCCAACATCAAAAGCCCACTCCAAATCAGACCTTTACTCAAGTCCAAAATCACACCCATATCCATAACCTTAATTAATCAAGGTCCACCTAAGATACAAAAAAAAACACCATTATAATCAAGGTAGACACTTGTCATCACCACAACTCACCTCCAAAAACAAATCTACCTAACCCAATCACCATTATCGAAAATTACACAACCCATACCTCAACTCACATTAGTCATTAGCAACCTCTATCATTTTCTCCAAACATTTATCACAAGCCACCCTCACACCCTTTCTTTTTAATCTCTTCACTTAACCCACCAAAAAGTTACACATGTCTACCACCTTTGAGACACATGTCACAATATCATTCACTTCTTAAAATCAGAAAACCTAACATCTTACATAAACCATTCTTTTAACCCAACACCAACACCTCTCAATCTTAACCAACACTTAACCAAAGTATGGGTTGCCTAACCAACCCAATTAGATTTTATCCATGGGTTTGGATCAAAAGCAACCGACTTACACTATTTTCCAAATTTATTCCTCCATAATATTAAAATGTCAAACAACTCATGCCTAAATTTCATCTCATTTCCCACTATCTTCTAACCTTGATCATTTTACCCCTAAAAGTAACCTTCAACCCCTATAAAAATCCCATCACCCTTTGAAAATCTCATGCTTGAACTCCCCCTCACAAGTCAACTCTCTCATATCTCTAAAATCTCAACTCAAATTTTTAAAACCACATCTCTTACAATCTTAATCTCTACACTATAAAATCACTTAGATCTGTCCTCTCTTCCATCTTCGCCATTAGAGTCATTAATGACTGAGTTGTTAAATCAACAGCAACAACTACATCAACGACAACAAGACATTAGTCAAACATTTGTCAAAATAAAGATTCAATCGAGTCACCTAAAACTATCTTTAGAAGAAGAAAATTTTAATCAATTCGAAATGAGGATATCTCAATTCTAGAAAATCTACCATTCTTTCAAAATACATTTTGCGATCAGTTCCATTCTTTGGAGAAATTAGATGATTGTCTATTAATGATTGGTAATCATTTATCAATGGAAGCCCAAACACAAATCAATTAGGTCATAGATCCAATCATGACAATAATAGAAATCCAACTAGGTCAGGTAACCTTACCCTTAGAAGAAAGAAGGAATGATCAATTTTCAAATGAGATAGCCCCCGAGAGTTAAGTTGTGCTTCAAATTCCCAATGAGTAAGATAATTGTGCATGTATGACTAAAGAAATTGCTCTACTATCAAAGAAGAATATCATCCAAAAGGAATCAAGAAACAATGCTGATTTTTTAATCACACCAATTCCTAAAAATTTGACCACTACTAAGTATGAAATTTCTTTGGAGGTCAGTAAGACAAATCAAACTTTGTATCCCATCAAACAATAGTTTTACAAGATTGTAAAGACCTTGGTTGTCTTACAATTTCCATTTTCTTAGGGAACACAATGGTTGAAAACTATTTCAAAAAGGTGATGATTGAAGACATACGTAGGATGTTGATCATTTCGTAAAATAATTTTCATACTTTTAAGATGATACAAATCTATCTGAATAACATCTTAAGTAAAAAATCAATTGAAATGTCTGTCAAATTAGATGTTAGGAAAATTCTTAGGAATCACACCTTTTAATAGGTCTGGCTGAAAACGTTAAACTTAATACCCATCGGAAATAACCTAATATTTTTGTTTTTTTAAGATGAATAGTTTAGTTAGGATTTCTTTGTTTTCTTGTAATTATAAGCTACCATGTAAGATCTTAGTGTCCCTTCTTTTTTTAATTTAAACTCCCCAAGAAAGGGTACAAGGGTTGAAAATTTTCAAGAATTTTTCTTGTAAAATTTATTTTCTTGAGATTTTCTAAGGGAAAATTTTATTTTCTTGAAAAAAGTTCACTTAAGATCCTCAAACCCCAATATCTTTATCATTATCTTTTTCCCCAACCCAAGTTTCAACTAAACTAACAAACCCCCCATAAGGTAGTTTCGGTCAAGCCTTACCTCTCACCTTATTATCGAAATCGACTAGCTTAATTACTTAGGGTCGACTCGAGAACGTTCCAGCTTTTAGAGGAAAATGAGATTTCAAGACCTGTGTGTAGGGTCTTTGGGTTCCTAGTCTCAATGAGGAGGAATATGGTATCCCTCTTGGTTATAAACCCGCATGGGTCGAGTTTGACGAGTCGATACCTGAGGAAAAGTGCACACCGAGCCCAAACTGAAGGATGTTTGCTGACAATATGCCTTTGGGAAGGTATTTAGGGGACTCAAGAAGGTTAACCAACGCAACCAAGATTTACAATTTGGTCAGCATTTGTTGATTGAGCAATAAAGACAAATGTTGGCCTATATTAAAGAGAAAAAGGCATATGCAAGTGTTCGGACCACTGAGAGTTCAGATTCAGATTAGAATGTTTTTAGTTTCATAGTCAGGTTGTTTTTCTATTCTTAGGTAGGATTTTTTTTATGCAAAATTGTTTCGGATATCATTGTTATAACTTTCAATTTTTTTAAATTAGTTTCAACAATATTTTGTGAATAATGCCCAATCCATTTCAAGTGTGATCTAACATTTCTCTCTATTTCCTTACTACTTTCATATTGAGAACAATATTTAATTTATGTTTGGGGGTATTAGGTTAGTTCATAATTGCATTGTTAATTTATTTTCAAGTTTTCAAATATTAAAAATAAAAAAGTTTAACACTTTTAAAATATTTTCTTCAAAAATCTTTGTATGTACTTTTTACATATGAATTTCAAACTTCAATATCATGACCTCAAATTTTGATCATTAGTCATTTTTATTATTCCTCATTAAAAAAAATTACTTTGAAAATTCACATCACTTTTCATTGAATCACTTGAAGATTTATACCTCATGAAATAAGAGTTGAGCATCTTCTCTATCTAAAGTGTTAGGAAAAATATAATCTGGTAAACTTTGACTTTCTTGTCCCTTGGTTGATTGATTAGAAGAAAAATAGAATTGGAGTTAGTATAACTTGCACAACAATCATATGATTAGACTAAATACCTTAAAAAATGGCTACTTATTTTTTGTTGAAAAAAAAATTATCGTATGTAAAAGAAGGTGACAAAAGAAAAAAACACAAAAAATTAAAAAAAAAAAATCAAAGTAAAAAAAATGTTAAAACTGAAAAAATGCAAAAAGATTTTAATGAGGCCAAATAAAATATTTTCAGTAGGGTGAAAGCGGTCAATGGTAAAAATATAAGTAAGATGAAATATCATTAATAAAGTTCATTAGACGTATTAAAGTGAACATTCACACCCTTCACTATCCCAAATATAATGCTTAGTTTCGAGTTAGAACTTAGGTTGAACTGACCATTTTTATCAGTTAAGAGGTGAAACCTTGCTATGAAAAAGTTGACATTTTTAATTTTTTTAAAGATTTTTTTTACACAAGCACTCAAGATATTAATTTTTAGAATTTTCAAAAGTGAGGAATGAAAACTTATAATTTTTCTCAAACATAGAGGACCTATGACTGATTTGTGAAATATCTTTATGTTTTCATTATATATCTCGATTTTCATTTTGATATTTCATTCAGGGTTTGAATTTTGTGGGTATATTCACTACAAACCCTCACAATTCAAACTTATCTATTAGGGGTTTAAGGGATTATTGCATTCGCTAAATGCAATCGTGTAACCTACAAAAGTATAATTTTTATTTTAAGTTTTCTTTATTTTTACTCGAGATTAGCAAAATCTAGATTTGGGGGTGTGATTAGGGCCTATAAAGTCATTTTTAAGACCCTATTTACAAAGACTTTAAGGTTTAATCATACACAAAATCTCCTAAATAGACATAATTTATTGTAGTCCATGTTTATTATTATTTTTTAATAAATTATGATTTTTGGGCCTAATTTCGATTATTTATTTGTATAGTTTAAAGTTATGAAATTCCAAATGATAAAATAAGATAATTAAATAACCATATTACAATCTAGGGCCCAAGACAATACTATAGATCAAAATCCAGACCCATTTTGCCCATACTAACTATAGAGTAGAGATCTCCTTGGACAACGTGGTGATGTCGGTAGACATTACCTCGAGATTTGTTCAATGTTATCACGGCATGATTTTTTATATAACATAGTAGGGTTTAAACTCTTTGTAAAACACGAAAATTCTTCGATTCTATGAAACCCTAATCTGATCTTTATAAATAAAAGACTAGATTAAAGCCAAATATCATTTCATGTGGCGCTTCGTTAAATGCTAACACAAAGCCCTATGACACATCTCGAGGCACTAAGTGGTGCCTCAAAATTTCGAATTGGTTTCCTTTGTTTATTTTAGCATTCCAAGGCGTTCAACCTGTTTTACCTGATAAATAAAATCTACATTATCCAGTATATATATATATATATATATAAGAACAGAATAACAACGAAAAATTTATATACATCTAGCCCTGTAAGATAGATCAGAGTGCGAAAAGATAAATAATATAATTGATTACTCTGAAAATCCTCATCTTAATAAAAATCCTAACGCTCAATACAAAATCTATAATACTCCTAGTTTAACCGACACCAGTAGGGGTTATAACCCTAGTACTCACCAGGTAATGGACTCTGGTTGTCTATCTGTTCTACCAAATGGTCCTCACTCGTGTTCTACACCTGTCTCGCCAAGCTTCGGATCTGAAACTAAAAAAAATGAAGAAGGAAATGGTGAGTAACAATAGTTACCCAGTAAGGAAGCAAACAATTTTTGCCAATAACCTCTCCTAAATGAGTGAATAAACATACTGAATCATTTTAACATATGCAAAATTTTACAGAAGAAACTACGATTAATTGGTACATATAGTCAGGGATGAGTAACTAAACATTTTAAAATTAACATTCATCAATCAACAGTACTTACTATAACATTTTCTTTTTATACAAATCTAATTAACCAGATGAAAACATTAAACATGCATTTTATTTTACATATCAAAATAAGACAACAGATACATTAGACACAATGGTGGAGTAGTGGAATTAGAGAATTAAGATTCACGATTAGATCGCTTTCAGTTGGGATATGATTTTACAATTCCATACTAACTTTTAGTTCCTGATTTTGTGGTCAATCGTTGCACTTACCAGACTTGGTTGACCATTTATCCGGCTCAGGCTGGCTGTTTGACATGATCGTAAGCAATGGGTCTCTTTTCGATGTACCAGAACGTTCGACTATTATAGATTGTTAGTGATCACTGACTAATCAATTTCGTCTATGTATATCAAGCATGTATGTGATTCCCAAATATATAATCCATTCGTATACGAGCACCTTTACATTATAAGTTCACTGGTAAAGATAGAAATGAATAAACCCAAATTCCAATTCTGACTCTACTCTCATACGCGTCTTATACCATGTATGAGTTTGGTTGACCCTACCGCACATCCCGGGATAGTATATCACTCCGAATTATATGACAGACTATCCCTTTAGATATTCGCAAACTCTTTAACAGTTTACAAAATAACTATATATATATATATATATATATATATATATATAGGATCAGGTTCAAACGACAACCATTTCAACACACATATAGACAACGTGTTTTGTCTTATATGGGCAAAAATGTTTGGAATGGGCTGATTTTTTGTGAGGATGATCTCTGTGGTGAGGAGATCATCCTTGCCAAAAATCAACTCATTCCAAAACTTCTAGACCGTCCAATTTTTATTGAAAAATTATAGACCGTCCAATTTTTGTAAATCAATTTTGATGGGGTTACAAGTTTTGGAATGGGATGATTTTTTGCCAGGATGATCCCCTCATCACAGAGATCATCCTCACAAAAAATCAGCTCATTCCAAATATTTTTGCCCATATAAGACAAACACGTTGTCTATATGTGTGTCGCAATGTATGTTGCAGGAACCCGACCCTATATATATATATATATATATATATATATATATATATATATATATATATATATATATATATATATATATATATATATATATATATATATATATATATATATATATATACATATACATATACATATAGGGTCTCGTTCAGCGCCAAACATTTTGGACAACATTTTAGCCAACCATTTTTGTCATACATGAGTTAGAAGTTTTGGAATGGGCTGATTTTTGGTGAGGATGATCTCTATAGTGAGGAGATCATTCTCACCAAAAATCAGCTCATTTCAAAACTTCTAGCCCCATGTTTACAAGTTAAAAAATCGTGGACCGTCCATCTTTTGTAAACCATTTTTAATGGGGTTAGAATTTTTGGAATAGGCTGATTTTGGTAATGATGATCTCCTCACCGTATAGATCATCCTCACCAAAAATCAGCCCATTCCAAAACTTCTAACCCATGTTTTGAAAAATGTTTGGTGCTAAACATTTCCCATATATATATATATATATATATATATATATATATATATATATATATATATATATATATATATATATATATATATATATATATATATATATATATATATATATATAGGATCAGGTTCAAACGACAACCATTTCAACACACATATAGACAACGTGTTTTGTTTTATATGGGCAAAAATGTTTGGAATGAGCTGATTTTTTGTGAGGATGATCTCTGTGGTGAGGAGATCATCCTTGCCAAAAATCAGCTCATTATGAAACTTCTAGACCGTCCAATTTTTGTTGAAAATTTATAGACCGTCCAATTTTTGTAAATCAATTTTGATGGGGTTACAAGTTTTGGAATGGGATGATTTTTTGCCAGGATGATTCTCTCATCACAGAGATCATCCTCACAAAAAATCAGCTCATTCCAAACATTTTTGCCCATATAAGACAAACACGTTGTCTATATGTGTGTCGCAATGTGTGTTGTATATATATATATATATATTTTTTTTTTTTTGCTTTTTTTTAAAAACAATTAAGAAACTTTCTTTAAAAATAAATAAGAAATTAATATCACAGAGTTGATAATGGATATCTAGTTTCTTATCATGCAACTATGGCCACACGACCTAAAATAAATAACAGAATAGAAAAGTAACTAGCGCTTCGCGCTAGCAACAAGTAATAAACATGCAACCAATATCATTATCCATGGATTTCGTTCATCAACCCAGAAATAACATCACAATGTAAAATGCAGACAACACCCTTCGGGTGTGACTGACATTTTACCGTTTCATACCATTTTTTTCTTTTTTTTGATTTTTACAATTTTCAATATTTCGAATACGATATTCATCTTCTGACATTTATCAACTCGATATAAGTTTATTGATTATTAAAATATTTTTCAAACCTTAAAATTCATTTTTTTTTATCAATTAAACTGAAAAATTACAAAACTTATATCAACATAGGGTCTGAATAGTGCATAGAACCCCCATCTGACCAACACAAAATCCAGTGAAAGATCTTACCCACGTATAATTTGTTATAAAATAAAATTAAACATAGAAAAAATGCAAGTTCTGACATGGATTTAAAATAACCAATTAAATTTTATATTTTTGGAAACACATCATAAATTTTTGATAAAATCCTAAATGTAATTTTCACAATCTACAATTACTAATAGAAATTGTGAGTTCCTTACAATCTATGTGTGAAAGAATTGAATTGCATGCGTAGAAATCGAGACGAATAGTAAGAAAATCGAAGAAGATCGAACTTTGAGGCAACTGATTTTTAAATTTGACCTGGTGGTTTTAAAAATTTCGATGTCGTCGTTCTTTCTCCCTTCTGCGACTGAGGACGGTTTGACCTCAAAATAGATGAAATCTATGGTCAAAGTTTTGAAACTCCCGTATTATGTACGACTGACTTTTGATGATGCGGGGTGAAAAAGAAGAGAAATCTAAAGGAAATTGGATAAATTTTGTAGAGAACGAGGCTGCAGACGATTTTCCCTTCTACGTCGAATGTCGAAGACGGACCGTTCGTGGTGAATCGGAGTTTGAAGATTTGAAAAAAACTAACTTTTTTAAAAATAAAAATTGCAACTAATTTTGGACTAGTTGGAATGATGATGAATAATAAAAAAATATAAAAATTTTTTTATATAAATTTTTGGGACTAAATCAGTATTTTACCTATTATTTCGTTTGACGATAACTTGACCGTTCGGACTCCAAAAGTAACGAATGAATACTCTATTTTATTTAATTTTTTATTATGGATCTAATGGTATGATTCAATTCTAAAAATTATGTCTTTAACAAAAATTTACTTTTTGGCTTGATGGGACCTTAAAATTGACGTCGTTTTCGTTTTTGACGATATTTCGACTTTTTGGACTCTAGAAATGACAAGTAAATAATTCATTTTCTATAATTTTTTGTTACGAATTTAATGATATAATCGGATTTTAAAAATTCTTGTTCTATAAAAAAAGTCATTATTTTGGCCTAGTCCGACTCGCAAATCGAGGATTGTGCAACTTTTTTGTTCAAACTCGCATTTGAGTGTGCTTATAGGCTAAAGTATATTTTTCAATCATTTTGAATCTAACGGTGAGATCAGATTTCATTTAAAATAATTAGAAACATCCTAAAATTTTATCCTAATTCTCATTTTCATAATTTTCTCAAATTTGCAGTATTTATTTCCTCGAGATACGAATCAAAACTTGGTGTTTTACATCTCATTTTCTTTTGAGGTCATCATTTCCTATCTTCTTCTTCTACCTCATTTCTTCATCTTTATTTATTTATTTATTTAGTTTTTTCAGTTTTTTTATTTTTAGTTTATTTTTTGTTCAAGCTTTGTAATTAGAAGGAGATATTGTCAGTTTCAAATCAAGATCAATAAAAGAAGATTATTTACCCCCTTGCTCGTCTCTAATTTCTTATTTTCTTTTATCTTTGATTTTATGATTTTTGCAATGATCTAGGGATAAACCTCTATTAGAGAGGTCAAGGAAGCCATGAGTAAGATCATCGTAATCAGTTTATTAGTTTATATCTGTGTTTCAATGTTTATTTGTGATACTGATTTATTAAGTAGGGATCATCAGATCTAATTTGATTATTCATAATTTCTTAGTTTATAATTTGATAAGTTCAAGTTAAATCATACCAATTGGAATATCATGTTAATCTTTTGATTTCATCTTATTAACTTAAATCACAATTTTTGGGTTTCTAATTGTGCCTAATAGAATCATTCTCTGATCCAACAACATTAGATTTGTTAGTTGGATCGAAATAAAAATAAACATTAATAAAATGATGAGATTATTTGTTTGTGATGGATTTGATTGATCTAATCTTTACATTGCAATCTAATGTATTTAATCTTGGTGCCAATTATTGGCTAACACATTTAGTAGAAATACAATGACAATTTGATAGAAACTATCATCGAATCTAATGTATATATATGTCAGTTATATAAAAATCGAATCTAATGTATATACAATGAAAAATATTAAAAATAATTATTTAAAGTCTAAACTTTTAATGATATTTCTCGGAACGGGGGCTTCAATTGACATCTTTCCTAAATCCGTCATCTTATAGTTAAAACATAAGATGACAATTTTTTGAAATAACCCTCATCTAAAGTCTAGATTATAGAAAAATCATGGAATTTATGTCAGCTTTTAAAAAAACTGATATCGAATCTTGATTTTGGTGTGAAGAATAAATATAATGACAATTTACCATTAATATTAGGGCCATCTAAAATCCTAAATCTAAAAAATAGAAATCTAAAAAGTAAAAAAAACCTACAAAGAAATTCTAGCATTCTACCTCTATTTTACTTACTTTATTTTAAATTGAGTGTAATAAGTAAAAGTTGGGTGTCAACAGTAGTTTTCTTTATTTTTCTACCACTATTTCTCTTAATTTCCTTTTAAAATCTCTTAGCTTCTCTCATCATTCTCGATAGCTTCTGTCGACCTTCACTCGACTTTCACTCGATTTAGGATTTGAAAATCGGGCAACCATCTTCTCCAACGATCGAAGCCTCCAACCACCATCCAGGTAAGACTCCCCCTCTCATCTTCTATGATCCAAACCCTTGATTTTTCTTGAAAGACGTTTTTTTTCAACCTCGAGGAAGAAAACCACCATTAATTACTATTACTTAATTATACTACCAAATAATATATATAAACATCATCTTAAATAATAATATAAAAAAACACCTTATTTACTCGGTGGAGAATCAATTCTTAATGGACTACTCATAATCGACCTAAAATTTAATTGGATCTCTGATCATGGGGGACCCAGAATTGAGTAATTGGTTTCAAACACATCGAGTGATTAGGTACCTATTGACATCGCCTTAGATGGGATTGGGTGATTTAGTTTTGTAAGCATGAATAGCTTTTAGGGGGTTTGGTGAGTTGATTAAGGGAAAGTGGTGAGGTGTTGTATGAGGATGGCTTGCGAGATGATTTTTAGAAAATATAATAGGATTAAGTGATGACATGTGGTATGATGAGAGAGATGGTTAGAGTAGTTTTTGAAGATAATGACAGGATTTGAATTTGGAAGGACAAATGAGATAATGATTTGTGGCAAAAGAGTAGGAGTGAGTTTTTTTGCTTTGTTAGACCTTGACATGGGTCAATGGACTTTGATTTGAGGGTCATGATTGGACTTGGGCTATTGTTGAACATGGGTTGGGTTCAGAAAAATATTGATAGGCTTTAGAGTTATTTGGATTTTGGGAATGATTTTGATTTTCAATGGGCTTGGATAATGGGTTGAGAATTGGATTTGATTGAGGGATTGGAATTGGGGTTAAGGTTGTATCGGGAATGAGATTGAGGTTATGCTTAATTTAGAAATTGGTTTAAAGATTTTGAGATTTTGGTTTAGGCTAGAGATCAATTTAATTTAGAAATTGGTTGGAGGATTGGAATTGGTTGTGGCTTAGGTTAGACATTGGGAATTGGTTGGGGGATTAGAATTGGTTAGATATTGAGAAATTTGATGTTGTTGGGATTGGTTAGGGTAGAAATTGGATTTACAAAGGGCTCAAGAGTGATAGTGAGACTAGGGAGTGATTGGTCTTTAAGTTTGGTATAAAAATGGGTTTAGAAAGGCTTGAAACATGCAGTGGGCCTAGAGGGTGATGAGGCTTGCTGAATGGATAGATTTGATGAATGCATGATATTTATTGTTGGTCCATAGGCCCATTGGGCCTTTTATTTTGAATGGAAGGTAGATTTTTGGCAACTTAGAACTTTTACACTTTTGTTGATATTTGAGCTTGGAATACTCTATTGGTGGGCCCTTTTCAAGGCAGTTGGCCCATGCAAATTAGGATGTCTACACTCAGTGTACATATCTAGATGAGATGAGGCGATCACTTCCTTGTAGGAGTGCTTGTAGAGTAAATTGGTCAATTTGGACAAGTTATGCGTCCCTGACTTCGATGGTATCTGGATTAGTAATGTCAAAACATCACCGGATCAGTTTCCAAGGCCAAGAAAGACATCATCATATTTTCATCAACTTGTAGAAAATCATTAGGTTGTTGAAAGCTCTACTTACGCATTGGCTTCACCAAACCCTCGAAGTGTCTAATTTTTTTTTTGTGTGCAATGTATTTGTTGAAGAAATGCATCTCGTAGATTGATATGCCCGTCAATATATTCTGAGTTCGTGAGATTGGTATACCACTTGTCAGACATCCCTTTCTTGTTAAAGACATTGACAAGTACATTCTTGATCCAAGTGATGCTACACTAGTAAATGTTGGTAGAAATGATTCAAGTTTTTTTGGCAAGGTCTAGTAACCAATAATTGAGGAGGAATAAAATGCAATCTGTGACATGGAATTAAAGCAACCGTTAACAAAAGATATGCCTTGTATGCTTGAGCCCATGGATGACAACACATTGACATTGATTTTAGGTCAAATGGATCTATTGGTAGCTTGGAGGACAAGGTGAGGTGAGTTTGTTTAAATGTGCCATAACTTCTTGATAGGTTTAAAGGTGGAGACGAGGTTTTGTCCCAAGTCGGTGGGATTACCATGTTTCAGCACATATTTGATTTTCCAGTAGTGTTCTAGTTCTAATAAGCTAAGCTATATTGTGATGCTTTAATTCAAGGTGTAGGTTGAAGATATGCGTCAAGAAGCGGTGGTTTCTAAAGAATTAGAGGCCTTGAAGTTTTGACAACGGGAAGTCTGTATAGCAGTACCAGTCAGTTGGGTATGTTAACTTCAGTCCATACTTCCATTTTTGGTTTTATGATATATTTGAAAAGAATATTGTACTTGTAGGCCATTTTTAAGACCTTATGTATGGTTATGAGTGGCTATCAATTAAAACATGTTCATATATTTTGCATGAGATTGTTTGGTTCTCAAACACCATTCGTGCTCTTTGGCGAAAATTTATTTGGTGATCATTAGCACATCCTATAGTATTTTGCACTTCTCTAATGAATTTCCCTACCACATTATAGTCCAAATATCTTTTCCAAACTTAATATTATATTATTAACGATTGACAACTTCTACTCGGACCTGTGATGGGGATCAAATGCAAGAATTTGCTAATTTAATATTATTGAAACTCATTTACAATAGATAGCCTGTTGGGTTTTGTGGAGCCTAGTTATGTTTGATTCGATTGACGACCCGACCCGAATAATGTTTGCGTGGTATTTTGGGCCCGTTTTGTAATCCATTGTGAATCCTGTGCGTAGTATATAGAAGTCGTTTTTTAGTGATTAGGGTTATTTTAAGGTTTTGGTTGTTGTCTTTGGGACTTGAGCCGTACTTTGTAATTCTTCTCAAAAATAGTGAATCTCTGCAACTCCGTGGACGTAGGCAAACTGCCGAACCACGTAAATATTGTCTTATGCATGTGATTGCTTTCTTTTTCGACGTGTATTTTTTCTCTATTTTTTTTTCTCATAGGTTGGGAATTTCGGGTTGAATTCCTTACATAACCTAGTGTCTGGACTTGAATTTGAATAAGCAACAATGTGAATTTTAGTTTGGGAATGTGCCTCATCATCAATTGAATGACTTGTGCGATTTTATATTGGATCCAGCTCTTCCTTGGAACCATTTATCAAGAGACCGCATTACGGGATTTTTATTTCATTCTTCATATTTCAAAATTAATTTGGAGATCAAATTTATATTTTTCATGAAATCAATCAAAATTATTAGTTGTAGTAATATTTTGTATGCAATTTTATTGTTTTGGGCTTTTACAAGCGAGTCAGACCTCGTGTTAATGCTTCGTAGCTAGTTCTTCGCACTCCAACAAGATGTACTCTTCTATCCCTGGAAAGTACTTAAATTGCAATATTTTAATCCCTTTTCTTCTTTATGAACTACAATAATTTTAATTGAACATAAAATTTTCATCTTGATACGAAGAGTGATGTATACACACATACACTTGAAATAACTACGTGCTTGGTTTTTTTTAGTGTTACTTTTTTGCTTGGATCTAACGCTATGAATCACAAAATCAAAATAAAATTATGAAAATTCCCAAATTATCATAAAATAAATAAGAAAAAAGAAGAAGAAAGCAAAGGCCTATCAAAGGTACGAAAGTATGGCATTACTTTGACATATATGTAGAATATTCAATGAGACATTTGATGCTTAATTGTATACCTAGGATTGATGAAATTTAAGGTGCTATAATTTAAATAAGTTTATATTTTGAAAAATAAATTTACAATCATTTTAATTTATTTCAAGAGTCATGACATCTTTTGAGAGTCAATTTGTGATTTTTTTTTTCAATAATAAAAGTTTTATTGAAAAACGAGAGAAAAATGGTCGAGATGACCAAATCAAATAAAGAAACAAATGTACAATGGGCCAAAGTTACTTCGAATCATACATAATTCCTACAAATCCAATCCCACCTCCCAAAAAGCCTTCAAAGAAGACACCCTAAATTCATTTATAATTTTACACCTAAAACAGACACTTCCTAAAGTAGAGATAATGATGTCTTGAAGCAAAGTCTCCATATCTTTAGAGACTCAAATATTTTTTCCTTTTAAAATATCCAATCAAATAGGGTAGGAAGTAGCACTCCACAACAACCTTTCCAATGCAAAGAACCTGAATCCCATAACGAGCTTCCAAACAAATATCGTAAAGACTTAGAAAAAACAAACATGAATACCCAATGGAGATAAGAAATGTGACCAAATTTCCTTAATGAACTTGCATTGGAGAAGAACATGATGGATATATTCAGCATCGATTTTGTGAAAAACGCACATTTGGAGCCTTAAACCTCTCGTAATAACACTAGTGATGGTGAAGATCTAACTAAAGGCCATGTTGAAGTATGGTTCAAAACATATTGGGCTCAGCCCAAATGTGTGTGTTTTTGGGTCGGTCTAAGGTAATTTGGATTGGACTTGTAACTTATGTAAGTGACTCACTTATGTGGTGTTTCTAAAAGTGATTTTGTTTTCTTTTGTTGTAAGAAGTTTAACTTCAAGTTTAAGTCTTTTCTAGAGAAAAGAGTAAAGAAAGAAAAAAATTCAAGAGATGAGAGGTTAAGAGGTTTGAGAAGATTGGGATCTAGAAGAAGGTGAAGCTAAGTGATAGAGGTGTGTTTCCTTATATCAATTTGTCCCTTTTTCTTCATAATGAAATCGAGCTCCAATGCTCATATCTCTGTGGACGTAGCCTTTGGGTGAATCATGTAAAATCTCGTGTTGTGGGTAGTGTGTTCTTACTCTTTCTTTGTGTGGTTGCTTATCTTCTTTGCATTTATTACAATTAGTTGGATTATCTTTCATTGCCATTATCAACACAAAGTCTTGGAAGGTGTGGCATATAAGGTGTTTAGTGAAATACCTAATAAGTATTTGAACAAAATTACTAAGTGAGCTTCACAAAGGTGTTCACATACACAACAAGTGGTATCAAAGCCTATGTTATCTAGGGTGTTTACAATGGCGAAAAAAGGTACAACGATGATTGGAAGTTCTGGTGGGGTGAAGTTTGATGTGAAGTCATTTGATAGAAAATCAAACTTTACATTATGACAAAGGAAGATGAGGAATATTCTTATCTAACAAAGGCTTCATAATTGCATTCGAGGCACTGAAGCGAAGCTGGAGAGCATGTCCAATGAGACATGGGAGGAGTTGAATTTGAAGGCTATTAATTTCATCAAGTTGCATGTTTCCGATGAAATCATGTACTACATCATTGAAGAAAAGACTGTAAAGAGAACAGGATAAGCTTGAGAAACTTTACATGGAAAATACTTTGTTCAACAAATTATTCCTTAAGGATCAACTCTATGGCCTAAGGATGAAGTAGGGACAAGATATCATGGAGTACTTGAATATGTTCAGTTGGTATTTTAGTGATTTATTGAGATCACTTCCTAATTCCTTTAAATATTTTTGGACTACTCTCATGTTTGGTAAGAAGACCCTCAAGTTTGAGAAGGTGGTTCAAGACCTAATATCTCATGTGAATACGAACAAGTCAAGTGAGAAGGATGCCCAAGGAGTAATACTCATTGCAAAGGATTCAAGTGAGTGAGGCCGAACAAAGGAGAAATGAAAATTCGAAAGAAAAAATTCTAGATCCAAATTTAGAAGTAAAAAAGAAGTGGAGTGCTACTATTGCAGGAAGAATGGACATTATAAGAGAGATTATATAAAGTACAAAGTAGAGGCAAAAGAAAGGAAGAAAACCTAATCAAGCTCCACAACAAACATTGCATCGAAAAGTAATTGGGAGCTCTTAGGGGCATCTTCGGGTAATTTCACCTCCAACTCTTGGATTTTAGATTTTGGGTGTACTTTTCATATGTCCAATCATGATTGGTTTGACTCCTATGAACCTTATGACAGTGGAGATGTTCTAATGGGTAACTATGTGAAATGCAAAGTCATTGGAATTGGTATCGTGAAGATAAAAATGTATGACGGGGTTGTTAGAATCTTGGGTAATGTGAGGTATGTGCCAACACTCAATAAGAATTTGATATCCTTGGGCACACTTGACTCAAATGGGTGTTCTTTCTCAGCAAATGATGAAGCACTCAAGGTGTCTAAGGGAGCCATGGTGATAATAAGAGGTGTGAAACTTGTAAATAACCTCTAAAAGTTTTTGGGAAACACAATTCTATATGGAGTAGTAATATCCATAGAGGAAAATTCTAGAAAGGATGAAACTCAACTTTGGCACTTAAGGTTTAGCCATGAGTAAAAGAACAATATAAAAGTTACACTGGTGACAATTGTTGAAGGGTGTTGGGGCATGCAAGCTAGAATTTTACAAGTTTTATGTGATGGAAAAGTAAAGTAAGGTGTCGTTCAAGATTGCAAGCAAATAATTAAGAGTAAGTGGTTGCTAGACTATATTCATTTTGATGTGTGGGGGCCCGCACTTACTAAATCAAAAGGTGGAGATCATTATTTTGTCACTTTTATGGATGATTTTTCAAGAATGATTTGGGTCTACTTTATGAAAGAGAAATTCGATGTATTTCTCAAATTTGTAGAATGAAACCAAGGTAGAAAATCAAACAGGGAGAAAAATTAAATACTTGATAAGCGACAATGGGAGTGAGTACAAAAATGAAAAGTTCTTGAAAATTTGCAAAGAAGAATGCATCTAAAGGCATTTCACTGTGAAAAAAATTCTCAACAAAATGGCACCCGCTAAGACGATGAATAGAACTCTCATGGAAAAGGAGAGATGCATGAGGTTACATGCGGAGTTACCTGAATCATTTTGGGCGGAATCGATTAACTATGCTTGTTATTTGATTAATCGATCATCATCTAAGCTACTTAAATTTAAGTGTGTCGAAGAGGTGTAGATGAGAAAAGAAGTTGATTATTTTGCATTGAAAGTGTTTAGATGCAAGGCATATGTTCTCATTCCTAGTGATGAGAAAAATAAGTTACAATCAAAATTACTTGAGTACATCTTCTCAAATTCGAGAAGGGATTCAAGCTTTGGGATCCTGTAAACAAGAAAATCCTTAGTAGAGATGTGATTTTTTATGAAGGTTCAATGGCAAAAGACATATTTAAAAAAATGGTGAGAAGTCGATTGTTGGTAATAAGGTAGTTATTACTGAAATTCCTATTAGCATGGAGACGACTACAAGGAAAGAACCTCAAATTGAATATGAGGTTGGTAGCACATCCGATGGGAAAGAACAACAATAAGAGAAGGTTCATGATGAGTCTTCTAACATAACATAATGAAGGTCAAGAAGAACCAACATACCACCTCAAATGTATGGATGGGAAGATGAAGTGCACTTGCACTAGTAGCAAGTGATGGAGATCTCATTAAACTAATTACAAGGGACAAGTTTGAGCATTGCTTAAACTCGTTTAATATCATTGCTTGTTGAGATTGGAGGGCACCTATCCACTAGAGGTGCATGAAGATGAAAGATTTCTCATCAAAGTGGAGATGTTATAAACACATTGAGGTTCCAACGTTTTCAAGGTTGAAGAGTTTTTTTTTTTTTTTTTGTTAAGGTGGAGATTGTTGAAGTATGACTTAAAAACATATTGGGCTCGGTCCAAATGTGTGTGTGTTTTTGGGCTGATTCAAGGTAATTTGGGTTGGGCTTGTAACTTATGTAAATGACCTATTTATATGGTGTTTCTAAAAGGGATTTTATTTTCTTTTGTTGTAAGAAGTCTAACTTCAAGTCTAAGTCTTTTCTAAAGAAGAGAATAGAGAAAAAATAAAACTCAATAGAAGAGAGGTTTGGGAAGATTGAGATCTAGAAAAAGGTAAAGCTAAATGATAGAGGTGTGTTTCCTTGTATCGATTTGTCCCATTTTCTTCATAGTGAAATTGAGCTCCAACGCTCATACCTCCATGGACCTAGTCTTTGGGTGAACTACTTAAAATCTCGTGTTGTGGGTATTGTGTTCTTACTTTTTCTTTGTGTGGTTGTTTATCTTCTTTGCATTTGTTACAATTAGTTGGGTTATTATTCATTTCCATCATCAAACAAGGTCTTGGAAGGTGTGTCATACAAGGTGTTTGGTGAAATACTCAATAGGTGTTTGATCAAATTACTAAGTGAGCTTCACAATGGTGTTCTTATACACAACAAGCCACTGGTGGAAAAAATGTAGTATACACTTGGGACAATGCTCGATAAAAGTATGTAACTAAAAATTCTCCGTTCTTACTTGCCTCCCAACACCTAATGTCATATCATCGAAATGAAGAACCATAAAAGTAACAATGTTGGCAAGCCTGACATTGGTGATATTATCTTTTATGTTTTCTGACACATCAATTTTATAGATGGAATGTAGAGCATTTTTCAAGACCCATTAATTAATTTTGAAGATTTTTCTTCAAATTTAATTGGGATTTGCGATTTTGATGAATAAATTCGTTGTTTCTCCAATTAGGATGCATAGTAGGGAAGCTTGGAAGGTATGATTCATTTCAAACCTCTTCCTGCATTACTATAAGTATAATAACACCCTTTTTTTTCCACACTTAGATATACTAATACGTTAGCTATCGCATTGGCCAAGTTTAATCGACATTGACTACACACGTACATATGAAACTCCCATTTTCCAACCTTCTTGTTCAACTTTTCTTCTTCGATAGGTGAGGGATATGGTTTGCCTATGCATCGCCTACATGATGGCTAATTGTCTTAACACTATTTTTTAAGCATTATAGTTTATCCATGAACTTCTATGTTCATATTAATTTTTTTCGAAAATCGAGGTATCCGAGCCTCTTTGAGCACCCAACTAATCCTTGGGGCTCCTGCAATTCCCTCCCATCACATTTATCAATTAATATCTGGGATACATCCTCGAGGGTGACCAACAAGTGGTTTGAACTCAAGACCTCTCCCTTTTTGGAGGGATGCCTTGGCCACAAGGTCCAATGATCTAGTTTAGGTCGTTTGTTCATCATATATACATGCAATGACATGGAGATCCATTTTACAGCTCAATACATCTCTTACTATTTAGTTTTATAGATAATTCATATCAAAGTTCTAGTAAGCACTATTCTATGGCTAAACATTCGGAAATTACACACATCTTTCCTAGACAAAAATATTGTGGTTGGCCACTTCCTTTCTACTGTATTGGAGCATTTTTTTACCCTAAAATTTGGTGGTTTGTATTTATCAATGGTTTTGAAAACATATGAGGTATATACATCGAGTCTCGTCTCAAAACATGACTTAATAAGTAAAAATATAAATCAGCTAAGGTGTACACTTCAAACCATTAGGTTATCCAAAAGGTGCTTAAATATGAGACACGATTGAGGTGCATGCCTCAGCCAGAAGTCATGATTCATGACTTACCAGTATACTTTTGTACTTCGTTGAGACAGGCATGCAACACAATTAGAGTATTGAGAAACGAATTTGAATATTAAATAGTTATATTTTTACAATAAATATAAAACCAGTTACTTACTATAGAAAATGTAACTATTCTAACATAAAATATTGTTTGTTCCTTGTTCAAGTCTAAAATAGTAATATTTTCTTTTTTGACAAGTGTATTAATTAATAATATCATGTATTACTACTATGGTAGGAAATTAAAACTTGGAATTTGATTTTTTGATTTGAAACTTGAAATTGCTAGAAAGATGTTGTGGTTATCTTAACATCGTCATTATATAATATTGATTATTTGTATATATGTTATATTATTTTAAAATTCCATGCATGCAAAGCTTATGCTTAATGCTTAAGGCATCAGTCGCCCGAGCATCTCTCACATCTGAAAACATTGGTATTTATCCCTTGAGAATCTTATATACATGCCACAATTTGTGCATTTGATGATTTCTAATTTATATTGTTGTTCGAGAGACCTAGTAGCAAGAGGCTTCTCTCTAGTGTACCACTCTCACTTCGGGATATATATATATATATTCGTTTCTGGCTATATAATTTATGATTTTTTAGGGTGCTCCACTTTCTAGTGCTTTTGGTAACTAAGGTTGGAGATAATAAGATGTGATAGGAATTTGACAAGGAATGATTGGGCATAACAATCATGTTTTAATATAGTGTTAGGGGTCATTTTGACTCATATTAAGACATGATGAATAAGGGGTTATATCTGGTTGGTGATCTGTGCGTCAAGGCACTGATCATAGTTTAGACCTTAGTTTACCTTTATTAGCAAATTATTGTGTTTATGACACATATCATCTCATTACATGTTTTATCATATTAATTAGTCATAATTGCATGAATAATTAGAAATCTGAAGATCTGTGGTTGATTGTGCAGACTTCGGATAAGAAAGATAAAAAGGAATAAAGTGAAGCAATTCAGGCACAACATAACAATCAAGGCTGAATTATAGAGCACTGGACCAAATATAATCCATTTTTGTTGCACCCCAACCACGCCACTGTAAAAGGATAATTGATTTAGGCTAATTTTGCAAGGCCATGTTCCACATGCGAGGGCAACTTGGTTACCCATGATTGCACGTGTCAAAAATTTCTAGAATAGGAGAATTATTTATAAATAGGACCCTAGGTCCATTGTAATTTGTCTTTTCTTTGGCCAATTTCTTCCCGTAGTTTTAGGTCTCTTCTTTCTTAGTTTAAGTTTGATTTTTCTGCAAATTTTCTTGTAAATTGTGAGAAAGAGAAAATATGGTGTAATTTTGATCTATCAATGAAAGATCTCTTCTTCTAATTTACTTCTTCCTTTTCTCTTGCAATAATTATAAGCTAATTTTCCCCTCTATTGGAGAGATCGAGAAGCCTTGAGCAAGTTCAATTATGCATTTTAATTTATTTCCTCTATTATTTGTGCTTAATGTTTATTGGGTTATCTTCAAGGTCTAACCAATTCTTATGGATTAAGATCCTTAGTTGAATACTTTGCACCTTTATACTTTATCTAGATAGACCATACTTAGATAAGTTCAATATGATTTATTATTAACTTAGATATTAGGTAGTAGGAATTCATACCTTTGAGTGAAGGAATCCTAGTCTTTGTGTTATTCTAATTTAGTTTTCAAAGCTAAATCTTCCAACTTAAGAGGCATTATCATGCCTTAGATTGAGTTTCAAGAGGATTGAATTTGAATTGTGTAGTTGATCTACTTTTGGTAGATCCTAATCTTCAATGAATTTTTCCAATGAACATTTATCTCTGTCTTAATTTTTTTTTTTTTCATCTTCAACAACATTCAAATATTTTATAATCTTGTTTTGATTCTTTCACTTTCGAATTGTAAGTCTCAATCTCATCTTTGTAGTTCGACCCTTATTTGCCCTATTAGGTAATGTAAATTTTATTTGTTCGAATGAGCCTTGCTACATCTACAAACCTCTAGCAATACATCGATCATAGCGAAATGTTTAGTACCCACATCAAACAGTTGGTCATACCTAAATCACTTAACCCATGTGTTCTTGCTTAGGTCATCTAGAGTTTGAGGGATTGGGTCTAGCTCTACTTTCTTATATTTTTTTTTTTCTCTTTTATTTGGGAAGCTTTGGGTTCTACAAAAGAGGGTTCATCCATATTTACAGGTGCTTAGCTGCAATGTGGTTTTCTCGTAAGCAATTCCATTACGTAGCCGACATTTAATTGTATTTTAACAATAATGAAATTTAGTGATCCATAAATGGTTTATTTATTGAAGAGTTTCTTTTGTGAAAGAATGGATTTATATGACTTTTATTTCTTGAAGTTATTGTTTCCAAACCTATAAATTGGATTATCTATATGGACAATTTTTTGAGTTCCAACTCTTATTCCTGTTTTCCAGCTAACTAGAAAAAAATAAATGGCATTTTAAAGTTTCAATATAGTTTATTCCATGGTTGTAGAAATCCATTCAGGCATGTAAAGAATAAATAAATGGGTTGTTAGAAGAGGATAAGGTTTAAGCAATCCCCTGTTTGTTTTTAAAGAAAATATTCCCTCTGTACCTAACCTCTTAGGAATGAGAGTAGCGAAGAAATAGTTTGAACCCTAGTCAAGAAAGGCCTCGTGGTAGAACTTTTCAAAAATCGCTAATAGATACCTTTTAATAGTATCCCAATAAACCTTGAAGAATGCCATAGAGAACCCGTCAAGACCCGGAGCCATATTGCTACTCATACTAGAATTACTTGAAATACCTCATCCTCCACAAAAGGTTTTTCAAGCCACGAGTGTCAAGTCTCTAAAATATAGTCAAAATGAAGATTATCTAAGATTTGAAGTGGTCTTCTTGATACAACCTTTTGAAGAAATCCACCACCCACCGGGCAACCAAGTCTTCACCTTCCAACCAAACACCTTCAACCTGTATCTTAGAAAAATAAATTAATTATGTTGTGGCTATTAGCCATCATATGAAAAAACCTAGTGTTACCATCACTAAGACTGCAACCTAGACAGGCTGATTCGAACTCAACCTGATTGATGGGCGAGCCTAGGCTGAGTTATGTACAAAATGGGTTGTGCTAGGGTTGGGGGATCGAGTAACCCGACTCAACCCAAACCCCGATGCCTATATACTAATATATAAATAATTTTATAGCAATTATATAATTTTTGGTTTACCTTTTTTATTCCAACTTATTATTATGGCTTGTGGACAATTGGATACAATTAATGTAGGCTTTGATTAAGTATGGTCTATCTAAATATACTCTCAATGATGGATTTGGAGGTTGTATGTGATTTTATTTACTAGTGATTTATTTTTTATGTTGTATTTTTTTAGATATGAAATTTATTTATTGATTAAAATAAATTAGGGATATTAAACGAGCCAACCCGCCCACCCAAAATTACCTAACTTGGATTGACTCGGACTCAACCTGATTTTTGAAAATCAAGCTTGATTTGAGCTCAAGTTAGGGAGCTTAGGCCCTATGGTTGGGTTGAGTTGAGCTCAGGTTGAGGGTTTTACCACTTAGATTGAGTCTGGATTTACCCTCCAACCTACCCAACCTGCCCAGGTTGAAACCCTAACTGTCACCTTCTTTCAACCAGTTCACTCTAGACTTCTATTTCTAACACTCCTCTTCCAATACTACCAACATTGGGAAGTCTTCTTTGAATTTGTTCCTTCTTGCCCTTTATTCCTTGTTCAAGTGACCAGATTAATAAATCCTATACACTCCTCAATCTCCAACAAGAATTCTTTCTTTTTAAGCTCCACTCTGGCAAAGGTGTCAACATTCCACCTTTTGAACATCTCCTTAATAACCTTCTACTTCTCCCTAAAAATAATACAACGTCTACCAATCACCTCCAACTCACGCTACCACTCATGGATCATCCCTTAAAATTTTTGAGGATCCAACCACATGTTCTCAAACCCAAAGGGGGTAGGGCGACATATTACATCATTGACTCACAAAGAAATGGGGTATGATCTGAAGTTGGATTGAGGATAATTTCCTGAAAAATGTATCTGAAGTGCTCCTCCCACTCTAGAGGAATCAAAAATCTATCCAACCTATTTAAAGTTATTCCCGCACAATGGTAGATCTAGCAACTCATTCCTGTTAACGAAATCTACAAACAACCTCATCTTGGATGCTATCCTAGAACCTCCAACTTTTCATAGGAAAACCGAATGACATTGAAGTCACCTTGAACACACCGTTGTCTACTCCAATAAGCATTCACATCATCAAGCTCATGCTAGAACTATCGCTTTTCACTATTCTTGCATGGACCATAAACCCTTGTGAGAACCCATTGAACATCTCGTTCCACCACCCGACACAAAACTGACACCGAGAGCACCTCAACAAGCTCTGTTTCCAAAAAATCCACTACTTATCCCACATTAGGATGACACCAAAAGTTAATTTTGTTGGAAGGTAGCACCACCCTCTATGAATTGAGCCCCATACATCCCCTATCACTCTCTCATCCACCTTCTCTAACTTGGATTCTTGTAAAACTATAATCCCAGGCCTAGTACTCTGGATTATAGACTTAATCACCACGCATATCTTCTTATCACTTAACACTTAACACTCTTACCACAATGTGAAAAAACCCAAATTTGACGGCCTTGAGCCGTCGAATTTCATAAAATTCGACGGACCAAAGGGTCGAATTGGCGTCGAATTTTTCATTGGCAAATTTTTTGTTTTTTTGACAGGTTGAAATTGTCAAATTAATAAAGGATGGGAGAAATTCGACAGCTCTAAGCTGTCAAATCTGGGAAGATCAAGAATTTCAATGGTCCTAGACTGTCAAAATTCAGTTTCTAAAATTCGTGGGCTTTTGCCCGTCAATTTTTTCTGTCGAATTTTCCAATTTTCATATAGTGTACATTCCAAGATAATATCTTATTCAGCATGAATAATCAGATTGCTTCACCCCAATCTCTTATCCAAAGAAGAACCCAAAATGAACTCATATGTGTCCCTCTTCAACCTTCCCTATCTCCTTCTCAAGACAAAGTTTACACTTCTTGACCTTGTGAGACCCCTCCTCTACACAATCTTTCTCAATAATATTTATCGGTCGTGGAATGCAATTAACTATCATGAGATCCATATGAACTACTCCCATTGATGCACTTCGTGGCTCAGTTGAACTACCTCCTAGCCAAACCCCTACCAGCTTTTGATAGCAACTCCAAACTCTGTTATCCATTCATATTGCCACATCCAATACAAACTTTTACTGCTCTCTTTACTGGTACCCACAATGGAAACACCCACAGACAAACTCGCTTCTAAAATACTATCTATCAACCACCTAGAAAGTTCTTCTACTAGAGATCTTCTTAATAGCCCTACAGGGGTATTACAGACCTCATTTGACAGTCAATCACACTATCTAACTGCTATCAATAATGATACCTTTGGAAGGAAGTCAACATCACTATTGTCCAACGAAGGAAAGGGAGAAAAATTCTCCACTTGACGCCTCCAACACCTCGAATTGTACTTCTAATCCATTGAAATTTAAGTTTTTCAATTTTTTTACCTTCACTGTGGAGATAGTAAGAGGTGTCTGTAGACACCCCATTTTTGCATCCGCCTAATTAATCAACTTGTCAACCCGATCGCAATGATTCCCAATGATGGATGTTATTTCCATTGCTTTATTTTGTTACTAGAAATGTTTCAGAAATCCGGATGAGGTATCTCAAACTGACAAAACCTTAGAAACCACGCTACGCTAGGAAAATACGACTCTAGAAATATAGAAATCATCATCTTGCAGACCCAAAAAGAAGTTTCACGATAAAAATCACTAAAAATTGATCAAATTACCAAAATACCCCTAACATCAAAACAACCCTAAAGTCTACGTTACGATTAGGAAAACTCATTCAAACACATAAAATAACAAATCGAAACCAAATAAATCATTTCACCAATTTTAACACATTTCGACAAAATTACGAAAATACCCCTCATAAAGTTCACAACCATTTCACACAAAAAATTTCATAAATGACACAAACTAATATGTCCATTGAATTCCTTACGGAAAAATCGATTCTGAAACATCCTAGAACATTAAAAATTGACTTAAAACGTGAAAAGTCCTTTCCGGGGGCAAAATGGTAATTTCACAATTTTCATAATTAAAAGTTTCAAAATTAATAAATAAAACATTAATAATTAAAGTAAAACATTAGTGAAATTAATTAAAAAATTTGAACTAAAAAAATCGATCAATCGGGTCTCATGAAAAATTGTTGAGGGTTCGTGAGATATTTCTTTAAGGACCCCTCCATTTGGGGGTCCAAAGAATTAAAGATATAATAGAGGAGGGTTCTCCAAAAAATTAAAGTCAATCAAGCAAGACTAAGGTCAAGGTATTAAAGTCAATCAAGTGAGACTAAAGTCAAAATTAAAGTCAATTAAGTAAGACTGAAGTCAAGATATTAAAAGTCAATCAATTAAGACTAAAATCAAAATATTAAAAGTCAATCAAATAAGATCAAAAGTCAATCAAATAATAGAGTTCTAATTAAATAATAACTCTATCTAATAGAGTTCTAACGCAACTCTCCCTAAAACAATTCTAATTAAAACACAACTCTACCTAAAACAATTCTAATTAAAATACAATTCTACCTAAAACAATTCTAACTAAAATACAACTCTAACTAAAAGAACTCTAATTAAACACTAACTCTATCTAAATCAACCCCTAAAAAAATCTATAAATAGAGGTCCTCACACCCTATTTTCGTATCAAATCATAAACCCTAAGAGAAGTAGGTCAAAAAGTCCCCCTAGCCTCCCATAAACCCTAGTTTTGAAGCCCCAACTCCTTACCTAACACCCATACTTCGATTTTAGCTTAAAAAACACCTAGAAACCCTTCAAAAATCCCTCAAAATCCATAAAAAAATTCGAAGAACCTAGATCTAAGAAAGAGATACCTTGCCTCGGAGATCAGAAATCAGATCTGGAGACAGAACGAAGCGAGGAGTACTATACAAGGAGTTACTCAATTAGATCTGAGGGAACGATAAAGTTATCTTCGGAAAGGTATAATTTCTTAAATTTTTTTTTTATTAACTAGATTTTTTTTAGCAATGTAATTTATTTGAAAAATTAGTAGAGACCGGCTTTGGCCGGGCGGGGTTGGTGCTTAACACCTTCCAACCCCGTAACGTGATCCCCAGACCCTTTTTTCTTTCGTAGATTAGTAATGTTTGCTTTTTTTAGAGTCAGTTTGGTTTCTAGACCGTAATAACTAGGTGGCGACTCCCAAACCTCAAGGGTCAAAAAGCGGATCCACGCACCCGCAGATCGAGGGCGCTTTCAGTGTCCAACCTCAATCCACAGTCATCAATACTCTTTCATCAAGAGATTGTAGAAAAGCTCCTATCTTGACCTAGTACGAAAAGTTGGATCCATCTAGTAGTGTGTGGGGGGGGGGGGGGGGGGAGTTTAATGAGTAGATCAAACTCGGGTTCTTATACCTAACAAATGAATCTAACTTTGATAAAAATTGAAAATTTCTAAACTCTTAACTATTTCTGTTTGGTAATTATGGAATCCAAAAAATTAACAAATTATTTATCCTAGACTAATAGTGAAATTCAATAAGATAAATCAAGTAAAAAAACATGCAACCATGACACAATTTTTTGTGTCCACAAATATTCACTACAATATTAACAAGTATATAAAGGTTATTCATGCACACAAGTCTGCCACTTTATTGCTTAACCATTCCTTTTGTTACTTTACAATCTGAATCCATGTATCGCTATAGGTTCACCATCACACAATCCGAATCCAGAACCACAACACCAATGCTCGATTCCATGAGCAAAAAATGAACACTAGGTCTGTGCATGGATTGTTCACTCGGTTCTCTCAAACAATCATTGATTGAATGAAATTCAATGTTTGAAAAGATATGGCCCGAGTTTGTAGAGACATTCTATAAAATATAATTGGTGTTCTACTTCTCTAGAGATGCAAATATGAAACTCTAGATCTGAAAGTCAATTTATAAAGAAAAAATTGAAACACTGTTCACTGACCGATCAGATCAACCAGGTTCGATCAATCAGTTTTCACCCCAATCCGATCGATAGGATTTAACCCTGTTTTGATCGACCAGTTCTCTTTGGTCAATCGATCGAAATTCACTAAAATTGATTTTTTGTTTTTTTTGTTTTACATTTTAAATTATTTTGCTTTTTGTTTCAGAATTTAATTGATTTTAATCACGTATGGGAATAATGCTCACTTACCATCCTAATTTATGGAACCAAATGGTATTGAATTTCCTAGAACAATGCACTTGAACCTTCCACCATGTTCTTCAACCAATTTGATGACTAAATTGATGCATTTTTTGGAAACATAAATATGCCAACACTAAATTTCATAACACAATGCAGTTGGCTTGCCTACAAAATTGCAAATGTTTACATAATCTGACGAAATCCAACCAAAATGGTGTTCACACCATCAGAATGGTGAGTTGCAGATAGAATACCTTTGAATGGAGTCTATTTGTGAGCAATAGCGTTGTTCATACCATCAGAATGGTGAGTTGCAGATAGAATACCTTTGAATGGAGTCTATTTGTGAGAGATAGCGTTAAATGAATAAGTGCACACTTAGTTAAAGTGTAATTTAAAATAATGAATAATTTACCAAAACGGTAGAGTTTTCGAAATTAATTCCGAAAATGGTACACTGTAGCAATTAATTCCGAAAACGGTAAATTTACCGTTTTCGGAATTAATATTTTTTACCAAAACGGTAAAAACAGTAAAATATTTTTTTTATACCGAAAATACCCTTTTTTTGTTTTACATATATATTTACAATTTTAACCTTAAAAAAATGAAAATCCAACTAAAAAGATTCACTCTCTTTCGGTAATCCATCAATCATATATATTTATAATTTTTTTTTACCGAAATCAATTTTATTTTTGTAATTTCAGTCAAAAAATAAAAAAGGGTATTTTTGGTATAAAAAAATACATTTTACTGTTTTTACCGTTTTGGTAAAAAAAAATTAATTCCGAAAACGGTAAATTTACCGTTTTCGGAATTAATTGCTACAGTGTACTGTTTTGGGAAATAAATGAAAAGTTGTGCATGTTTTGGTAAATCTGCCTTATTAAATCACCCCACCAATTAATAAGGGCAACCTTGACCTATATGGGTTAAAAGTTTCAAAATGAGAGGAGATTATCATTGTCAAAAATCAGCTCATTATGATACTTCTAACCCCATAATAATTGATTTACAAAAAAATTTACAATTTACGATTGTTAAACATGTTTTGATGGAGTTAGAAGTTTTGAAATGGGCTGATTTTTTGTGAGGATGATCTCCTCATCGTTGAGATCATCCTCACCAAAAATCAGCTCATTCAGAAATTTTTAACCCGTATAAGACAAAGCAATTTGACTATGGTGTGGGTTGCCCTTATTAATTCGTAGATTATTTTTATAATTACTGTTAGTTAATTGACATATCTTATCCAAAATGAATGTCTCATCCTTAAACGAGACAAGACGTAAAATAGAGATTTGAAACCATAATCGTGAATCTGGTTTCACTAAAAGAACAAAAGATTAAAAAAAAAATAACAAATAAGAAATAAAGAAAAATCCAAACTCGAAACTAGATCTAGCAAAAAGGGTCATTTATACACACGTGAACCAAATGGTCGAAATTTGCACCCCCCCCCCCCTACATGTGTATCGCGTCCTAGCACATGCACTAAGGATTTTTGGACCATGGATTTTAAATCTTTCTTGAGCCCATGGGACCGTTAAACGTGCGTCGGCTTACTCAACTCTCTCTCTCTCTCTCTCTCATGTTCATTTAAGTGATATGAGAAATTCTATATAATAACTAGACATTTTCTTCCTACGCATCCGATGTAGGATTAAAGAATTTTACTAACAAAACACAAGAATTCTAAAAGCCATGGCTAGCAAGGGTTGTTAGAACCAATTTTTCATTCACCCATAAAGAATTTTAAACAATTTAATAAATGAAAATATTCTCTTTAATGAGGAAAATTGGTACTCAACAAGACCCGTCTATAGTAATAAAAAAATGACGATTTTTTGAAAAAGTCATGTATTGTATCTTTGTCGATTAAAACGATTAAAAAATGTGATTTTTTTCCTTTTTGACAAAAAAGCCATTTTTTCCCATTTCCTTTTTTTTTTTTTTTTTAACATTTTTTCACCGGAAAAAAAAAATTAGACACTTTCTTATTGTTTTCAAAATGGGATTTGATACATAATAGAATTTTGTGATTCATAAATGTAAAAATATGGGATTTGATGATAATAACTTGATTTTATGAATTTGCATTAGATATATATATTTTTTTCATAACATTTTATATATATTTTTTATCTTTTATTTTTATCATTTTACCCCCCTTTTTTTAAATATATATACACACATTTTTAATGTTTTTTTCCAAAATTTTCCCTTACCAATTTACACCTCTACTCGGACTTTGTGACTATGAACTCACCTGAACAAAGTGTGAGTTCCATTTATATCATGGCTCAAAGTGACCCACTATTTCTTCACCAATGTTTGCTCTACTATCAATTTCTATGACAGGCTTAAGTTTCTCTTCTCTTGATGAGTTTCTCTTCTCTCCACTTCTCTCAATCCAAACACAACCTAAATGTGAAATTTAGGTGATTTAAGTTCCACCACTTTGGGAGGGAAAGCACAACTGCACACATTTAGGGAAATTGTAGATATTCTCACATTCCTTATAGAAGGGAGAATGTATCATATCCACAAAATAATCAAATGAAACAGCTAGATTACTTGTTTCAATCCCCTTCGTAATTCCAAGAAATATCCTAATTCAAGTAAGCCAAACCATTTGTTAAAGTCAATGATTTTTAGGTCAAACAATTTTGAAAATCTGGCCAAGTTATTATCAGCCATGACTTCCACCTCATACTGATATAAATAAGAAAATGACTCTTAATAAATACCAATTGATTGCTTTCTAAGTCATCTTTAGCCTCGTTTTAAGATTCGGATTTGGGAATTGCATTGTTATTTGAGTCTTGTTTGAACTGGTTGATTTGAACCGATTCAAATTCGATCAAACTTATTCCCCAACAATATATTTAGATTTCTAAATTAACTATTTTTTTTTCTTTCATTATAAACTCAATTAATGGATTATCTAATCATCACATCTCATTTTTTATGCCAACTAAAAGTATTTAAGTTCTTAATTATGAGTGCTTGAGATTCAATATTTTTTCTAGTCAAAATAATTTTAAAAGATAAAAATACTTACAACACTTTATATTATCATTGATATATTAATTAAATAATTTAATTAATCTAAATTTTAGTAGAAAATATCACCATTCTTTCATTACTATATTACTAGAGAAGAGACACAACGCGAGATATGCATATACTGCTTGGGTAAATGCTATTAAAATATCAAAACCTTGGGTTCTTGTTATTGCACATTTTACTAATTGTCAAGATTTTAGTACATTCTATGTAACGTAACAGCTAATAAGCACAAGTTATAAAATACTATATGTGCTTCGATCACACTTTCATAAGTATAAACCAATACACCAAGGTCTTCATTTAGGTCGTGTGTGGATTGCCATGTTGGCATAAATGACACCTCAGTCCTTTAGGATTCATTGTTTATACTAGGTTAAGAATTTTAGAAAGACTTTTATTTTACTTGGCCATAGGCTTCGAAAATGACAGTCAATAAACTCCCAAATTTAAAATGGGTTTACCAATAATGAAAAATGTCTCTTTTTTTGTTGTTGTAATTTTAAAAATTTTGTGCCATACATCATTTGACATCAGATCATTTTTTTAGGTACAACATGGATGTGCGATCCATAAAGATAGGTGGTCCTTCATTAATGAAACACTCACTCAATGACTTCTGAGTCTCGAGTGAAATCTAACTTGCCCAAATTTTAAAATTACTATCTTAATTTCTGATGGTCAATATATGCATGTAGTTTACATTGTAAGCTCAATCAATTTACCCCTTCGTTCACGTAGTGCTTATGTGGTACACCGTTAAGGGATTACACCGATAGACATTTGTGATTGAAATTTGTTATCATGGAAGCTAAGTAAATAGAAGAAAGATTAATTTTCTCAGCCCTTGGTATCCATTAACATAATTAAATCATAATATTTAATTATGGAGTAAACACAAAAGTAAAATTATGGAGAGAAATGGAGTCCAAAAACTTTAGAATAAGTATTATCAAGATCGCTATATAGCAAAAATTGATAGTCTAGAAATACTTCAAAGCAATCAATTTCATTATTAAGGATAGAGAAACATAAGAAGTTGTCGATATATTTAGAGCTATATTGTTAAGCAAGATACATTTTTGTAGTGGTATGTGATCCACTCAGATCAATCTTAGTAAAATAAAAGTTTTATAAGATTACACTAAGGCATAAACCCAATCTATGTTATCTATAGAGAAACCGATCCAAGAACAATAATAATAAAAAATATTCAAGATGTAATCACACACAAAAACATAGATTTTACATGGTTCCCTCAAAATGGATCCACATCTATTTCACTATGAAAAGAAAACTCTTTGTTACAAATTACTCCATTTTACTGAATAAAAAGACATGTGTAACCCCAAATAAACATAACTAAAATTTTACATAATACTAATAAAATTACAGAAATACCTTTCGAAAATATATATTGATGAACAATAACATGAGACTCCACAAACCATGACACTATCCACATCAGTCAAGGATATAACACTAGTACAATGTTGGTCATTTTAAACCATTTAAGTATCATAGACCCCTACATTCGTATTTTCTAAATCTTGAGTGCAATGTTCATATAATTTTGAATGATATTTCATTTTCATAACCAAGCAAGTCTTCATGAGCATTGTACTATGCATATTAGTATTACAATTCACATACTCTATTAATTTACGGGACTCCCGAGCTTCTTAAAATTTTCATATTGTTGTTAAAAGTACATGAAATTTTTAGCAAAATTAACAATTGAGATACCAAAAAATGTTAACAATTGGAATTATCAAATGTCAACCAAGTCGTGTCTCAGCATTTTCTGAGTTGACTCAATGAGTTAATTCCATTAAATTTTGGATCGAGTCACCTTGAAATCCAATACAGTTGAGTTGGCTAAGCTAAGTTTCAAGTTGACTGTGCTACAAACATCATGAACGATTAGTTCATGATTAAGATACTTCACTTTAATTTTTTTTAATTTTCGGAATGATTGGTACGAGTCACATTTTAATAAAAATGTCATTAAATAGTAAATTAAAACCACTCAAAATTTATTTCAACCCATCCCTCTTTTTCTCAATAAATACTAATAAAGGATGATTGAATTAAAATTCTCTTTCCATAACACAGCATCACATCACTATTAATACCTGTCAACATCATAACAATTCTACCTCAATCCATTTTTGGCCATCCGATCAAACACAATCCTTCTTAAAGTATACCTAATATTGAGAAGAAATATTTGGATGTATCATGATGGTGATACATGTTACCTTGGGATATGTGTTTAGTGAAAATTGCGGGAGATTCGAGTCCAAGGTCGAATTGTGATATTTTCCACGTCGGAGTTGGAAGAAGTCTATTACGGATCTTGAAATCCGATTCCGAGGGATAGTTCTGTAATTCTCATGACGGAAAATGTGAAAATCAAGAAAATGCGTTAGGCCACATTTACCATGTTTTCAAAAATTTTACACCTTATTAGACTACATTATACAAGTTTCTTTTCTAGCAATGGAAAGTCAAGTATGAAGATCATTAACTTATCTCAAGGACCATTGCGAATATTTGCATCCACAACTAATGTCATGAAACTCGGTTAAAATGGCATTCCCTTTACTCTTTATCGATCCTACTCACGTGCGATTAGTGTTACGTGTGCACGCAGTAGGGGACAGATGAATCAGGATTACATTTTACAAAAAAGATTTCCTTCTTAATGCCTAAATCCCTGAGGTGAGAGGCCTACCTCTATTGCAAGCTTTGGTTTTATTAGGGTTTGAAGGTGAAAATGAAAAGGTTGACAAAGAGGAAAGATGATCAATGAAGGGCTTGTGAGTCAAAGTTGTTAAACAACCTTAGTAAATGAGTTCCCATAATTTTCTACAAAGGCAATTTAATTCTTAAGGGAAACCCTATATTTTTGAATTCGTATGTGTTTCTTGGATTCAACCAAATAAGATATCTTTGGAAATCCAATTGCCAAAGTTATGGGCCAAATGCTTGTAAAATACAAAATTGAATGCTACTCTTTAAACAAGCTAAATAATGCGTGGGTCGGCACATTACATTTCTAGTAAGATTCATCCTCTGTTCTCACCGGATCAAAGTTGAGGAGAGGGTATTATTTTAGAAAACCCAGCCGAAAAAATTTACGGCCACGCAAATTTTCTGATTACCTGCCTCGAAGTAACCGATATTTCAATGCTCCTTTTGAGACCTAATAAAATGGTCAAATATCTTGTGTTGCTTTTCGGTGTGATTTTTAGCTTCTTATCCTTCGAAAGTACTTTTAGGAGTCAAATCATTGTTTAGTAAAGGCTTAACTTCTAGATTTATGTCAAAGCCATAATCATAAAGTCTCGCTAGAAGCTAATACCCGACAAAATTTATTTTTTGGACTAAACTGCTCATAATATTAAGATATTGACAAAAAAATCCATCAATTAGTTTTAGGGTTTTTAATTTATTGACAAGAGGGTTCACATAAGTTGTTTCTAACCAATTGCCACATAGCTTCTAGACCCCAAAATGCTATTCCCCTTAATACTCACAAAATAAACAATGATGTGATTATGATTTTTTATACAAGTGATTCAATAGAAGCATTTCTATTGAAAGTAGGGTTGCATCAAATGAGACCTTAGTGATCAAGTTATACGTCGAATGATGCCTTAGAAGGTCATTATCATGGATGGTGCTGCTCGTCGCAAAAAGTTGATGGTGGTGGGGATGATGATGACCAAGTGATAAAGTGGGTTTAAGAAGATGAGGACTAGATCAATGGGCTTCTAAGTTGTAATTTATGGGCCCAACATTGGGCTGAAGTTTCAGGCCAAGTGAGCCTAATCTTGCTTAATATAAATGCTTGCTAATTAAATGGCAAGGACTAGGAATTAATTTGAACATAAATGAGAGTTTCTATTGTCACACCTACTTTTACTAATGCCACACTAATTCCTTTATGACTAATCAAAGTATTGCACACAGTTGGTGTGGCATTAGTAAAAATTGGTGTGGCAATAGCAACTCTCAAAAATAAACTTTGGATTTACTCAAAGTAATGGTCTACGTGATAAACATATTAATGGGTTGGGCTGGCTTAGCTGCTATACCGTAGGCCACACTTGAGGCATAACTAAGCCCAGCCCTAAACCCAACTCACTAACATTGCTGATAGCTTGAATCTGAGTTCTTCCAGGTGGAAATCAGCATTGCAGATAGTACCACCCATTTTGGGTACCACATTCTGTCAATCAATCTAAAGAAGGTCTGCAGAGTGGTCCAGGGAGATTACTATTTGATCGAATGGTTGTGATGATGCAATCATGTTGACTTTTTGACCTTAAGAAATCTCCTTAATTTGGTGGACCCATCCATAGCAATCAGCCTGATTGGCACTTTTACCCATTGAATATGGGAAACCTTTTTTTAACCATGGCGACGCCAATTGGTAGAAAGTACTTTTATTCAATCACAAATGAAAAACACTGCAATCGAACGGCTAGAAATCACTAATCAGACTGATTTTTGTAAGTGAGTCATGTGGGCCCAAAGACTGAACCATGTGGCGTTTTTTGGGCTGTGGATCACGAACATATCCTCCATCATGTAAATTATTTCACAAATCAAAATGATCAAACAAATAAAATAATCGATCAAACCGATCGCAACTATTAACATAGATATGTGCATCAAATGTTTGTAGGGATGCTTTACACAAGCAATTATTTTAATCAATACTTACCTAAAGGATCAAGATCCTCCAATCAAGTAATTTCCAAAACTTCTCATGCAATGCACCAACATCCAATACTACAATATTTCCATAATTTCGACTTTACCTCAAATTTTCTTTTTTCTTTCCATATGTCAGCACAACTCCAAAAGTTTCTTGTGGGCCCACTTAATAGATATATCTCCAGGATGTGGACCCACTAAGGGAACAACAACAACCATTGAAGCAGGAACTGCCACGTGTCCCTTCAAGTGCTTCACTTGTTTTTCTTAATTAAAAAATAATAAAATGTCACACAAATACCCACACTGTTTGATAATTAATTAAATAAAATCCAAAACTTAGTCTATAAATTTCTCTCACACCTGCCAATCGTTAGATACCCATTATTTGAGTTTCTCTAACAATCTCTGTTTTTCAAAACTTCATGGCTGAATTTACAGGAAACTTGCAGAGCTTCAAACCTTCTCTCCCTTTCTTAGAGATGGATTCAAACATAGAATTACTAAACCAATTTGCAGAGATGAACCCAAATGTGTTAGAGAATCCAACCTTAAATCTACAAAGCTTCATGGGTTTCTCAAATGACAACTTCTTGGATCAACCACAACCCGAATTCCCCATTAATTTTCTCGATAATCTCCCAGGTTTCTTCCATCTCGACAAACCGAATGCAGTTTCTATCGATCATGCTACGGCTTTAGTAGAAGATGTTAACCATGAAAGTAAGAAAAGAAAGATGATTCCAGTATCAGAGAGCAGCTCAGGGAATTCTTTTACACCAGTTTTGGAAACTGATTTAGGAGGAGACAATAAGATTAAGAGAAAAAATGTATGATATTTGTTCTGTTTTTCAATGTTTTTATTTCAATTGTTCTTTGCTTTTGTTGGATTGAGTTTGTGGGTTTTTCTTGTTTTTTTGTGATGTTTACAGAGCTTAGGGAGAGGAAAGAGAGGAAGAAAAAATGAGAAGGAAAGAGAAAAACCAAAGGAGGTGATTCATGTTAGAGCAAGAAGAGGCCAGGCTACTGATAGTCACAGCCTAGCAGAAAGGGTAAATTTGTAAATTTAACTTGTTAAAAATAATAATAAAAAGATATTTTCTGAAATGACAAAAATACCCTTTATCAATATGATAGAGATTGGGCTCATGGGGTCTCTCATACTTCTGAAATGATCAGGTTAGAAGAGAAAAGATCAATGAGAGACTTAGATGCTTACAAGACCTTGTTCCTGGTTGTTACAAGGTAGATTTTAGTCTTAATTTTAAAATTTTTTTTTTTTTCTAATTTATTTGTCTTTAATTATGATTTCTTGTTTGAAAATTTTATTCTCCTTTTTAATCTGTTAATTTTTTTCTTCTCCATATGAATATATGGATACCCAGACCATGGGAATGGCAGTAATGTTGGATGAGATAATCACTTATGTTCAATCGTTGCAAAACCAAGTCGAGGTGAGTTAAAGTCGAGAATTTTATTAGTATTAATTTGTGAGAATAATTAATAAAAATTATTTACTAATTATCTTTTATTTTCTCCAATTTGTTCAGTTTCTTTCTATGAAGCTTACCGCGGCAAGTTCTTTTTACGACTTCAACTCCGATGTGGAGACTACACAAACAATACAGGTACCCCATCGAGTCGACTTCTTTCATTTGGATCACGTTATTGTGTGATTGTTTTGTTTGGCTTATCTGCGAAAATTCATCCTACCAAGAAGTGGGCTGTTAGTTTGTGATTGAATGTGATAGTGACATTGACATTGTCGACGAATTCCATTTAAATGCATAGGGTCCAATATCATCATCATGGAAACCTTATCCAAAAAATATGGGTTTCAGTTGTACAAATTATGCTCCCCCATTCAACTATGTCTAAAACCATTTCTTTTTGTCTAAATTCATGTCCTAGCATGAATTGAAGGTCTGTATGATTGTACGAAAATTATTTTATCGGAAAAAGTAATTCCTCGATAGAATAATCTTGAACATTTTTTTTTCTCAAAAAATATTTGCATGTGTTTGTTTGTGTTTTTTTTTTTCTTTGGGGAAAGTGTCAAAATTTCGGGTAGGATTTTTTATTATTTTTAAACCTTGACGTGGACATCTGTTTCTTAAGGGATTGCGTTTATATATTTTCTCATCAAGATATAACAATCATTTTCTTAGGAAAAAATGATTTTTCCGATAAAATGTGAAATCATATACCTCCAAAATCACTTTTTTATTTATTTAAATTTTCTTTTAATTTTATTATTTTTGGCAAACGGACCAAAATGAACGTGGTAAGATACACATATACGAGGCTTAGACCCATAGCTCAGTTGGTCTGACACATTGAACAACAACTTTGAGGTCGGTTCAAGTCCAATTTACCTATCCAAAAAAAAAAAAAAGATACACGTATACGTACAATTGTATACAAATAAGAGGGATCACATCCTTAATTGTATGTACGTATGTATGCATGTGTATGTATGTATATGATGTGTACGGATAATGAAATGTTGGATGTTTTGCATTTGCAGGGGACAAATGCATATGAGGCTCAAGAGATGGTGAGAGGAGGAGGATATGGAGGACTCACTTGCTTCCACCCAACATGGCCCCTTTGACTCTACTTTTGGCTTTTACAATCATGCCCCCACATGACTATGCTTTCTTCCTCTCTACTTCAAATCAAATATGTTTCCTCTTCAGATTATATATATATATAGCACACAGTGCAAATGAAACTTTGTCTTGGCCCCCACACATGTATGGGAATGAGACCCTTACTTACAAATGGGTTATATTAATGTTCCTCTTAGCACGAATAATTAATTTATCTTAAATTGAATGTTTTAATTTATTTAATTTTTTTAAATTTCTTATGAGATGATCTGAATGTTTTAAGTTAAACAAAGGATGGTAGTACAGACAATTTATGTGTGACTCCTGCAATGTCGGCACAGACAGAGTTTAGACACAATCTGACTTTGATTTGGATGGAAGTTGTAGCATTACGCGTATTCTTATAAACAAACAAATGGTATCAAGTTAAGTTGAATGATTAGAGGAAAAATAAGTGGGTAATTTTAATCATTTTGTGATGGCATTATAGTCATTTTACCCATTACATATTTGCCCATGAGATGGCAGTTTTGTGGCCTTAATAGCTTAGGGGCATTTTGGACATAATGAGAAGATATGAACCAAAATATATATGATGTATTTCAATCGGTCTCTATCATATATAGTGAAAATCACTCTTTGTGACTCAACATTTTGATTATAATACAATTATTTTGGACCATTTTGATATTTTATTGAAAACAACTTTATAATAAATGTTGAGCAGTTTAGTAACCATAGGTGGTTATCTAAATTTATTGCAAATGAAGGTTGTTTAAAGATAAAAATAGTTTCATTTGAAATCTTTTATCGATCCAACATAAAATATTTTATTTAAAGGTGGAATTATCAAAATAGAAGATTTTAGAAAATTATTAGATCAATGCATTTTAAAAATATTTCTCCAACTAGTAAATTTACCATATTTTGAAAATTTAGAAAAGAAAAATCAGATGTAAATTTTTTTTCCTTGACCATCATTTTTAGAGGTGTCAGTGGGTCGGTTTCTAAGGTTTTTAGAATAGAATCATCATATTTTGTCGGTTCCAATTCCGATTCTAAAATTGATGGAATCAGAAACGCCAAAAATTGCAAGTACCCATCAATTCCAATTCTGAATGAATAAGAAAAAAAAATCTCGAGTGATGACAACATTTTATTTTCTTTATATGCAAGTGTTTTTTAATCATAAAATATGAAATTTTTTTTATCATTTATAAATTATTACAATTCTTTTTTTCAATAATGCAACACATGATCTAAAAAGCATCAAATAACATAATTATAAATTGTTCTTGTAAGTATATAAGTTAACTTTATTTTTTTATTTTTTCATTTTCAAAAATTAAAATCCATCTTCTTTAAAGGTATTAAACATGTAGGAAAAAGGAATATTTTAAATTTGAATACATAACTTATATTAAAACATGAAAAATTGATATAATATCTATTAACTTTAAAAAGTATGAAAACCTTCGATCATTTATAATATGAAAAAATGGTAAAAAAAAAATTACAAACCGGATGCCAGTGAGTACTCATTAAATAGAACTAATTAGTTCTGGTTCCTTTTAGACTTGACTCTAATTTTGTATTGAAAATAGGGATATGTAACCGAGTTTTGGGGTTTGAATCCGATTAAATGGGTAATCATTAACATCCCTAAAAGTCTTCTTTTGAATACTGAACAAAAATAACTTTGAATACCCATGTCTTCAACTTATAACAAAAAATCCTTGATTTTTCTTCTCTAAATCAAATCATCTTCAAGCTCTACAATCTCTATGGTAAATTATTTTAATCTCATACGCAATCCATCATTTTCAATCTCACCTTAATCCCTTATAGAAATAATTTTTCTATTAAATTCCGCTAGTTTTCAATAATCCTATTTTTGATCTTGATGTTTGAAAGTTGAAATAGATAAACTCTTAAGGTTGAAGAGGGTGGAAAATCTTTTTTGCAAGGTTGAATTAGATAGAATCTTAAGGTTGAAGAATAGGATAAAAAAAATTACTGAGAGATTGAAGATGTCTAATTTATAAAAGAAAAATTAAATTTTTTTTATAAAAGGTTGAAAGATAACTTAAAATGCCCCCTTTTCAACTTATAACAAAAATCCTTGGCTTTTCTTCTTAAGTTCAATCATCTTCAAGTTGTACAACCTTGTAAATTATTTTATTTTATTAGACCTCATCTCCAATCTATCGTTTTCAACTTCATCTTAATCCCTTGTACAAATCCTTTATTTTTATTTGAAAATCAAGGTAAAAACCTGATCCCTAGTAGAAAATCTCATCTTCAAGCTGATTTTTGAGGACTAAAGAGGGTAAAAAATATCAAGTAAAAAATATCAAGTAAAAAATCGGAGTATTTAAGTTAGTTTTCATGAGTTAGGGAGTATCAATGTACTTTCCAAAAAAATCATATAGAAAGTTCTACTAGTTTAAAATAATTTTTTTTTTAGTTTCTTAGAATGATAAATTACTGTTTTGAAGAAGAGTAGCGTTCAATGGCCAACAGTTTGGCAAATATTTTGGCAAACACATTTTTCAAAACATGGGTTAGAGGTCTTGGAATGGGCTGATTTTTGGTGAGGATGATCTCTATGGTGAGGAGATCATCATCACCAAAAATCAGCCCATTCCAAAACTTCTAACCTCATCAAAAATGGTTTACAAAAAATGGACGGTTCACGATTTTTCAACTTGTAAAATGGGGCTAGAAGTTTTGGAATGAGCTGATTTTTGGTGAGGATGATCTCCTCACCGTAGAGATCATCCTCACCAAAAATCAGCCCATTCCAAGACCTCTAACCCATGTTTTGAAAAAGTGTTTGCCAAAATGTTTGCCAAACTGTTGGCCACGGATAGGGACCCTTTGAAGAATACTTTCCAAATGCATGGATCCAATAATTTACTAATTTTACCATGCATGATTTGTTAATGCACCCTTATTTAAAATATGAAATATTATTTAAAGATAAAATGTTTCTCAATAATATTTCAAAATCTTAATTTTTATTATTTGCAATATAATTAAAATGTAATTTACGAATTATATGTTCTTTTAATTATTTTTATTTAATTATAAAACTATTATGAATGTCAGGACCATCCAATCGGGATAATTCTTGAATGATAAAAGGAGTCTCACTATTAATCATTGAAAGTTATGTACCTTTTTTATTTTTTAATTTTATACTCAAGAGCGGATTGGAACATTGTGAGCATTCAAATAGGAATCATAGATAAAATAATTAGATGAATGTATTTCTCATTGTTGAGGTCATATCATATAAGATTTACTTTCCAGAATGATGTCCCGTTCGTATACAAACATTTGGTGTCAATGTGACACATTTTGATTGGATTTAAGTTGTGTACTGTAAAATCCCGAGTTTTCGATTTGTATCTTGAGGAAAAAATAGTGGAATTTTAAGAAAATTCTAAAAATGTGACTTAGGGTTAAATTCTAGGATTTTGTTCTGATTATTTTTAATTAAATCTGACCTCACCATTGGATTGTCGAAAAATATACTTTAGCCTATAAGCATGCTCAAATGTGAGTCCGAATAAAAAAGTTATAAAATCCTCGATTTTCGAGTTTGACCAGGTCAAAATAATGATTTTTTTGGTAGAGTAAGAATTTTTAAAATTTGATCACATCATTGGATTTTTAATGAAAAATTATTAAAAATAGACTATTTACTTGTCATTTTTGGAGTCCAAAAAGTCGAATTATTGTCAAAAACGAAAACGACGTCAATTTTAGGGCTCATTAGGTCAAAAAAATAAATTTTTGATAAAGATAAAATTTGTAGAATTTGACCACACCATTAGATCCCGAATAAAAAATTAAATAAAATAAAGTATTCATTCATCATTTTTGAAGTCCGAACGGTTAAGTTATTGTCGAACGAAACAATAGGTAAAATATCGATTTCGTCCCGTACTTATATAAATAAAATTTTTTAATTCAAAATACTATTCATCATCTAATTTCGTCAAAAATCAGTCAGACTTTAAAAAACTAATGTTTTTTTTTTTTTTTTTTAAAGATTTTCAAACTCCGATTCGTCGAGAACGATTCATCTTCGACCTTCGACGTAGAAGGAAAAATCGTTCATAATTTCGTTCTCTACAAAATTCACAAAATTTCCTTTCATTTTCTCCCATTTTTCACCCTGTATCATCAAAACTTAGTTGTATATATATATACAGGGATTTCAAAACTTCGACCATAAATTCATCTGTTTTGAGGCCAAACCGTCCTCCATTGCAGAGGGAAAAAATGACGACGGTATCGAGATCTTCAAAGCCACCGGGTCAGATTTAAAAATCAGCTATCTTAAAGTTTAAATCACCTCGATTTTCGAGCCGATCGTCTTGATTTTCACGCACGGGCTTCAATTCTTTCGCATAGAGATTATAAGGTCTCTTAATTTTTATCAGTAACCATAGATTGTGAAAATTGCATTTAGGATTTTAACGAAAACCTGTAATGTGTTTTCAAAAATATAGAATTCTTTTTGTTATTTTAAATTCACGTAAAAACTTGCATATTTGATATGTTTAATTGTATTTTATAATAAATTATACGTGAGTAGGATATTTCACCGAGTTATTTCTATCAGTTGGGTTCTGTGCATTGCTCGGACCTTGTTTTGATATAAGTTTTGTAATTTTTCAATGTTATTGAGAAAAAAAAATTGAATTTCATAATTAAAAAATTTATTTAATATTCAATAAACTCATATTGAGTTCTTAAATATTAGAGAGTAAATATCTAGTTCGACAGATTGAAAACTATGAAAATTGAAAAAAAAGGGAAAAAAGGGTATGAAACGATAAAATGTAAGAATCACATCCGATGGGTGATGTTTGCATTTTACATTGTAATACTGTATATAAGTTGGTGAAGGGATATCCAGGGATAATGATTGGTTGCATGTTTATTTAAATTATGTTGGCGTAGGGGCTCCAAGTTTTGTTATTTATTTTAGACTGGGTGGCCATAGTTGCATGGTAAGAAACTAGATATCTATTCTCAATCTTGTATTGTTAATTTCTCTTTTGTTTTCAAATGAAAATATTATATATATATATAGTTATTTTGTGAGCTGTTAAAAAGTTTGTAAATGCTTGAAGGGATAGTGCGTCATATCATTCGGAGTGGTGTACAATCCTAAGATGTATGGTAGGGACCACCAAGATCATACGTGATATGGGATGCGTATGAGAGTGGAGCCACAACTGGAATCCGGATTTATTTCTCTCTATCTTTACTAGTGAACTTGTAATGTAAAGGTGGTCGTATACGAATGGTTTGTATATTTGAGAATCATATGCACGCTTGATAAGCATAGGAGAAGATGATTAGTTAGTGATCACTAACAATTTATAGTAGTCGAACGTTCTAACACATCGAAAAGAGACCCATTACTTATGGTCACGTCAAATGGTCAGCCTGAGCCAGATAAATGGTCCCTCAAGTATGGTAAACAGCGACTAACCACAAAATCAGGAATTAATATTTTATTATGAAATATCATGTCTCGACTGGGAGCGATCCAGTCGTGAATCTCAACTCTCTAATTCCACTACTCCACCATTGTGTATTATGTATCTGTTACCTTATTGTGATATATAAAATGAAATGCATGTTTAATATTTTCATTTGATCAATTAAATTTGTATAAAAAGAAAATGTTATAGTGAGTACTATTGATGGATGGAATGTGAGATTTAAGATGTTTAGTTGCTTATCCTTGGTTATATGTACCAGTTAATCGTAGTTTCTTATGTAAAACTTTGTATATTTTAAAATGATTCAGTATGTTTATTCGTTCATATAAGGAGAGGTTATTGACAGAAATTGTTTGCTTCCCTACTAGGTAACCATTGTTACTTATCCTTTTCTTCTTCATTTTTTAATGTTAGATTCAGAGCTTGGCGAGGCAGGTATAGAACATAAGTAAGGATCATTTGGTGGGCCAGATAGACAACAAGAGTTCGTCACCTGGTGAGTATTGGAACTATACCCCCTAGTGGTGTCAATTTGTCCAAGAGTATTATAGATTTTGTATTGAGCATTATGACTTTTGTTAGAGTGAGGAATGTTTGTATAATCTTGTATTTTGTTTATTCTTCCGTACTCTAATCTATCGTACGTTATTAGATATATATAGGCTTCCGCTAGTATTATATTTTATATGTATATATGTAAGATAATGTATGTCGTTTATCAAGTGCAGGATGAACGCCTTGAAATGCTAACATAAATAGAGGAGACCATGCCAAAATTTCGAGGCACCACCTTGTGCCTCGAGATCTGACATGGGATTTTGTGTTAGCGTTTGGCGAGGCACCACATATACACGACTTGCTTGGAAGCAAGACGTGTTATGAACAACAACCAAAGCTTGTCATGTAGACATTGTTCCTATATAATAAGAATGGGACATCATTTTTTGGATCTCGATTCATCATATAAATACTAAAAGACTATAAAATTTGTATGATTGCAAATTTGGTATTACTTTTCTCAATATTAAACGTGTTTCCATCCAATAATGGTATAAGAGTTAGAAAAAGGACAAAAAAGTTAGATTTCTTTTTCAATATTTTTATTTTCATTTTTAGTTAGAAGCAAAATTCATAAATAAAGAATTGTCTCTAATATTAGTCGATCTCAATCATTATTATTTGTTCTTCATGGGTAAACGATCTCATTACCCTATTTCAAACAATGCATATTCATTCAACAATGTTAGAGAATTAGAGAATGAGAGGCATAGTTTTAAGGTGCATGAGATATGTAGACAATGTGTGGGTCAAAACTTTTCGGAATTATAATCTCATCTAAGTGGGTTAAAGAGTTGTCACCATTCAAAGAGTTTGGATGTGAATGGACATCAGAAAATATATTTTTTTTAATTCTATTTTTTTTTTTTTTTATTTGGCTTATGGTGAGTCACATATCTAAAGGATAAAGAGAAGGTTTACATAAAAAACTAGGTAAAGAGGTTTGGTTGAGGGACAAAAAATGTGTTAGGCACCTTATCCTTCCCCTCAAGTGATGGCTACCATTGTTTAGCTATAGGTGAAGTAAGAAACTTATTTTTGAGATTTTAAAAATAAAAGGGATTGTTAGAGATTAAAAAAAAAATCAACTATAGTTTCATTTTGTAAAATTGCAAAAAGAAAATGATGAGTAAGCTAAAATAAGAAGGGATTGCTTGTTGGATTTTTTGGTGAGTTTAGGACTTAGTGAAAATCCACATAGATTTCACTTTCTTGGGTCCCAAAGCCCTTTTAAAAGTTATTATGCTCACTTGGGAGTTTTTTTTTTGTTGATTTAGTTCTTGGGAGGCATTTATGGATTGAGTACCACCATACCGGAATTAGGAACCATTGGACCATTATGTATGAAGATTTTGTCCTCTTTGGGACTATTATTGTTGGCCTAGGAAATTTAAATATAGATCTACACCTTATCTCACAGCCTTCTTGAAGTGTGGCGTGTGCATGTGGTGTACACATAAATAGACTTATAAAGAAAAGATTATCTCATAGAAGGTTTACTCTCTAGTTCTTAAGATATAGAAATAAATAAAAGCTACATTAAGAATTATAAATACATAGAAAGCAAAATAAGGTAGAACAATACTTATTAAAAATAAAAATGCTCTCTATGGAGTTTATTAAGGACTTATAGGAGGAGATTACCTCACAAAGATGGATTACTCTCTATCACTCAATCCTTCAACTAAGAAAATTAAAGATCTCCATTGCTAAAAGTAAAGGTGTTTGAAAATAAAAGAAAGGATGAGATAGAAGTGGGGGGAATAAGAGGGGATTGTAATTAAACTACTCTCCATCTTTGTATATTCTTCTCTCATCTTCTTCTTCTTGTTTTAGCTTTTTAGATGTTTGAAAAAAAAAATTAGACATAGTTTTGAGATACTAGAGAGCTTTGAGGAGGAAAATAGATAGAATTTTAGATGTCTTGAGCTTCTCCTCTATTTGCCTTGGATAGGGGTCCTATTTATAGGCTTTTTGGAGACCCTTGGGATAAACTTGTCCAAAGTCCTAGATTTCTAATATTTTCACTAAAATTGTAAAGAATGACTCTAAATACCTTCCATCAAGTTGCCCTTGATTGTCTTTTGCACATTTATGAGTCTAGCCAATCACGATCATCAATGGATAGTGTTCGAGGTGAAGATTATGATAAATTAAATAACAAAATAAAGACCTTAACAAGTAAGGATCGATCCACAAAGACAACATTAATTCAATATTCTTTTTTACTTCAAATCAAATTCAAATTTAAATAATCAATTAAAAACAATTTCAAGAATAATTTATCTAAAACAAAACACTAAAAAAAAGAAATTAAAATACTATGAAAAAGTGTTTGATCAGTCTGATCTACCATCACAAGTTCTATTAATGATTTTACGATCCTCTGTTTATGTCGATTTATTAAACAAAACTAATATTTGTAAATCAAAAAATTTAACGATTATATTAGAAAGGAAATTCAAATTATGTGATTAACAGATTAAATCAATATTATATAATAAATATTAAGTATTTTCTGTGAAACATTATTTATCTTGAACTTATCAAAGAATAAACCATCAAAACTGAGGAACAAGTAATATTAATTCCGATAATATTTGTTAAGATTATCGCAATAAAATAATAAAGAATTATTATGAGAATAGTAAAGAAATTACTAAAAATTTACTCCGGCTTCCTCTACCGATCAAACGGAGAGTTTAGTCAATAGTCCTTGCAAGAATAATAAAGTAAAAATAAAAGAAAGAAAACATGAAAGTGAGATAGTAGAGATGATAGAAAAGAGAGTCATCTTTATTGATTCTTGATTTTGAAATCGACATAACTTTTTCGATTACAACTTCTTTTAAACAAAAGCTTAAAGAAAAACAAAAACTAATATTACTAAAAAAACTAGATATATATTTACAGATCTTCCTATTTTATAGATATCCTTTAAACTTTAGTTTAGTATCCTATTTATAGAGACCAGATTATGATTTCTAAGGTTTGAGACTTTTTTGTAAACACCAAAATTATAAAATCTTAATTTAATATGAACAATCTTTAGCTACAAATTTTTTTGCGAATCTCGAGGTTAGACACATAGACTCAATCGTGTTGTCCATGTTAAGTAAGACAACATGATCAAAGTGGGTCCAATGGACTTGGGTCTTGTCAATTGACTTATCCTGGGTTTTTTTTTATCGTAGTTGTATCTTTGGATTTTCTAAATTATGTTTGAAAATTTATGATTTTTCCTATTACAAGAAAATAACAATAATTAATTCTCAAATATATCATTTTATTGAAATCAATCATTATTATTAACTAACAATAAACTATATCTAGATGATTTAATGTATAATTTACTTGTAAAATCTATGTAATTAGGGCACTAGAAACCACTTCTAAACCTTAATCACACCCAAAACCTAGATTTTGCTAATCCTAAACAAAAATAAAATAAAAACTAAAATGCAAACCACTCTCGTAGGTTACATGGCCGCATTTAACAAACACAACAAACCCTTAAACCCCTAGTTTACCATTAGTGAATGAGTTTGACTCGTAAAAGTTTGTAGTGAATATACCCATAAAATTCTAACATTTCACAAAAATATTTAAATTAGACTCAATGTATGCAAGGCAAATATAACGACATTTCACAAATCAGTCACAAGTCCTTTACGTTTGAGCAAAGTTCTAGTTTTAATTCTTCACTTTAGAAAATTTTTAGAGTAACTTGAGTGCTTGTGCAAATTTTTCTGATTTTTTAAAAGCAATATTTTTTTCTATAACAAGATGTCACCTCCTAATTGTTAAGAAGAGTTGATTCTACCTAAGTTTTAATTTGAAACTAAGCATCCTGTATGGGATTGTGAAAGATATGGATGTTCACTTTAATACCTTTAAAAGATTTTATTTATGATATTCTAGCTTACCCATGTTTTTACCATTGACGACTTTCACATTACTAAAATTATTTTTTTTGTCTCATTGGACTCTTTTCTTTTTGCACTTTTTTAATTCTAGTCTTTTTTATTTTGCTTTGATCTTTCTAACATCTTTCTGTTTTTTATTTTTCAATTTTTTCACACATCACCATTTTTCTAGTATAGCCATTTTTAAGGTACTTAGTTTAATCTTATGATTACTATCCAAATCATACTAATCCCAATTCTATTTTTCTTCTAACCTACCAACCAAAGGACAAGGAAGTTATAGTTCACTAGATTTGATTTCCCCTAACACTTTAGATAGAAAAGAGGGTTAACTCTTGTTCCATAAAATCTTATTTTTCCAATACTTCAATTAAAAGTGTTGTGAATTTTTCAAAGTAATCTTTTGATTTTCTTGATGAGAATAACCAAAAAGAACCTATGATAAAAAATTATGACATGAGCTAGAGATTTGAAATTCATATGTAAACAATACATACAAATATTTTAAAAGTGTTAAATATTTTTTTAATTTTTTATCTTTTTTAAAAATTTGAAAATAAATTAACAATACAATTGTGAGCTAACTGAATACCCCCAAGTCTAAATGAAATATTGTCCTCAATATGAAAATATTAAGGAAAGAGAGGAAAAAATTAGATCACACCTGAAATGGATTGGGCATTAATATGCAACCTTTGGTTATAATTAATCTAAAAAGAGTGAATGTTATAATAATGATAATTTTTTAAATAGTTTTGCAAAAAAGAAATCATACCTAAGAATTAAAAAAAACCTAACTAAGGAATTAAAAACATTCTAATCTAAGAAAGAAAGAAATCATAATCTAAGAAAGAAATCTTAATCTGAATTTGAACTCTCGGCAGCTCGTGCACTTGCACGTGCCTTCTTTTCCTTAATATAGGCCAACATCCGTCTCTACTATTCAATCAACAACTACTAACCAGTCTACAGTCTTAGTAATGCTGATTGATTAGTTTGGTTGAGAATTGACTTGGAGAAGAAGATAATGAGAAAGGGATTAAGGTTTGAGAATTTTTTTAAATAAAATTTTCTAGGATAATAAATTTTTTCCTTAAAAAATCCCAAGAGAAAATATTTTCTAGGAAAATTTCAAAGTAAAAAATAAATTTTCTAATAAACTTGAAAATTTTCAATCCTTATACATATTTTTGATAAATTCAAATTGAGAGAAAAAATGAAGACTAAGGTATACGTGGAAGCCTAAAATTATAATAAAAGAAATCCTAAATACTCAATTCAAAAAAAAAAACACATAGGTTGCCTCCCAAGCAACGCTAAGTTTAACTTCTTTAGTCGAACATATTAAAAAGTCAGATTTCTACTAATTTTCCTAACATCTAATTTAATGGACATGGCAATCAACTTCCTACTCCAAATGATAAGTAAACACATTTTGATTATCATTAGGATATGAAAATGACTTTTCAAAATGATCAACATCCTTTGTTTGTCCTCAGTTCTTAATGTCATCACCTTTTTAAAATAATTTTTAACCATCGTATTTTCTAAGAAAATGGAAGTTGTAAGACAGGTAGGATTTGTACAATCTTATGAAATGATAGGATGGATGAGGTACGAAGTTGGATTGATAATGATTGGAATCTGTGTGACTAACAAATTAGAGTTAATCCTTGATTCCTCTTGGACAATGGTCTCCTCTGATGGTGGATCAGTTTCTTTAGTCAAATTTGTACAATTGACTAGCTCATTGGGAATTAGAAACATGGTTTGATTCTCGAAGATTATCTCATTTGAAAAATAATCATTCTCTTTTCCTTTTGGGGGCACGATTAGTTGACCTAGTTGGACTTTCATTATTATTCCGATTAGATCTGCAACCTCATTGATTTGTATTTTGACTTCAATTGAGAAGGGATTATCAGTTTATTGATAGAAAATCATCGAAATCCTCAATAAAGTGAAATTGGTCACTAAATTTATTTTGAAAGAATGGTGGATTTTTTGAAATTGAGATATCTTCATTTTTAAATTGATCAAATTTTCCTTTTTCTAAAGATAGTGTTAGATGACTTAATTGAGTTTCTATTTTGATTAAGGCTTGACCAATATCTTAGAGCTATTGTTGTTGTTGGATGAACTGTTATTGTAGATTTAACAACTCAGTTATCAAGAACTCTAATGACGAAGTTGGAGGAGAGGATAAAAATTAGTGATTGAATGTTGACTCTGACTCTGCAACTTTATATTCAGAGAAATATTAAGAATCATAGGATTGTTAAGAAATTATGGCTGGATTCATAATCAAGGTGTCGTGCATATAAAAATCATCATGGTTACCAAAACAACTATCTTGAGTAAACTCGTTCTGACTAGGTATGGTATATGAGGGAAACCAATTATCTATATGGTATGGTTGGTTGAATGAACTAGGCATTGTCATTCAATAAGAATTTTGAGAATTACGTATATTGGCTTGCATAACACAAAACATGGGCAAACTCGGATAACACTTGGGAGAATGACCCTAATTATCACATAGGACGCATAGGATCCATGATTCTCTCATAAACTTTATGTTTATGTAAATTTACTTGAAGTTTTATATTTATTTTAACATACACTACGGACTCACACAAAACACAGTGAGGAATTAATACAGTGTTTTATGGGTTCTACAAACTAGACAATCCCTAATTGTTTCAAATGAATAATCTAAGCTTCCAACCTAATTTTATGTAATTAGAGTCAACCAATTTAATCTTCAAATGAGAGGCGGTACATAATACGAAGAAATGACTCTCTTAAATCACATCTACATCTAGAATAAACATACCTTATCCCCCTAGTACAACAGGGCAGGATCTCACTTAGGCACTGACCTTAATCAAGAAGTGTAATTGGGACAAATCAGATCAACTTGGCCTATTGAGCTGATGGGACATAAAATCAAGTCTAACCAAATTTTAATTAATTTTGGACTTATTTTAAATTCAATTTCATAAAGGGCAAGAAATCGGTGATGAAATTCAATTATTATCTTATTTATGCCATCTTCGTAAGGGTGCCCTTTTTACTATGTGCAATCAGAAGTATGCAGTTAACTCACCCAAAGTTAGTACAGAAACCTACTTACAAGAGTTGTATGGGGGGTTTTGAGTCTTACTTCCCATTCTAGACGGGAGATGAGCGAGTTGAGTCAACTTAGGCCATCGACACCAATCTCAGTATATGAGCTCGAGGTGCTAAGACAGTTACTTCCCACTGTCATCTTTTCCTAATTCTATTACAATCCGTGCCTTATCGAATTAATCAATTAAAAATTAAATCCTAAAGATCTTAAAATTTATAATAGAAAATCCTATTATAAATTTAATCTAAACAGAAAATAACAGAAAGAAAATCTTTTTTTCTTCGCTAAGGAATCAGATTCGGGTGGTAGAATAAAAATTTTCAACCACGTTACTCCTCGTCGAATCCTTCGACTAAAAACAAAAGGTAAAATCAAGTTAGAATTTCAGAAAACTTGTGTTCATTGGGTTCTTGAAGTTTGGAGTAAAATTTTGTAAACATTTGAAGCACGAATCTTGTGGTTTGACCACGGTGCCCAAGTTGACTAAAGCACTGCGGTAAAATTCTTGTAAAACTCTAAGTTTTTTATTCGTATCTCGAGGAAATAGTGAAAATCCTGAAAGTGAAACTTAGGATAAAATTGTAGGACTTTGTTCAGATCATTTTTAATTAAATCTGATGTTACCATTAGATTCAAAATGATCGAAAAACATACTTTAGCCTGTAAGTACGCTCAAAAGCGAGTCCGAACATAAAAGATGCAAAATCCTCGATTATCGAGTCGGATAGGTTAAAATAGTGACTTTTTACTAGAACAATAATTATTAAGAATTGATTACACTATTGGGTTCGTAACGAAAAATTATTGAATATGGACTATCTACTTGTCATTTTTGGAGTCCAAAAAATTGAAATATCGAAAAAAACGAAAATGACATCCAATTTTAGGGTCTCATTGGGCCAAAAATATAAATTTTTGTTAGAGATAAAATTTATAGAAATTGACTACACCGTTAGATCTAGAATGAAAAATTAGATAAAATAGAGTATTCATTCGTCACTTTTGAAGTCCAGATGGTTCAGTTATCGTTGATCGAAACAATAGAAAAAAATACCAATCTCATCCCAATCATTATATAAATAATATTTAAATTAAAATTCACTATTCATCGTCATTCTCAACCCAAAAACCAGCCAACAAAATAACAAAAAAAAATTTCAATTTCTTCCGATCTTCCACCTCAGATTCGTCGCGAACGGATTGCCTTCGACGAGCGACGTAGAAGGGAAAAACGTACGCAATATCGTTCTCTACAAAACACACTCAAGTTCCTTTTGTTTTCTAGCTTTTCTCACCTCGTATCATAAAAGAATCAGTCGTATATATATATGGGAGTTTCGTAACTTCGACCTCGGATTTCATCTGTTTCGGGGTCAAATCGTCATCTGTCACAGAAGGGAGAAAGGATGACGGCGTCGAGATCTTTAAAAATATCGGGTGAAACTAAAAAATTAATCGTCTCAAAGTTCAAACCACCTCGATTTCTGCTCACATGCTTTAATTTCGTCGCCTAGAGATTGTAAGGAACTCTTAATTTCTATTAATAATCGTAGATTGTGAAAATTACATTTAGGATTTTATTAAAAATTTGTTATGTGTTTCAAAAAATATAAAATTCAATTGGTTATTTCAAATTCACATCAGAACTTGAATATTTGATATATTTAATTATATTTTATAACAAATTATACGTGGGTAGGTGATGAGACTATCGTTGTTCTTCTCACCGAAGTTAATAATAATCTTAGTTTTACCTTACTTGTGGAGCAAGTAGGGGATCGAACCCAAGAAAAAGGAGGAATAGAGCTAAGCTAAGAAGATAAAATCCAAATTAACTAAAAGGAATTAAAACTGTTTTTCTTTGTATTTTTGAACTTATAAGAAGATGTAAAATTGCTAGAAAATAAACTAAAGTAAATGAAATTAAAAGCAAGTAAACTTATGAATTAAAACACCATTGGAGGTGGATCTACCTAAAACATGTTAATGAGCAATTCCTAGTCTCTAGCCTTTTTATAACTCAATCATAAGGGCTTGGTGTTAGCTCCTTAGATCGGAAAATTTTGCAAATAAAATGAACTAAGGGAACAAAAACAAAGTAGAATTCTTTGAAAATTTCTTACAACAAATTATTTAATTTAAGCATACTTTATCTTGATCTAATCTAAGCATAAATTATCTATATTAAGAATAAAAGGTGCAAGAAACTTAAAGAGAATTCATAAGCATTTTAAATAAAAGAAAGGCATAAAATTAGAAATAACACAAGAACTTGCTCTAGGCTTTTCCACTCTCCAATGGAGGGGAACTTAGCCTAATGTCATTGCAAGAGAGGGAAGATAAGAGATGAAAGAACTTTTCTTCATTTCATGGAGAAAATTACAACTTCTTCTTCTTCTACTTCTTACAAGACTATTTAACCAAAAGAAAATAACTAGAAAATGAAAATACAAAAAATAAGAGAATAGGCTAAGAACCTTAGATTAAAGGAGTCTTGGATAAGAGAACCAAGATTGGACCTTTATCTAGAAATGAAGGCTCTATTTATAGAGAAAATGTGTGTAGAAGAGTCTTAAAGTAGTCTCCACTTTTCTTTGCACAAAAAGACAAAATAGGAGAATATGAGTTAAGGATTAGGGCATTCCAAAGTGGGCCCAAATGCTTTTGTCTTGAGATTTTGATTCCAATTTGTTGATTTTCTGCACAAGAAACACACGTAATTAGATTTATCTAGTAAATGAATTTATTTATATATAATTAAGCCTAATTAACATGCAACGTGGTGATTTGAGGCTTATCATGATTATTATCTTAATATGGATAAATAGGTACAAAAATCAAGATAAATATTCGAAAAATATGTGTATAATTGAGTGTTTGGAAACACTCATCACACTCCCAAACTTACCTTTTTCTAGTCCCTAGAAAATAAAACTGCCACTTTCGCAGGCACCTTGACTGCATTTAGCGAATGTAACAAGCCCTTGAACCTCTAGGTTACCCCTAGTGGACGAGTTTGACTCGTGAGGGTTTGCAGAAAATATACCCACAAAATTTGAAAATAACTTTGAAGTAAAAATAGTCAAAATCAAAACTTATATTGAAAAGCACAAGTTTTTTTTTTTGTCAATCAATTGGAAGTACTGCTTGGTATAGAGTCCCAACCCTTATTTTTCTATGACAAAACTTATACTTAAATTGACCTTTGAGCGATAGTGATTCTAACTCAGAAATTTAAGAGATTCGATTTCCTCAAATGAGTTTCAACCTTTTAACTACCTAAGAATAGCTGGAGTAACTTAGGGTTTAATTTTAAACTTAGCATCCTGTCTGGGGTAGTGAGAAGTGTGGATATTCACTTTAATACCTCTAAGGGGCTTTATCTGTGATATTCCAGTATACTCACATTTTTACACTTGATGGCTTTCACCCTACTAAAACTTTACATAAACTTTTCGATCTTTGATTTTTTTTTTTGAAAGGTCTCTTTTTTTCTATTACTTCTTCATTATTTTTCTAAGAAAAGTAGGCAGCCCTTTTCAAGGTACCCAATCTAATTCAATGGTTGCTGTACAAGGTGTATACAACCCAGTTCTGTTTTTCTTCTAATCAGCCAACCAATTGAACAAGGAAGTCAAAGTTCATCAAACCTAGTTTTTCCTTAAACTCTAGGTAGAAAGAAGGTAATAAGCTCTTTTAATACAATCTAGACTCTTGGTAACCTTATTAGAAGTGACTATAAACCAAAAGATAACTTTGCTCTAATTTTTGCCTAAGAGAAACACAAATGGGGAGTCCAGATCATAGCTTCTAATGAAAGACTGATTAAATATTTTTAACTAAGTGCTTAAAGATACAAGCTAAGATTTTGAGTAAAATACAACAAAGTCGTCAACTAAATATTTTTCAAAATTTTTATTTTTATTTATTTTTATTTTTATTATTTTTATTTTTTTTTTAAAGAAGAAAATAATAACTGGAAATCCGACCCATACACCCCCAAACTTAAACATTATATTGTCCTCAATATTTCAACATATACATGTAAAAGTAAAATTGAAATTGACAAAATGAAATGAAGTGGGTTAGATAGCACCTGAGACAGACCCTATAGTCCTGTTGATATTTAACACAATGTCCCTTGAAATGCATGGATTGTCTCCCAGAAGCGCTAAGTTTAACGTCTTTAGCTAGACGAAAACATAGTTAATTTTGATAGACGGGATCATCGAGAAAAAGAACTTCCTCCTGCGGAACATACTCGAGAAACGGTTTGAGACGTTGGCCATTCACTTTGAAAGTGGATCCGTCCTTAGGATTAAGGACTTCAACAGCACTATGGGGGTAAACTGTTTGGATAATATATGGGCCAGTCCATCGAGACTTAAGTTTTCCTAGAAAAAGGTGGAGTCTATTATCATACAACAAAACTTTTTGATTAGGAATGAAATTCCTCCTAAGAATGTGCTTATCGTGAAAAAATTTGGTACGCTCTTTGTACCTTTTGGCACAATCATACGAGTCATTTCTAATCTCTTCTAACTAGTCTAGTTGTAACTTTCGCTTCTCACCGGCTTTATCAAAATCAATATGCACGATGTTCTAATTCTACAGGGAGATGGCAGGCCTTGCCAAAAACTAACCGGTAGGGAGACATCCCTATGGGTGTCTTGAATGCAGTCATATAGGCCTAGAGTGAATCACTCAATCTCAAAGACCAATCTTTCCTTAAAGGATTGACTATTTTTTCTAAGATAGTCTTTATTTCCCTGTTAGAAATCTCCACTTGTCCACTTGTTTGTGGGTGGTAAGGTGTGGCAACCTTATGCATTATGAGGTATTTCTTCATTAACGCAGCAAAGATCTTGTTGCAAAAATGCGAGCCACCATCACTTATGATAGCTCGCGGAGTACCAAATCTTGAAAAAATCGTCTCCTTGATGAATTTTATCACAACCTTGTGATCATTAGTTCTATATGCCACAACTTCGACCCATTTTGACACATAGTCAACGGCAACTAGGATGTATTGGTAACCTTGGGAGATAGGAAAGGGTCCCATGAAGTCTATACCCCACACGTCAAAAATTTCGATGATCAGTATAGGATTTTGAGGCATTTCATTTCTCTTAGAGATTTTTCCTAATCTTTGACATCTATCACAAGATTTGCTAAACTCGTGGGTATCACGAAAAATACTAGGTCAGAAAAAACCGCATTGTAGGATTTTCATGGCGGTCTTCTTACCACTGAAGTGCCCTCCGCAGGCATGATTATGGCAAAACTCTAGGATATTGACTTGTTCACAGGTTGGAATACAACGTCTAATGATTTGATCAGGACAATACTTAAATAAGTATGGCTCATCCCAGAAATACCATTTTATTTTTAACAGAAGATGGAGTTTCTCTTGACTAATCATTTCGATTGGGAATTGACCTGTAACTAGGTAGTTGAAAATGTCCGCATACCATGGAGCATTGGCTTGAGAGATTTTCATAAGTTGCTCATCGGGAAAGGATTCAGAGATGGGTAAGGATTCCTCGGATGGCTTGTTAACTATCCTAGACAAGTGATCAGCTACGACATTTTCAGCCCCTTTTTTATCTCGGATCTTGAGATCAAACTCTTGTAAAAGTAGAATCCAATGGATTAACCTTACTTTAGTATCCTTATTTGATAAAAGGTACTTCAATGCTGCGTGGTCTGTGTATATCACGACTTTAGATCCTATGAGGTAGGGGCGGAATTTTTCAATGGCATAGACCACTGCTAGCATTTCCTTCTCTGTTGTAGGGTAATTAAGCTGAGCATCGTTTAGGGTTTTACTAGCATATTAGATAACATGAGGTTATTTTTTAATTCGCTGACCCAAAACAGCGCCTATTGCATAATCTGAAGCGTCGCACATAACTTCGAATGGAATGCTCCAGTTTGGAGGTTGAATAATGGGTGCCGAGGTTAACTCAGACTTGAGCTTGTTGAACGCAGAGAGACATGACTTTGAAAAGTCGAAAGGAACATCCTTTCCCAATAGCTCACATAAAGGTTTCGAGATTTTCCCAAAATCTTTAATGAATCTACGATAGAAACCTGCATGGCCTAAGAATGACCTAATTTCTTTGACCGTTCTAGGAGGTGGTAATTTTTCAATTAGACATACCTTTGCCTTATCTACCTCAATCCCCTTAGCAGAAACAATGTGCCCTAGCACAATCCCCGATGTTACCATGAAATGGCATTTTTCCCAATTGAGGACTAGATTGACCTCTTTGCAACGTACAACGACCAAAGTCAAGTGATGGAGACATTCCTCAAAACTTGATCCAAAAACTGAAAAATCATCCATGAATACTTCGAGATATTTTTCTAGCATGTCGGAAAATATACTCATCATGCACCGTTGAAAAGTAGCAGGTGCATTGCACAATCCAAAAGGCATGCGACGATACGCGAAAGTTCCGAAAGGACAGGTAAAAGTTGTTTTCTCTTGATCGATTGGAGCAACAGGTATCTGGTTGTACCCAGAATAACCATCTAAGAAGCAATAGTAAGAATGTCCTTCCAGACGCTCTAACATTTGATCAATGAAAGGTAAGGGAAAATGATCCTTAGGAGTCATCGAGTTGAGTTTCCTATAGTCAATACACACTCTCCATTCATTTTGGACTCGAGTGGGGATTAATTCATTATCTTGGTTCACTACCACAGTGATACCAGACTTCTTAAGAACTACTTCTATAGGACTCACCCAACGACTGTCAGAGATAGGATAGATAATACTCGCATCTAGCAATTTCATCACTTCCATCCGAACTACGTCTTTCATGATAGGATTTAGCCATCTCTAAGGTTCTAAGGAAGGTTTAGCGAAATCCTCTAAACGAATATAGTGCATTACCACAGATGGACTAATTCCCTTGATATCAGCTATGCTCCAACCAATAGCTTCTTGATGTTCTTTTAATACTCCTAACAACTTTCCCTCTTGAACTTCATTAAGGTGAGAGGAAATGATCACGGTCAAGGTTTGATTCTTACCAAGAAATGCATATCTCAAGGTCTCTGGAAGCGACTTGAGTTCTAATTTTGGAGGTTCGATATAAGAAGGAACAAGATTGGATGTGCGCACAAGAAGACTTTCAATTTTTGCGTGCCACCACATAGAATCTAAGAGTGGAACAGATTCAAGCAAAGCATTGACTTCGCTTATAGACTCTTCGACGTCCAAGTCAAGGCCAAAGTGAGCCAAACATTTTGTCAGGGGATCAGAGTACCCTAACTCTTGATACGTTTGATTGACTAGCGTATCTATCATGTTCACTTCCTCCATACCATCATCTACATCAATTTCTTGGAAATTGTGGAAGACGTTCAGTTTCACTTTCATATCCCCAAATGCTAAAGTCATAATTCTGTTTCTACAACGAATGACTGCGTCAGACGTGGCTAAGAATGGACGTCTTAAGATGATAGGAATATGACTGTTCGAATTGATGACTGGCTCTGTGTCTAAGACAACAAAGTCAATAGGGAAATAGAAATCTTTGACTTTAACTATCACGTCCTCAACTATATCTTTTGAAATTTTTATGGACCTATCGGCTAGACTCAACGTGATATCGGTGGGTTTCAAAACCCCCAAACCTAATTGTTTATAAACCGAATATGGTAAAAGGTTCACACTAGCCCCTAAGTCTAAGAGACATTTTTCGACCACTTGATTTCCAATATGAATGAAAATTGTCGAACATCCAGGATCCTTAAATTTTGGTGCAATCGTTTGTTGGATGAGCGACGAAGCTTGGGCTGCCATGATAGCTTCTCGAGGAAATGGTGTTTTCCTTTTAGCTGTGGTCAAATCTTTTAGAAATTTCGCATAAGAAGGTATCTGCTTAATGGCATCTAGGAATGGGATATTGATATGCACATTTTGGAAGACTTCTAAGACACCCTCAAATTGTTTACCTTTTTTATAATCTCTAAGGCGATGGGGAAATTGAACTTTTGGAATTGGCAAAATGATAGGAGGATTTTCCAAATCTTTCTCTTTCTCTATTGGAGACTCTATGACTTCTTTTTGAACTTTGTCCTTCTCTAGGACTTTTTCTCCCATGTCAAAAGGTTGGACCTTGTTGTCCACTTTTTTTTCCTAACGCAAGGTGTGTATAGCTTGGACTGAATCTTGTGGAGCTCCAGAATGGCTTCCTACTTCGTATTGACCTTTCGATCCGTTTGGAATCAAAGGTTGACCTCTAGGGTTAGCGATAGTCTAACTAGGAAATTGACCTTTCTCTCTCCCACTCAAGGAGAGAGCTAACTGCCCAACTGAACTTTCATCTTAGCTATGGATTGCACAGTGACCTGGTTAATCTAAGTTTGATTTTGATGGATTTGCTGTTGAGTTCGGATGAACTGTTGTTGCTGTCTCATCAACTCGGCAATCATAGATTCTAAGGATGATTGTTGTTGGGCAGGCTGCTGGTAATTGGTCAGGGGATCTGGTATGATGGCTCTGCAATCTGTAGATTGTTGGGGTTGATAAGGGACTTGAGGAATAATAGCTTGGTTTGTGGAAGAACCAGATTGCCTAGGAAAACTCCTATTGTAACCTGACGGACTACTAGATTGAATAGGTTCGTTCTGTCTGTATGAGAAATTAAGATAGAACCTATTATCTGGGTGATACGTTTGGCTAAAAGAGTTTGGAGTTGGCTTCCTAAAAGCACTATAGCCATTAATCGCATTTGTTTGTTCAACTTTGATTTGAGGCAAGGTGGGACAACACTCGACCAAATGGTCGTTGCCGTCACATATGACGCACAAAGAACTCGGTTCGACAGTTACTTGTGAAATTGCACGAGGGTCTAGGTGAGGTTTGGATGCTGAGATGGTAAAGGTATCTAACTTCTTCGTGAGATTGTTCATCCCATTCACTAGACTAGACATAACATTTTTGAGATCAGGGTCTGCCTTCATCTCATACATGTATGTATTTCTAATCGGATCATCTCTACCAAATTCTTCTTGGTTAGGACTCCTATTTTGAGCACTCTCGGCTAACTCTACGAGAAAATCGTACGCTTGGTTGGGAGTCTGGTTCATGAACTGACCCTTATGCATTGACTCGACTAAGGTACGTTGATTCATTGTTAATCCTCTGTAAAAACTTTGCACCAATTGTGCTTTGTCAATGCCATGGTGTGGGCACTTGACCAATAAATCATTGAATCTTTCCCAAGTTTGGGAAAATTCATCATCAGGACGGGCTCTAAAATTTCTAATAGAGTCCTTCATTTTCTCAGTTTTGACCACGGGATAGAATTTCGTAATAAATTTCTTGGATAGAACATCCCAGGTAGATATGGAATTGGGTGTTAGGGAGTTCAACCACGCAGCTGCGTGTTCTTCCAAGGATAACGGGAACAGAATAAGCTTGAGACTATCCTCATCTAGATTCTGATTTCTAAAAGTTTGACATATAGTTAAGAATCGATTAAGATGGGTGTAAGGTTATTCACGCTCTAAACCGTGGAACTTAGGGACCATATTAATGGTGGCAGCCCTAATTTCAAACTGAGGTGCATTGTTCAATGGTAAAACAATGCATGTAGGAGGAGATGCGGAAGCTGGAGCGAAGAGCTCATTGAGAGTTCTCTCTCGATCACCCATCTAACTACTGATGGTGTCTTGCGTATCCTACTGATGGTACGTTCGATCTTAGGATCAAATGGTTCTAACACGTTGTTTTGTGAACGTCTACCAAGCATGCAAATCACACAGTCGATCAAACAATCACAAAAAGAAAAGACTGGACCTAGATAGGTTGCCTAAAGCTAGACATTTCCTAACTGGGTAGAAATAGTGCAACTAGCCTTCCAACTCGATTCTATGAAGTCAAGTTTGAATCATTCGGATCTCTAGATCAGAGGAGGCGCACAATGCATAAGCAAGGGCACTCTTAAATACCTCCTTTCTTGAATAGACTAAGTCTATCCCCTCAAAGGGCAAGATCTTACTAGATAGAAAAATGACCAAGAAATGCAATTGGCACAACTTGAAGCCAAATTTCTCCTATTGAGCTCGTGGGCCCTATAGTCAAGTCTAATTGATTTTAATTAATTTGATTGGATGACTAGTAAGTTGATTATCCTAATTAGAGCAAGGAATTGGTAATGACTTCCAATCCTTATCTTATCATGCTATCCTTAGGAGAGGGGTGCTCTTTACTACTTAATTAACTATTCCAAGTGTGTGTAAATTGGAAAAATAACATACAAAGGCAATGAGTAACCCACTAGCAAAGAGAGGCGTGGGTGTTTCGAGATTACCTCCCGCGCTAGACGGGGTGAAGACAATTTGAGTCGACTTAGGCCACCAACTCCAATTTTGGTGTGCGAACCTAAGGAACCGTGACGGTATTGTCCACCCGTCGTCCTTCCTTAGTCTATTACAATCCAAGCCTTCTTGGATAATTAAAAAAATTACAAAGAATCTTTTACAAGTGTTTCTAAAACAGAAAAATAAACCTAACTAAAGATTCAAGGAAATTGAAAGAAAAGAAGAAAAAAAATGTTCACCTACAAGAAGCAAAACAGAAATGTTAGCAAAAATGATAGTAAACGGACTCAAAAACAGAATTTGACTTACCACAATCTTGCTGACTTTGTCAAATTTTATTAAAAATTTTGTTATACCCAAAATTGATATATTATAATAGATAATCGGAGATCGGAGCAGAAAGTTACAGTCAGTTTAAGTTCTGCTGTCAATGGTGAAAAAATAAACGGGAATGACTTTTTTTTTTTCAATGTTTTTTTCTTCTTTCTTCTCTCTTAAAACCTCAAGAACACTTGAACTTATAGAAAGAAACCAAAAGAAAAAAAAATAAATAAAAAAAATAAATATGAAAGAAATTAATTTTAAATCAAAACTTACTACTAATACCTTTACCTTTCCCCGGCAATGGCGCCAAAATTCTGATGAGATTATTGCTGTTCTTCTCACCGAAGTTAATAATAATCTTAGTTTTATCTTACTTGTGGGGCAAGTAGGGGATCAAACCCAAGAGAAAGGAGGAATAGAACTAAGCTAAGAAGATAAAATCCAAATTAACTAAAAGGAATTAAAACTGTTTTTCTTTGTATTTTTGAACTTATAAGAAGATGTAAAATTGCTAGAAAATAAACTAAAGTAAATGAAATTAAAAGCAAATAAACTTATGAATTAAAACACCATTGGAGGTGGATCTACCTAAAACATGTTAATGAGCAATTCCTAGTCTCTAGCCTTTTTATAACTCAATCATAAGGGCTTGGTGTTAGCTCCTTAGATCGGAAAATTTTACAAATAAAATGAACTAAGGGAACAAAAACAAAGTAGAACTCTTTAAAAATTTCTTACTACAAATTATCTAATTTAAGCATACTTTATCTTGATTTAATCTAAGCATAAAGTATCTATATTAAGAATAAAAGGTGCAAGAAACTTAAGGAGAATTCATAAGCATTTTAAATAAAAGAAAGGCATAAAATTAGAAATAACACAAGAACTTGCTCTAGGCTTTTCCACTCTCCAATGGAGGGGAACTTAGCCTAATGTCATTGCAAGAGAGGGAAGATAAGAGATGAAAGAACTTTTCTTCATTTCATGGAGAAAATTACAACTTCTTCTTCTTCTACTTCTTACAAGACTATTTAACCAAAAGAAAATAACTAAAAAATGAAAATACAAAAAATAAGAGAATAGGCTAAGAGCCTTAGATTAAAGGAGTCTTGGATAAGAGAACCAAGATGGGACCCTTTATCTAGAAATGAAGGTTCTATTTATAGAGAAAATGTGTGTAGAAGAGTCTAAAAGTAGCCTCCACTTTTCTTTGTACAAAAAGACAAAAGAGGAGAATATGAGTTAAGGATTAGGGCATTCCAAAGTGGGCCCAAATGCTTTTGTCTTGAGATTTTGATTCCAATTTATTGATTTTCTGCACAAGAAACACACGTAATTAGATTTATCTAGTAAATGAATTTATTTATATATAATTAAGCCTAATTAACATGCAACATGGTGATTTGAGGCTTATCATGATTATTATCTTAATATGGATAAATAGGTACAAAAATCAAGATAAATATTCGTAAAATATGTGTATAATTGAGTGTTTGGAAACACTCATCAGTAGGATATTTCACGGGTCATTTTCACTAGTTGGGTCCTATGCACCACTCAGACCCTATTTTGATATAAGTTTTGTAAATTTTTAATTTAAATAATAAAAATAAATTTCATAGTTGAAAAATAAATTAATATTTAATGAATTCATATTGAATTGATGAATATCAGAAAGTGGATATTTTGTTTGAGAGATTGAAAATTACAAAAATAAAAAAAAATGATATGAAACGGTACAATGTTAGTCACACTCGAGGGGTGATGTCTACATTTTACATTGTTGTGTTGTGCGTAGGTTAGTGAATGGATATCGAGGGATAATGTTACTGGTTGCATGTTTATTTACTTTCTGTTAGCGCGATACGTTGTTTACTTTTCCATTATATTATTTATTTTAGGTTGGGTGGCCACAATTGCATGGTAGGAAACTAGATATCTATTCTCAACCTTTTATTTTTAATTTCTCTTTTGTTTTCAAATGAAAAAATATATATATATATATATATATATATATATATATATATATATATATATATATATATATATATATATATATAGTTATTTTGTGAGCTATTAAAGAGTCTGTGAATGTCTAAAGGGATAGTGTGTCATATCATTCGGAGTGGTGTACTATCCTAGCATGTATGGTAGGGACCACCAAGCTCATACGTGGTATGGGACTAGTATGAGAGTGGAGTCACAACTAGAATCTGGGTTTATTCCTCTCTATCTTTATTAGTGAACTTGTTATGTAAAGGTGGTCGTATACGAATGATTTGTATATTTGAGAATCACATGCACGCTTGATAGGCATAGACGAAGATGATTAATCAGTGATCACTAACAATTTATAGTAGTCGAACGTTCTGACACATCAAAAAGAGATTCATTGCTTACGATCACGTAAAATGGCCAACCTGAGCCGGATAAATGATCAACCAAACGTGGTAAGTGCAGCGACCGACCACAAAATCAGAAACTAAGAGTCAAAAAGGAATTGTAACATCATGTCCCGACTAGGAGCAATCGAGTTGTGAATCCCAACTCTCTAATTCCACTACTCCACCATTATGTATTATGTATATGTTGTCTTATTTTGATATATAAAATGAAATGCATGTTTAATGTTTTCAATTGATCAATTAGATTTATATATAAAGAAAATGCTATAGTGAGTACTGTTGATTGATGTAATGTCAGTTTTAAAATGTTTAGTTGCTCATCCCTGGCTATATATACCAGTTTATTATAGTTTCTTCTGTAAAACCTTGTATTATTAAAATGATTTAGTATGCTTATTCGTTCATGTTAGGAGGCAGAAATTATTTATTTTCCCTATTGGGTAACCATTGTTACTTACCCTTTCTTTCCTATTTTTTTAATTCAGGACCTGCAGTTAGCGAGGCGGGAGTAGAACCAGTAAGTGGAGACCATCTGGTGGTCAAATAGACGACTAGAGTCTATTACCTGGTGAGTACTGGGGTTATTACCCTTAATGGTGTTAGTTAGACCAAAAGTATTATAGATTTTTTTCTAAACGTTATGACTTTTGTTAGAGTGAGAAATTTTTGTATAATCTTGTGTATAAATTTCTTTTCTCGCACTCTGAGCTATCGTATATTATTAGATGTATATAGACTTTCGCTAGTATTCTATTTTGTTTATATATGCAAGATTGTATGTCGTTATCAAGTGTAGGCTGAACGCTTTGGAATGTTAACATAAACAGATGAGACCATGCCGAAATTTTGAGGCACCACCTTGTGCCTCGAGATCTGACATGGGGTTTTATGTTAACGTTTGGCAGGGTGTCACAAATGGTATCAGAGCATAGTATTAGATCCGTATGTGATACTGATCTACTATATTTTGAATAGTGGGTTGATACCATAGATATTATAGTGATATTAAGGATTCGAGATTCAAGCTCATTAGTAGTTCCGTATTGGGATTACTAGTTCTATTAGTAATGAAAATGGTGTTTATTACTAAATCCCTTGTTAAAGTAGTAAATGATGCTTTCATAATAACGACTTTAGCCATGTGATGATAAATGCCTTGTTACTGATGAACAGAAATGAGATGAGCGAACGAGGTAGAGGTAGAGGCCGAGGGAGAGGCGGAAACACTGTAGAGGCGGAACAGGAGTCCGATCAGACCTCCGATCTGATATCGTAGATAATGTCATTTATGGGACATATAGCTGAGTCCTAGAACAAGTTTAGAGAGGAGATGCTTGAGTTACAAGCTAGACTAGTCGAAGAGGTGGCAGAGTTGAGGAAGCGCCAGGTTTCTTCACAGGAGATCGATCACATTCCACCTCAGGATCCACCATAAAGAACACAGTCACAGGTCATACCATCAAGGGTTGGGAGGACTATAACACCCCGTGTTTTAACCCGTATCTCGAAGAGATCAGATAGTGTTAATTCGAGAAATATTCTGAAAGGATAACTTAGAGTAAAGTACCCAAATTATGTTATGTTCATTTTTGTTAAAAATCGACTTCTTCATTAGTTTCAATATGATCGAAATATATACTAAAGCCTATGAGCAAGTTTGAATTCAAGTTCGGGTGAAAAAGTTAACAAATCCTCGAATTTCATGTTGAGCGAGACCCAAAATAGAGAATTTTCGTTAGAGGGAGAATCAGGACGATTCGACCACACCATTATGACTGTAATGAAAAATTATTCGAAATGGTATACTCGTTTGTCATTTTTCGAGCCCGAATAGTTAAGTTATGATTGAAACTAGAAAGAATAAAGAAATTACAAGTATGCCCTCTCCCTTGCTATAAAAAAAAGCTGACTTTCTTTTAAGTCATTCTCTTTCTTTTCCAAAACACCCAAACTTAGCTTTTCTCAAACCTAGGGTTCTCTCCTCTTCACCTCAAGATCCGTTGAGAAGGAATGATCGTTGAACCACGACGAAGAAGACAAAGTTGTCCGTTACGACGATAGCTACAACCTTATCCTCCTTCTTAACCCATTCACATTCGTTTTTCCTCACCCTCTACCAAAATTAGCAAGTACATTAGGGTATCATCAAACTCAGAGCTTTACCTTGTTAGTAGAGGCTCGTCTTCTAGGGTAGAAGTAAAGGAGAGTGTCGTCGTCAAAGGAGTTGCAAACCCTCACCCTCTTTGCATCAAACTCAGCTCAACATCAACTTTTTCATCACCAACCTTGATCATTGTACGAGTTTATCACGTTCGACATCCACAAACCATGTAGGGGACTTTCGATTCCTATTGATAACTTTAGATTTTGAAATATGTATTTAGTTTGTTTTTAATGTAGAAATCTTTGTTTGAATTGAAATTCATGCTAGAAATAAGGATTTGATGTATATTATCTATATTTTAAATGTTGAATTCGTGGGTGGGCCGAATGGTTCGAAGAATGGAAGAAGAATCAAAAAGGGGATCGAAAACTTGAAAGTTCGAGTGAAGTTCAGGTTGTTGGCGGGAAGGGTCGGTGCCACCGGCACCTGCCGAAGGCATTCTGTCGGTCCCACCGACAGAATGGAGCTTCTACCACCAACGAAATCAAGAGAAAATTTTATACAGTTGGCAGGAGGCGTCGGTCCCACTGACATCTGCCGATAACCAATCTATCGGTTCCTCCGACATAACTATGGTTCTGGCACTGACCATCTATCGACAGAAACAGTTCTTCAGAACTGACTCTTTGTCTTTTGTATTACTCTTCTAACACCTTATACATGTTTCCCACCCTTCATTTCATAAAAACATATAAGTAAATGTCCTCTTTAATTTGTCAGGTTTTACCCCCCCATTTCGAAATAATGGGAATGATTTCAATATCCAAATCTCAAAGGATCAAAATCCGAATTTTGATTTCAAGAACAAAATATAAATTTCGTCATTTTTGGTAAATTTTCAAAATGTAATAACTTTCGCGTCACTTTGAATTAGGTTATGAAATTTATATGGTGTCGAATCTTATGATCGAGGCTTTCATTTCTAAAAACCCATTTTCAATTTTGAGAACTTTAAAAAATTGAGTTTCCAACACTTAGCTAAATTTTCACCAGTTTTTACCATTTTGGCCAGCTTAGGTACCGTGCATTACGGGACCTCGTTTTGAATAAACCTTGATGATTTCCAATTGAAAACCCAAAAATGACTTTGAAAGATTGAAAATGAATGATTTGATTCGAAAAGACGAAAAGTGAAAGTACCGAAAGAATGGGAAAAGGGATGAAACGGTAAAATGCCAAAATCACACCTGAGGGGTGATGTCTGTATTTTACATTATATGTTGTATGTAGGTTGGTAAAAGGATATCTAGGTTATTAATGAAAGGGTTACATGTTTATTTACGATTATGTTAGCTCGTGTGCTGAGTACTGTTATTTATTTTTAGGCCGGGTAGCTACAGTTGCATGGTAGGAACTAGATATCCATTCTGAACCCTGTTCTGTTAATTTCTCTTTTGTTTTAAATGAAAAATAATATATGTATATATAGTTATTTTGTGAGCTGTTAAAGGGTTTGTGAATGCCTGAAGGGATATCGCATTACATCGTCTGGAGGGGTATACTATCCTGGGATGTACGGTAGGGACTACCAAGCTCATACGTGGTATGAGACGCGTATGGGAGTAGAGTCACAATTGGAATCCAGCTCCATTCCTTTTTTATCTTTACTAGTAAACGTGTATTGTAAAGGTGGTCGTATACGAGTAGAGTATTATTTTAAGAATTACATGCACGCCTGATGGGCATAGACGAAGATGATTGGTCAGTGATCACTAGCAATCTAGTAGTAGTCGAACGTTCTAACACATCAAAAAGAGACCTATTGCTTACGGTCACGTCAAACGGCACGTCTGAGCCAGATAAATGGTCACTAGTGTGGTAAGCGCAGCGATCGACCACAAAATCAAGAACTAAAAGTCAGATTTATGTTGTAACATCATGTCCCGACTGGGAGCGATCCAGTCGTGAATCCCAACACTCAAATTCCATTAATCCACCACCTGTATTATGTATCTGTTGTTAAATTTCAAACTATAAACTGAAAAGTATGTTTATTATTTCAATGTTGCCAACTGTATTCGCATAAAATAGAAAATGTATTATGAGTATGGATGATTGATACTATGTGTAACTTTTAAACTGTTTAATTGCTCATCCCTGGCTATATGTACCAGTTAATCGTAGTTTCAATTGTAAAATTTGCATGTTTTGAAATAATGCAGTATAATTATTCGATCACGTTAGGTGAGGTTATTAGTAGGAATTATTTGTGGACCTACTGAGTAACCATTGTTACTCACCCTTTCCTTCCATTTTTTTTAATTGTAGAGCCTACAGTTAGTGCAGCAGGTATTGAGTTATTAGCCGAGGAACATCTGGTTAGTCAGATCGACGACCAGAGTCCGTTAGCCGATGAGCATCATGACTACTTCTACTAGGAGTTTGTTCATCTTAGGAGAGGTCTATGTTTTGGGGCCGAGTGCTAGGTCTATGTTAGAGTGAGAAAAATTTTGTAATCCTGTATATTTTTATTTCTTTTTGTGCAACTCTGACCTCGATTTATGTTGTTTATAAATTTTTCCGTCTTTCGTTTCCTATTCATTATGGATATGTTACTTTATACAGGATTGTTGGAGTTGGTTTATCAGGTTTGAGTTCCGTGAAACGCTAACATAAACAGAGAAAACCATGCTAAAATTTCGAGGCGCCACCTAGTGCCTCGAGGCGGCCTTGGGATTTGTGTTAGTGTTTGGTGGGGCGTCACAGGTGGTATCAGAGCTTATTAGTAGTTCCGTATTGGGATTACGAACTCTTCCGTGTCTAGAGTCCATAGAGCTTAGTAAGATTAAGATAGGATCTTAGGTTCTTTTAGTTAGTAATGAAAATGGTGTTCATTACTAAATTCTTAATTACGATATCGATAAATTCTTTCATAAGAACAACCTTAGCCTTATGATAATAGATGCCTTGTTGATGATGAGCAGAAACGAGATGAGCGGATGGGGCAGAGGTGGAGACCGAGGGAGAGGCCAAACTACAGTAGAAATGGGACAGGCATCGGATCAGTCCCCCTATCCGCTAGCACAGCTTGTGTCGTTCATAGGACATATGGCTGAGTCCGAGAACAAGTTTAGGAAAGAGATGCTCGAGTCACAGGCTAGGCTAGCCAAGGAAGTAGCTGAGTTGAGGGAGCGCTAGGCTTTTTCACAAGAGGCCGACCCTATTCCACCCCCAGAGCCACCACATGAGCCATGGCCACAGGTTGTACCATTGAGGACTGTGAGAACTCCTCCACCCCAGGTACCGACAGACCCAGGGATGTGGCTACAGAACTTCCAACGACTACGCCCACCTAGATTTAGAGGTTTTTCGGACCCAGCTGAGGTTGAGGAATGGGTTTTGAGGACCCGAGAGATCCTGAGCATTATGCAGTGCCCGAGAGACCAATGGGTACCGGTGGCTGCATTTCAGTTTGACGGGGATGTCGGCCATTGGTGGTTTTTCGAGAAAAATGTTTTGGGGGATGAACCTTTCGAGTGGTCCGATTTCGAGAGGATGTTCCTAGATCGATTCATATTCGAGACGGCCCGAGAGATTAAGTTTCATGAGTTTTCAAGTTTGGTGCAAGACAACCTATCCATTATGGACTACGAGCTGAGATTTAGTAGGTTATCACGAAACACACCTGAGCTAATTCCGACCGATCTGTAGAAAGCTCGCAGATTTTTCAGAGGACTACGACCCTACCTAAGGGCCAGGATATCAGCGATCGAGATCACTAGCTACAGAGACACAGTGAGTCGAGCGCAGAGGGTTGAGCGAGAGGATATGGAGTTACAAACTTCAAGAGGACAGACTAGTCAACCCCAGACTTTATTTCTCCCTAGGGCTGATCCAGCCAAGAGGTCGATGTTTTCGAGATCGAGTGCCTCTGGACCCACGTATTCGCAGTATCGAGCTCCTGCACTACCGAGTTATGGACCAGTTGGGGCTTCAATGAGGCCAACAGGGCCAACGGGACCAACCAGGCAGAGTGTGAGACCACCCATCCCACAAAGACCTATTCAAATATGATCGTTAGCATGTTTTGGGTGCGGACAGACGGGACACATCAGGAGAAACTGCCCTTCATCACAACAATTGTCGGGGGTGACTCCTAGACCCCAAGATAGAGTTTACCATCTGAATCAAGAGGAGATACCAGTTTTTGACAAGGTGTTAGAAGGTACAATTTTGATTTCCAACATTAAGATTCGAGTTTTCTGATATAGGCCGGTTAATGAAACTATCTACACCATTGGGAAATCGACAGATAACTCAGAAATTATGTCGAAACTATGTAATTAAGATAGAGGACCAAGAGATGAGTATCGACCTCATGACATTAGATTGCTCTGACTTTGATGTCATTTTGGGGATGGACTGGCTAGTGCAGAACCATGCCCAAGTTGATTGCTTCGCGAGATCGGTAGTCTTCAGACGGCCGGGTTATCCGAAAGTCAAGGTTCGAGGATCCAGGTATAGAGGAGACGGTCCTTTAAGAAACCAGTTGGGGACCTTGAGTATATCAGAACTAGAGACATCGATGGATATGGTAGGGGTAGTCAGGGAATTTGGGGATGTTTTTCCAGACGAATTACCAGATTTGCCTCCATGTAGTGAGATAGAGTTTTCTATTGATTTGGTACCAGGCACAGGGCCTATCTCCATCGTACCATACCGAATGACCCCGGTAAAGACCCGAGAGCTGAAAACACAATTGATGAGCTTACTAACTTGGTGTTTATTCGACCGAGTTCCTTACCCTGGGGAGCACCGATTTTGTTTGTTAAGAAGAATGATGGGTCATTCCGTTTATGTATCAACTATCGGAGGTTAAATCAAGTGACCATCAAGAATAAGTACCCCCTTCTGCGCATTGATGATTTATTCGACCAACTACAAGGTGCCTAATACTTCTCTAAGATTGATTTGCAATCTGAGTACCACTAGTTGAGGATCCGGGAGGCGGATATCCCGAAGACTGCATTTCGGACTAGGCTAGGGCACTTTGAATATCTAGTGATGCCTTTCGGTCTGACGGATGCACCGACAACATTCATGGATCTGATGCACTGGGTATTTTGAGAGCACCTCGACAAGTTTGTCATTGTGCTCATAGACGACATCCTAATTTACTCTAAGTCGAGGGAGGACCACGAAAGACACCTCCGGATTACACTTCAGATTTTATGAGAACATAAGCTATATGCCAAGTTTAGCAAGTGTGAATTCTGACTCCAGAAGGTAAAGTTCCTAGGACACGTGGTGTCCAATGAAGGGATAGCAGTAGACCCTTCTAAGGTTGATATGGAAACAGCCGAAGACAATAACCGATATTAGGAGTTTTCTTGGGATGGCCGGCTACTATAGAAGGTTTATTAAGAGATTTTCCACTATTACAGTACCGTTGACGAGACTGACATAGAAAAACATCCAATTTGAATGGGATGACAAATGCAAGACTGCATTCCAAGAATTGAAGAAGAGGTTGACGATCGCTCCAATTTTGATATCACCAACTCCGGGTGAAAGTCTAACGATATTTACAGATGCTTCTGGGATTGGTTTGGGAGCTGTATTGATGGAGTGCGGGAAGGTAGTAGCATACGCATTGAGGAAGTTGAAAAATGATGAGAAGAATTACCCCATTCATGACCTGGATTTAGCCGCTATAGTGTTTGCACTACGTATTTGGAAACATTACTTATACGGAGAGAAGTTTGAAGTATTCTCCGATCATAAGAGTCCTAAGTACATATTCTCACAAAAAGAATTAAATATGAGGCAACGACGTTGGATGGAGTACCTCAAGGACTACGACTTTACCCTTGAGTATCACCCGGGAAAAGTCAATGTGGTTGCTGGCGCGTTGAGTAGAAATAATGTAGCTTACATGTTGGTAAAGAATGGCAGTTGCTTGAGCAAGCCATAGAAACAGTGTTCGAGACTCCGAGGGAAACGTACAGACCGCACATCTACTTAGGTACATTGAGGATTGAAAACGAGTTGATAACATGTATTAAAGAAGTCCAGCAAGTAGATGAAGATGTAGGAGAATATGAACTGAGGGCTAGGGACCTGACCGACTTAGATTGGTCAATAGGATCAAATGAGGTTCTCAGATTTCGAGGCAGGATGTGGATACCGAAGGACTCACAATTGAGGTCAGACATACTGAGTGAGGCACACAGTTCCCGATACTCGATTCACCCAGGAGGCACAAAGATGTATAGAGATCTACGAAGGAATTTCTGGTTCCCAGGTATAAAGAAAGTAATCGTAGAATATGTGGGTAAATGCCTAACCTGCCAGCAAGTCAAAGCAGATCACCGCCACCCGGCAGGCTTAGTCCAACTATTACCCATAGCGGAATGAAAATGGGAGCATGTGACCATGGACTTCGTAGTCGAGTTTCCGAGAGCCAGTGACGGGTCAGATGCCATATGGGTGATCGTGGATCGACTAACGAAATCGACACATTCCATCCCCATTCAAATTTCATTTGGCGTTGATAGACTAAGCCAGATATACGTAGATGAGATAGTTCGACTACATGGGGTGTCGATTTCTATCGTGTCAGACAGGTATCCCAAATTCACTTTGCGATTCTGGGAGAGTCTCCACAAAGCCATGGGTACTCAATTGAATTTCAGTACAACTTTTCACCCACAGTCTGATGGACAATCCGAGCAAGTTATTCAGATTTTAGAAGATATGCTATGGGCATGTGTGTTGGATTTTGGAGGAGGCTGGAAGTGCCATTTACCGCTGGTGGAATTCTCCTACAACACTAGCTTTCAAGCTAGTATTGGCATGGCACCATTTGAGGCTTTATACGGCAAGCCTTGTCGATCACCGATATATTGGGAAAAAACAGGAGATGCCAGGGTGTTGGGACCCGAGATTGTTGAGGAAACTACTGAGACAGTACGCATTATACGGAACAGACTGAAAACTGCTCAGAATAGACAAAAAATTTATGCAGACAAGCGACGCAGACCTTTGAAATTTCAAGTTGAAGATTAAGTATTCTTGAAAGTATCGTCCCGAAGAGGAATCTCCAGATTTAGCGTGAAGGGCAAGTTAAAGCCGCGGTTTGTGGGACCATTTGAGATAGTTGAACGGATTGGTTTAGTGGCTTACAGATTGATCCTACCCCCGCAGCTTGAGCAGGTTCATAATGTATTTCACGTATCCATGTTGAAGAGATACTTACTAGACCCTTCACACGTGGTAGACTTGCGGGAGTTAGAGGTAGACGATGACGTATCATACGAGGAAGGTGTGGTACAAATACTTGACAAGAGGGTAAAACAACTCAGATCCAAAGTCATTCCTTTAGTCAAAGTATTGTGGAGGCACCACAACATTGAGGAAGCCACTTGGGAGAAAGAAGCCGAGATGCAGACTAAGTACCCAGAACTGTTCTGAAGACTAAGGTACTATCTCAATTTTGACGACGAAATTTTTATTGTGGGGGGAGAATGTAACACCCCGTGTTTTAACTCGTATCTCGAAGAGATCAGATAGTGTTAATTCGAGGAATATTCTAAAAGGATAACCTAGAGTAAAGTACCCGGATTATGTTACGTTCATTTTTGTTAAAAATCGACTTAGCCATTAGTTTCGAAATGATCAAAATATATACTTTAGCAAGTTCGGGTGAAAAAGTTAACAAATTCACGAATTTCGTGTTGAACGGGATCCAAAATAGAGAATTTTCGTTAGAAGGAGAATCAGGACGATTCGACCACACCATTAGGACTGCAACGAAAAATTATTCGAAATGGTATACTCGTTTGTCATTTTTCGAGCCCGAATAGTTAAGTTACGGTTAAAACTAGAAAGAATAAAGAAATTACAAGTATGCCTTCGCCCTTGCTATAAAAGAAAGCTGACTTTCTTTTAAGTCATTCTCTTTCTTTTTCAAAACACCCAAACTCAACTTTTCTCAAACCTAGGGTTCTCTCCTCTTCACCTCAAGATCCGTTGAGAAGGAATGACCGTTGAATCCCGACGAACAAGACAAAATTGTCAGTTACGACGATAACTACAGCCTTACCTTCCTTCTTAACCCATTCACGTTCGTTTTTCTCACCCTCTACCAAAAATCAGCAAGTACATCAGGGTATCATCAAACTCGGAACTTCACCTTGTTAGTAGAGGCTCGTCTTTTATGGTAGAAATGAAGGAGAGTGCCGTCGTCAAAGGAGTTGCAAACCCTCGCCCTCTTTGCATCAAACTCAGCTCAACATCAACTCTTTCACCACCAACCTTGATCATAGTGCGAGTTTATCATGTTCGATGTCCACAAACCATGTAGGGGACTTTCGATTCCTATTGGTAACTTTAGATTTCGAAATGTGTATTTAGGTTATTTTTAACAAAACTTATTGTTTGTTTTAAATCATAGAAATCTTTGTTTGAATTGAAATTCATGCTAGAAATAAGGATTTGATGTGTTTTATCTATGTTTTAAATGTTGAATTCGTGGATAGGTCGAATGGTTCGAAGAATGGAAGAAGAATCGAAAAGGGGATCGAAAACTCGAAAGTTCGAATGAAGTTCAGGCTATCGGCGGGAAGGGTCGGTGCCACTGGCACCTGCCTAAGGCATTCTGTCGATCCCACCGATAGAATGGAGCTTCAACCACCGATGAAACCAAGAGAAAATTTTATACAGTCGGCAGGAGGCGTCGGTTCCACCGACATCTGTCGATAACCAATTTATCGATCCCACCGAAAAAATTATGGTTCTGCCACCCACCATCTGTCGACAGAAACAGTTCTTCAGAACTGACTCTCTGTTTTTTGTCCCATTTCAGAACAATGAGAATGATTTTAAGATCCAAATCTCAAAGGATCAAAATTCAAATTTTGGTTTCAAGAACAAAATGTAAATTTTGACGTTTTCGAAATTTTTTTCAAAATATAATAACTTTCGCGTTACTTTGAATTAGGCTATAAAATTTATATGGTGTCGAATCTCATGATTGAGGCTTTTATTTTAAAAAACCCATTTTCAATTTGGAGAACTTTGAAAAATTAAATTTCCAACACTTAGCCAAATTTTGACTAATTTTTATCATTTTGGCCAGCTTAGGTACTGTGCATCGCGGGACCTCGTTTTGAATAAACCTTGATGATTTCCAATTGAAAACTCAAAAATGACTTTGAAAGATTGAAAATGAATGATTTGATTCGAAAAGACGAAAAGTGAAAGTACCCAAAAAATGGGGAAAGGGATGAAACGGTAAAATGCCAGAATCACACCCGAGGGGTGATGTCTGCATTTTACATTGTATGTTGTATTTAGGTTGGTGAAAGGATATCTAAGTTATTAATGAAAGGGTTGCATGTTTATTTACGATTATGTTATCGCATGTGCTAAGTACTATTATTTATTTTTAGGACGGGTGGCTACAGTTGCATGGTAGGAACTGGATATCCATTCTGAATCCTGTTCTGAATACACCAGTGAACATGTATTGTAAAGGTGATCGTATACGAGTAGAATATTATTTTGAGAATCACACGCATGCCTGATAGGCATAGACGAAGATGATTAGTCAGTGATCACTAAGAATCTAGTAGTAGTCGAACATTTTGACACATCGAAAAGAGACCCATTGCTTACGGACACGTCAAACGGCCCGCCTGAGCCGGATAAATGGTCACCAGCGTGGTAAGTGCAGCAATCGATCACAAAATTAGGAACTAAAAGCCAGATTTACATTGTAACATCATGTCCCTACTGGTAGCGATCCAGTCGTGAATCCCAACGCTCAAATTCCATTACTCCACCACTTGTACTATGTATCTGTGTTATATTTCGAATTATAAATTGAAAGGCATGTTTACTGTTTCAATGTTGTCAACTGTATTTGCATAAATGGAAAATGTATAATGAGTATGGATGATTGATGCTATGTGTAATTTTAAATTGTTCAGTTGTTCATCCCTGGCTCTATGTACTAGTTAATCGTAGTCTCAACTGTAAAACTTGCATATTTTGAAATGATGCAGTATGATTTGCCAATCATGTTAGGTGAGGTTATTAGTAGGAATTGTTTGTGGACCTACTAAGTAACCATTGTTACTCACCCTTTCCTTCCATTTTTTTTAGTTGTAGAGCCTACAGTTGGTGCAGCGAGTGTTGAACTATTAGTCGAGGAACATCTGATCGGTCAGATCGACGATCAGAGTCCGTTACCCGGTGAGCATCATGACTACTTCTACTAGGAGTCTATTCATCCTAGGAGAGGTCTATGTTTTGGGGCAGAGTGCTAGGTCTATGTTAGAGTAAGGAAAATTTTGTAATCCTGTATATTTTTATTCCTTTTTGCGTAACTCTGACCTCGCTTTATGTTGTTCATAAATTTTTTCGTCTTCCGTTTCCTATTCATTATGGATATGTTACTTTATACAGGATTGTTGGAGTTGTTTTATCAGGTTTGAGTTCCGTGAAACGTTAACATAAACAGAGGAGACTATGCCAAAATTTTGACGCGCCACCTAGTGCCTCAAGGCAGCCTTGGGATTTGTGTTAGCGTTTGGCAGGGCGTCACATGTATGGTCATTTTCCCCGTGACTCTGCTAACTTCGTAATCGTTATTATCTTATTGGGTCCTAACTGCCCTTTTTCGAATAGGCTTGGAAGTGATGATTGTACTATCCCTATTTCTTCTCGTAGTCCTCCCTGTGTTGGGATATCTACCCTGGGGTTCTTTTGAGATTCATCCTTAAAATGGTGACCGAGTTTTTCTTCTATCCTCTCTAACCTTTTTGTCAGTTGACCCACCATAATCATTTGAGCCTCAAACATCTCCGATTGTCTCTTTTCCATGTGTGCTTGACTTTGGGATAATTTCGAGACTACTTCTATTAACTATTCTATCTTGGTGAGTTTACTCGACTTAGGTAGGTCTTCCCCACTAGTTTGATTCCTTGTCATGGGTCTAGTTGTAACTCTGTTTCTTTGCAAATTTCCTAACCTACGAGTTCAGTAATCTACTATTTATCAGAAGCAAGACACTCCTTAGATCCATGTCAACATCATTCTTACGGAAGCATTAGCCACTATTATAATAAGGAATCAAGTAATGAACACTATTTTCATTACTAACTTGATGAATCTAGAATCTTATCTTAGGCTTACTAGGCTCTATGGATTTCTAGACATAGAGGAGCTCGTAATTCCAATACAGAACTACTAATGAACTCGGATATCGGATTCCTAGTAACACTCTAGGCTTACCTCTAACATTGCGGTATCAGCCATTTTCTAAAACATATCCGACCTGTATCTCATACGGATCTAATGCTATGCTCTGATACCATTCTGTGGCGCCCCGCCAAACGCTAACACAAATCCCAATGCCAAATCTCAAAGTACTAGGTGGCACCTCAAAGTTTCGACATGGCGTCCTCTGTATATGTTAGCGTTCAACGGAACACAACACCTGATAATCCAATATAACAAAACCTGTATATATAGATGCAAATATAGAAAATTTACAACGGAAGACTAATTACATCTAACATGTAAGTTGATCAGAGTGCGAAAGATTTAACAATATACAGGCTTATCAAAATACTCTCACTCTAACATAGGCCTAAACTCTCAATCCAAAAACTACATACATCCTGGATAAAACTAACAACACTAAGAGATGTAGCCCTAGGGCTTACTAGGCAATAGACTCTGATCGTCGATCTAACCGATCAGATACTCCTCAATTACTGACTCTACACCTGCCTCGGTAACTGCAAGTGCTGAAACTAAAAAAATAGGAAGGAAAGGGTGAGTAACGAGAGTTACCCAGTAAATCCACAATCAATTCCTACTAATAACCCTTCCTAAACATGATTGAATAAAGCATACTGAACATTTTAATACATGCAAGATTTTACAGAATAAAATACGATCAACTGGTACATATAACCAGGGATGAGCAACTAAACGGTTTAAAAGTTGCACATAACATCAATCATCCATACTCATTATATATTTTATGCAAATACAGTTGACAACGTTGAAATAATAGACATACTTTTCAGTTTATATTTCGAAACATAACAACAGATACATAGTACAAGTGGTGGAGTATTGGAATTAAAGAGTTGGGATTCATGACTAGATCGCTCCCAATCGGGACATGATATTCCTCAATAATATCATAGTTCCTGATTTTGTGGCTGGTCGCTGTTTACCACGCTTACGGGACCATTTTTTCTGTTCAGGCTGGCCGTTTGATGTGATTGTAAGCAATGGGTCTCTTTTCGATGTGTTAGAACGTTCGACTACTACTAGATTGTTAGTGATCACTGACTAATCATCTTTGTCTATGCCTATCAGGCATGTATGTGATTCCCAAATGACACTCCACTTGTATACGATCACCTTTACAATACACGTTCACTAGTAAAGATAAGAAAGGAATGGACCCGGATTCCAGTTATAACTCCACTCTCATACGCGTCCCATACCACGTATGAGCTTGGTGGTCCCTACCATACATCCCAGGATAGTACACCCCTCCGGAAGATGTGACGCACTATCCCTTCAAACATTCACAAACCCTTTAATATATATAAATTTTTATTTAAAATGAAAGAGAAATTAACAGATCAGGGTTGAAAATAGATATCTAGTTCCTACCATGCAACTGTGGCCACCCGGCCTAAAAATAAATAACAGTACTCAGCGCATGCACTAACATAATCGTAAATAAACATGCAACCCTTTCATTAATAACCTGGATATCATTTCACCAACCTACACACAACATATAATGTAAAATGCAGACATCACCCCTCGGGTGTAATTCTGGCTTTTTACCATTCATCCCCTTTTTCGTTCTCTCGACATTCTCACTTTTTATTTTTTCAAATCAAACCATTCATTTTCAATCTTTCAAAGTCATTTTTGGTCTTTCCATCGAAAAACATCAAAGTTTATTCAAAACGAGATTCTGGCAATGCACGGGATCAAAGTTGTTAAAAATAAAGAAAGCTAGCGAAAATTTGGCCAAGTGTCGAAAACTCGATTTTTCAAAGTTCTCAAAATTGAAAACGAATTTTTAGAAATGAAAGTCTCGATCACGAGATTCAACACCATATAATTTTTTTTAATCTAATTCAAAGTAATGCGAAAGTTATTACATTTTGAAAATTTGTCGAAAACGTTGAAATCTACGTTTTGCTTTTGAAATCAAAATTTGGATTTTGATCCTTTGAGATTTGGATCTTGAAACCATTCCCATTATTCCGAAATGGGGGATAAAACCTTAATTTCATTAAAGAACTTAAAGTAAATGTTTTTTAATGAAATAAAGGGTGGGAAATCAAGTATAGGCAATGAGGAGGGCAACCCAAAACTTAGAGTCTGTTTCTGACTCAAAAAGATGCTGTCGGAGGCAGAATCTTGATCTATAGGTGGAACCGACAGTTCCTACAGACAGAAGATACTTATCGACTGTAGAAGCTTCATTTTGTCGGTGGAACCGATATAATGGTCATCGGTGGAACCGACAGAATGGTCATCGGTGGGTGTCGGTGGGACCAACGGTCCTGCCGACAACATTGAACTTCCTCGTGATTTTTGGATTTTTCGATCCCTTCTTTGGATCTTTATTCCGTTCTTCAAACCCTTCGACCCACCCACGAATTCAACAGTTAAAACATAGATAAAACACATCAAATCTTTATTTCTTGCATGAGTTTCAATTCAAACAAAGATTCTTATGATTTAAAATAAACAATAAGTTTTGTTAAAACAACCTAAATGTACATTTCGAAATCTAAAGTTACCAATAGGAATCGAAAGTCCCCTACTTGGTTTGTGGTTGTCAATGGTGATGAATCAACACTAAGGATCAATGTTTGGCAGCTCGAAGTTCTGAAAGTGGTTGAACTCGGGTGCCAACGGTGTGGTTGGTCTCGAAACCTACTTTGAAGGTGTTCTTCCCCTTTCTAATGACAAACAACGACTCTCCTACGATTTGGATGAGGTTCCAAGTGATTATAAATAAACCCACTTGCTGATTTTTGTGGGAGACTAAGAGAAAGAAAATGAAATGGAGGTTGGATGGGGTGAGCATGTGGAGCTCGACAACGCTGACGACTTTGCCTTCCTTGTCGAGGTTCAACTCGGACTTGATTAGGATAGATCTTGATAGGAATGGGTTCAAACCCTAGGTCTAGAAAATGACTGAGTTGAGTTCTTTAGAGAAAAGTGAAGAAGTGAAATGAAATAAAAGAAAGTAAGCTTTCTTTTATAAGAGGGCTGAGGGCATTTTGACATTTTCTACTTATTTTTATTTTCGACGAAATCTTGACCATTCGAACTCGAAAAATGACAAATGAGTATTCTATTTCTAAATTTTTTTCGTTTCGGATCTTACGGTTTTATCGAATTTTCTTGATTCTCAAGCTAACAAAATTTCACTGTTTGGGGTTTCACTTAATGAGAAATTCGAGGATTTTATAACTTTTTCCTCCGAATTCGAATTCGAACTTGCTTACAGGCTAATGTATATATTATGATTCTTTTGAATCTAATGGCGAAGTCGATTTTCCTCGAAATTAATCATAGTAATATTCGAGTATTTTACTCTAAGTCTCTCCTTCAATATTTTCCTCCAAATCTCACCATTTAATTTTCTCGAGATATGAGTTGAAAATCCGGGATATTACAATTGCACAACTCCTAAGGCAATTCTTGTTGACATTACCTTACTGTCCAAAAAGATTTTGGCATCACAGTTAGTGTAGACCCAATGGGTTTAGATTTCGGTCAATAGTCTTATTTTGAGTCCTAGAGTGTAATGTACTTCTTCATTTGTCTTAGCTCATCCTTTTGAATCTCATGACTTTAACTTATCACAAATAAATAATTAAAAATCATAATTTATTTGAAAACAATAATAAGCATAGATTATTAATGAATTATCTACTTAAGAGATTTAATGTATGATGAAGCTTTAAAGTCTCTATAATTAAGATCTTAGAAATGACTTTTTATGCCTTAATCATCAATAATGTAATATATACCTATTAATATTGATAATCATTCTTACATAAATGTGTTTAAACAAATAAATGAAATTATTCTTTAAAGTAAATTATTTATCTTTAAGAAAATTTAGTTTAATTAGTGTATATTTTATTAATCTTTAATTAGATGCAATCTCTTTTCATCTAGGTAAAGACATATATAAATTTCAAGTCAAATAATCTTGAAATTAACGCATTTATCATTGGATAATTCTTTTTACCATGATGTCAATTTTTTATCGGTACCTACCACATTACCTTGGTTCATTAGTGATAGAAACCTACAGTTGTACATGTATTCTATCAAGTACATTTATTCAATCATTTATAATAATAATAAGTTAAATATATTAAAGAATAAGGACGAACAACAAGAAAATTAATTTTCTTAAAAAGATTTTTATTTATCTTGAAGTATGAAAATAATCTGTTGCTCTTGAGTATTTGTGAAGGGGCCTCTAATTTGTTAGGTTGTTTAAAAAATTGATCCTCTAATGATATTATGACTCTTAAAACACGATGGAATGTTGAGACATAATCTCAAGAAAAATGAAATGGTACGATTTCTTACATTATATCCTAACATGTAAAGAAATTTGATAATTTACTCTACAATTGTCTCTCTTGGAGTACTAGTGAGACGAATAGATATTTAAAAATACTGCATAAATTTTCAAAGGCAATAAGCTTCATGCGTATAATATCACAACTTATTTCTCTAACGTCAATTTCATCCATTAACTCATTACTTTTTTTTTTTTTTTTATCTTTGTTTCTGTAGTTTAGCTTATTGAAGCTATCTACGTTGTTTTCATGCTTACAAATATGGTGTACCAAAAACAACAAGTTGTGTAATCATTCGTCGTTTTCGATCCCACTCATCAACAAATTCATCCCATTCTTCAATAATATCCTTCTAACAATTATGTATATAATAATATTAACAACTTTGTAAACATATGTTAAATACTATTTTAAAAATTTTAGCTACTGTTCCTGAACCAGTGAAATCAAACTTTACGTTAAAAATATACTTTCTTCTTAAAAAATATTTTATTTTTATTAAGATAAAAAGATAGAGAAGCTGTACAAGTAATAACTGACAAAAATCACTTATGCATTAAGTTGATCAATTTATGGTATTAACTGGATGACAAATTTGACCTCTTCTAATAGGCTGTTATTTTAGAGAATATATTATTAAATAATTGATTCTTATAAAATTAGTACCTATATCCCTTGAAACCATAAATTCATTAATGTAAAAGGTAACTTACTAGTCTCAGTAACATAGAATATTTCATAAAATTCGTACGAAAATATTTTTGTCACCTAATCACTTCAATTGAGATAATTGGCACGATCAATCGGACTTTATAATTCTATGAAAACTAGGTATTTTCTTGTTAGAGTTATAAAAAAAAAAATAGTTTGATTAATTATATATTATTATTTTAAAAAATAATAATATTCAATGATTATGAATCAATTACATAAAATAATCAAATCCGTTGCGATTAAAGTCAAATGTTTGGGTGTAGATCCCCTAAATCCCCTATAGGATTAGTGAGCCAATTGAGGTCCTACAAGGCATTTTCAATGGCTATTTCAGCCTTGTGAGACGTTGGCTTTGGCAGACTTCATCACTTATCATAAGATTGATAATATGAGCTTATTTATTCCAGTAGCTCGCATCAAACTCTTATTCATTTTAGTCGTTAATTTTCCAACCTCGTTGGAGATTTGTTTTTCTTCTTAGTGTTACTATATGATGAAAACCTATAAACCCTTGGCCAATGCACTACCATGGTAGTCACCAAGTTAGTTAAAATTTACAACTAACAAGAAAATTCCATATTCACAAGGTATGAAGTTTACACAAATTGCCCTCGACATTTCACATGTTCCACTAAAATCTCAAAACCTATCAATAAAAGAGTTGCACAAACCATTTATGATCTTTGATAAAGAAAGCTATATCTTTGAAGATGAACAAACATGTAGTTGCAAATATTTTAAAATTTTATCTTTTTTCTCAATTAAGTATATAAGTAGTAAACTCAATAACACACAAATACCATAACTACAAACATGAATAAGGTTTCGTCTCCAAAATGTTCAAGAACAAAATCTTACTAAAGATGGTTATCCCAAGTTCTTAACTATTACTTCAACAACTCTAAATCTATATTTTGGTTGCAATTTAAGAACAAAATTCTATAAATCTTAATAGACTTGAATTAAAACCTTGTATATCAAATCAAACAAATTGACAAAATAAAAAATAAAAAATCAGTCAAAAAATATGAAGTAATGAACATATACATCAATATCAATATGAAAAATGATAAGAAAAATAATTGAAGGAGAATATCAAGAGATCAAATTAATTTTGAAGTTTTTCATTCTTCGATGAAGATCTAAGCCCCAAACTAGGGGTGGCAATGGGTTGGGTTATGTCATGTTGTGGTAAGGTTATTATGAAAATTTGCCAAATCCCGACCCATTTAATAATTGTGTCAAAAACTTAAATCCAACCCAAGACATTTATTAAATAGGTAAACTTGACCCAACCCATGTAATATGTATGATAAAATTCTAATCTTAATTGAAAAAATAAGTTCCATTTCCTCTACTAAAAATAAAATACCATTAGTAAAAATAAAATCACACAACCCTAAAACAATATCTACCAAAATATAAAAATAAGATTCAATGGTAAAAAATAACTTTCTTTTGATTGTTTTTTCAAAGTTTATAAAATTGTCCTTTACAGTCCTGTGGGATCAGTTCATGTTTTAGGATGCGATAAGGTTATATGGTAAAAAAATTTCTTTATTGAGTTAGTAAGGAAAACATTTTTATTTATTTATTGTTATTATTATTAATTTTTTTGCACTAAGTAAATTATTTTTCATTATTACTGAGACATACTAGTCTTATTTAGTAAGATTTTAAATCTTATTAAGAGTTGTTTTTTCCCCATGGATCCCCATATTGGGAATCAAACACTACATGCCTCTAAATCTAAATGAAAAAATTATATTAAAAATATACAAATATAAATAAATAAGGACATCGTTCCATAGACAAAATTGTAGACAACATTCTAGACAAAGTTTTTTCTTATATGGCCAAAAAGTATTGAAATGGGCTGAATTTTTGTGATGATGATCTCTATGGTAAGAAGATCATCCTCACAAAAAATAAGCTTATCCTGAAACTTCTGATCCCATGAAAAGTGGTTACAAACTAACGGTAAAAAATTGATGATCCACGATGAAAGCGCCCTTGATCCGTGGGGTGCGCGGATCCGCTTTTGACCTTTGAGGTTTGAGAGTCATCACCTAGTTATTACAGTCTAGGAACCGAACTTTAGCTCTAAAAGGAAAATAAACTAATCTACGAAAGAAAAATACGGGTCCGGGGATCACGTTACGGTGTTGGAAGGTGTTAAGGTACCAACTCCGCCCGGCAAACACCGGTCTCTACTAATTCTCAAATAAAATTACATTCCTAACAAGACCTAAATAATAATAACATAATAAAAATACTCACATTTTCTGAACGCAATAATTTTGTTCCCTCAGATCTGATAGAATAGCTCCTCGTGTAGTATTCCTTGGTTAGTTTTGTCTTTGGATCTGATTTCTAATCTCCGAGGTAAAGTATCTCTTTCTTAGATCTGGATTCTTCGGATTTATTTATGAATTTCTGGGTGTATTTTGGAGGGCTTCTAGGTGTTTTTTGAGCTAAAATCGAAGTATGGGTGTTAGGTAAGGAGTTGGGACTTTAAAATTAGAGTTTATGGGAGGTTAGGGAAGCTTTTTGACCTACTTTTTCTAGGTTTTATTATTTGATAAGAAAATAAGGTGTAGAGGCTCCTATTTATAAAGTTTTTTAGAAGAATTAGGGTTTGATTAGGATTTCTTTTAGGGTTTTAATTTAGGGTTTAAACATTAGTCTTATGAGATTGACTTGATTAGTTTAAATTAGGATTTTGACTTTAGTCTTATGAGATTGACTTGATTAGTTTAGATTAGGGTTTTGACTTTAGTCTCATAAGATTGACTTTAATACTTTGACTTTAGTCTTTCTTGGTTGACTTTTAATCTTACTTGATTGACTTTAAGATTGATTTTAGTCTTACTTGATTGACTTTAATTTTTGGAGAACCCCCTTTTATTAGATCTTTAATTCTTTGGGTGTGACGCCCCGCCAAACGCTAACACAAATCCCAAGGCCAAATCCCAAGGTACTAGGTGGCACCTCGAAATTTCGGCATGGTCTCCTCTATTTATGTTAGTGTTTCCCGGAACTCAAACCTGATAAACCAATTTATAACAAAACCTGTATATAAAAATGTAGATACAGGAAAATAACAGCGGAAGACTAATTACATCTAACATGTAAGTAGATCAGAGTGCGGAAGATTTATCAATATACAGGCTTACCAAAACACTCTCACTCTAACAGAGGCCTAAACTCTCAAATCAAAAAACTACATACATCCTGGATGAAACTGACAACACTAAGGGATGTGGCCCTAGTGCTCACCAGGCAATAAAATCTGATCGTCGATCTGATCGACCAGATACTCCTCAATTACTGCCTCTACGCCTGCCTCGACAGCTGCAAGTACTGAAACTAAAAAAAAATATGAAGGAAAGGGTGAGTAACAATGGTTACCCAGTAAGTCTACAGCCAATTCTTACTAATAACCCTTCCTAAGCATGATCAAATAAAGCATACTGAACATTTTAATACATGCAAGGGTTTACAAGATAAAATACGATCAACTGGTACATATAGTCAGGGATGAGCAACTAAACAGTTCTAAAAATTTCACATAACATCAATCATCCATACTCATTATACATTTTTCATTTTATGCAAATACCGTTGGCAACATTAAAATAATAGACATGCTTCTCAGTTTGTAATTCGAAATATAACGACATATACATAATACAAATGGTGGAGTATTGGAATTAAAGAGTTGGGATTCACGACTGGATCGCTCCCAGTCCGGACATGATATTCCCCAATAACATCGTAGTTCCTGATTTTGTGGCTGGTCGTGTCTACCACGCTTGCGGGACCATTTATCCAGCTCAGGCTGGTCGTTTGACGTGACCGTAAGCAATGGATATCTTTTCGATGTGTCAGAACGTTCGACTACTACTAGATTGTTAGTGATCACTGACTAATCATCTTCGTCTATGCCTATCAGGCGTGCATGTAATTCCCAAATGACACTCCACTAGTATACGACCACTTTTACAATACACGTTCACTGGTAAAGATAAGAAAGGAATGGACCCGGATTCCAGTTGTGACTCCACTCTCATACACGTCCCATTCCACGTATGAGTTTGGTGGTCCCTATCGTACATCCCAGGATAGTGCACCCCTCCGGATGATGTGACGCACTATCCCTTCAGGCATTCGCAAACCCTTTAACAGCTCACAAAATAGCTACGTATATATATATATATATATATATATATATATATGATTTTTCATTTAAAACAAAAGAGAAATTAACAGAACAGGGTTGAGAACGGATATCCAGTTCCTACCATGCAACCGTGGCCATCCGGCCTAAAATAAATAACAGTACTCAGCGCACTCGCTAACATAATCGGAAATAAACATGCAACCCTTTCATTAATAACCTGGATATCCTTTCACCAACCTACACACAACATACAATGTAAAAGGCAGACATCACCCCTCGGGTGTGATTCTGACAATTTACCGTTTCATCCCTTTCCCATTCTTTCAACATTCTCATTTTTCATCTTTTCAAATCAACCATCCATTTCCAATCTTTCAAGGTCATTATTTCGATCTTTCCATAGAAAATCTTCAAAGTTTATTCACAAACAAGGTCCCGATGACGCACGGGGCAAAAGCTGTTAAAAATAATGAAAGCTGGTGAAAATTTGGCTAAGTGTCGGAAACTCAAATTTTCAAAGTTCTCAAAATTGAAAATGGGTTTTTCGAAATGAAAATCTCGATCATGAGATTTGACACCATATAGTTTTTGTAATCTAATTCAAAGGAACGCGAAAGTTATTTCATTTTGAAAACTTGCCGAAAAAGTCGAAAATTACGTTTTGTTCTTGAAACCAAAATTCGGATTTTGATCCTTTGAGATTTGGATCTTAAAACCATTCCCATTGTTTCGAAATGGGGGGTAAAACCATAATTTCATTAAAGAACTTAAAGTAAATGGAATTTACTTAAATGTTTTTGATGAAATGAAGAGTGAGAAATAGTGTATAAGGTGTGAGGAGGTCAAGCCAAGAGTCAGAACACTGTTCTGGTCAAAACTGTGTCTGTCGGTGGCTGTCGGCGGCAGAATCAGGATGCTGTCGGTGGAACCGACAGTTTGGTCATGGGCAGATGTCGGTGGGACCGACGGTCTTGCCGACAGAACAAAGTTTTCGACGGTTTCTTGATTTCGTCGGTGGCAGAAGCAACATTCTGTCGGTGGGACAGACAGAATGCCTTCGGTAGGTGCCGGTAGCACCGACCTTTCCCACCTACAGCCTGAACCTTACTCAAACCTTCGAGTTTTCGATCCATGTTTCAGATTCTTCTTCCGTTATTCGAATCATTCAACCCACCCACGATTTTGTTATCAAAATTCGATAAAACATAAATAAAACACCTACTTCTACCATGAATTTGGAATCAAACACCAATTTCTACGATTTAAATGCAAACAATAAGTTTTGTTTCAAAACCCTAAATGCACATTTGAGAAATCTAAAGTTACCAATAGGAATTGAAAGTCCCTTACTTGGTTGTGGACGCCAAGGATACAAGCTAGCACTACAAATCAGGGTTGGATGGCTCGAGAGTCGAGGTTGGGCTGACTTGGATGCCAAATAAGCAAGGGTTTGCAAGGTATCCGACAATGACGTTCTCCTTCGCTTCTACAATGAAGTATAGACCTAGCTCCTAACTCGATGAAGCCCTCGGATGGAATGTGTTGGGATTTACTCGAGCTACCCTGCTGGTTTTGATGGAGGATGGGGAAAACGAACAAGAATGGGTAAGTAAAGATGGTGAAGTTGTAGCTCTCGACGTGGCCGACAACTTTGTCTTCTTTGTCGATGTTCAACTCGGCTTCGTTTGCGCACAAACTTGATGACAATGGGTCGAAACCCTTGGATTGAAAGTGGCTGTCATTTGGGTTTCTTAGAGAATGAGAGAAAAATGAAATAAAAGAAGATCAGATTTTTCTTTTATAACACAGCTAAGGGCATACTTGTAATTTTCTCTCATTTCTAGTTTCGATCATAACTTAACTATTCGGACTCGGAAAACGACAAACGAATATACCATTTCAAATAATTTTTTGTTGTGGTTCTAATGGTGTGGTCGAATTTTCTTGATTCTCCCTCTAACAAAAATTTTCTATTTTGGGTCCCACTTAACACGAAATTCGAGGATTTTATAACTTTTTCCTCCGAACTCGAATTCGAACTTGCTTACAGGCTAATGTATATATTTTGATCCTTTTGAATCTAATGGCGAAGTCGATTTTTTCTCAAAATTAATCATAGCAATATTCGAGTATTTTACTCTAAGTCTCTCATTCGATATTTCCCTCCAAATCTCACCATTTACTTTCCTCGATATATGAGTTGAAAATCCGGGGTGTTACATTGGGCCCCCAAATGGAGAGGTCCTTGAATAAATATCCTAACAACTATCAACAATTTTGCCTGAAAGCCTGATTGATCGATTTTTTAGTTCAAAATTTTAAATTAATTTTATTAATGTTTCTCTTTACATTATTTAATGTTTTATTTATTAGTTTTAAAATTTTTAATTATTAAAATTTTAAAATTACTGTTTTACCCTCGGAAAGGACTTTTTACGTTTTAAGTCATTTTTCAATGTTCTAGGATGTTTTGGAATCAGTTTTTTGTAAGGAATTCAATGGAAATATTGGTTTATGTCATTTATGAAATTTTTTGTGCGAAATGATCGTGAATTTTATGATGGGCATTTTCGTAATTTATCAAATTCTCTGAAAATTGGTAAAATGGTTTACTCGATTTCGATTTGTTATTTTATGTGTTTGAATAGGTTTTCCTAAGCGTAGCATGGACTCTAGAGATATTTTAAGGTTAAGGTTATTTTGGTAATTTGATCATTTTTTAGTAATTTTTATCGTAAAGCTTCTTTTTATCTGCAAGATGATGATTTCTATGTTTCTGGGGTCATATTTTCCTAGCGTAGCGTGATTTCTACAGTTTTGTCAGTTTGAGTACCTCATCTGAATTTCTGAAACATATCTAGTAACAAATAAAGCATTGGAATAATCATCCATCATTGGGAACCGTTGCAATCGGGTTGACAAGTTGATTAATCAGGCGGATGCAAAAATGAGGTGTCTACAGATGCCCCTCTTTGACAGAGGGTTGAAGCAAACTAGATAGCAAATCTACTTTGGTAGATATTGCAATATCCGAATGCCAAAGCTAGTGACAGTTCATTTTACAGCCTGATTTAGCAATTCGTCATGGTGTTGGGATCCTTGAGCGTAAAACTCTCTTCGAATTAAAAGGTTGTCAGGTCATTGAGCGAGAACTCTCATTGACAGTATCAGATCCTTGAATTTTAAAGAATTCTCCTTGACTGAAAAGTACAAGTGTAAGTGTGTGTACTGTGTGAAACTGAGTAAAAATGTGTCAGCTCCTAGAGATCTTCTCTCATTGACAATAATGATTCAAAATTGAAATGTGCTTATGCAACGAAAGCAATCATGGCAAAGTTGAACAATGAGGTAATTGGAGTCATAACAATGTAGGAACTTCGTTAAATCTTATATGAAATTCTTTTTTAGAGTTTGAAAAAGTATGAGTCTTATTTATCAGACTCGAACCTATTGTAGCCACGCTTCTCGGGCTAAAGAACTTAAACAATCCTGTTAATTCAATATGATTCAAACAAAGCTATAGTCTCGTTTCTCAGACTCAAACTAAGGTTAATAGGTACTTCAAAAAACCTAATTATTCTATGATTCAAAAAGTTGGAGTCTCGCTTCTTGGACTCGAACCTAGGTTTGTAGGCACTTCAAAAAGCCTACTCATTCTATGATTAAAAAAGTTGGAGTCTCGTTTCTCGGACTCGAACTTAGGTTTATAGGCACTTCAAAAAGCCTACTCATTCTATGATTAAAAAAGTTGGAGTCTCGTTTCTCGGACTCGAACTTAGGTTTATAGGCACTTCAAAAAGCCTACTCATTCTATAATTCAAAAAGTTGGAGTCTCGTTTCTCGGACTCGAACTTAGGTTTATAGGCACTTCAAAAAGCCTACTCATTTTATGATTAAAAAAGTTGTAAGCATTTCAAAAAACCTATTCATTCTATGATTCAAAAAGTTGGAGTCTTGTTTCTTGGACTCAAACTTAGGTTTGTAGGCACTTTAAAAAGTCTATTCATTCTATGATTCAAAAAGTTGGAGTCTCGTTTCTCGGACTCGAACTTAGGTTTGTAGGCACTTAAAAAAGCCTACTCATTATATGATTCAAAAAGTTGGAGTCTTGTTTCTCGGACTTGAACTTAGGTGTGTAGGCACTTAAAAAAATCTACTCATTCTATGATTCAAAAAGTTGGAGTCTCATTTCTCGGACTCGAACTTACTATGCCACGTTTCTCAGGCTTAGATTTATAGGAACTTAACAATCCTATTAGTTCATTCTATGATTCAAAATCGAGCTCAAAATTTGAATGATCAGGCTTTTATTGGTTTATCATGCATCTGGATTCATAATTATCATCGGACTTCTAAGTAAGATTTTTCTTTTTATCATGTGATTAAGAACAAAACTTTAAAATTAAATGACTTTAAAAAATGCCCCTAGTTTCAAGGTTGGCTTTAACTGGAACTTGACTACGAGACTGATGAAATGGATTACGCTTGATAAATATAGACTCTGATGTATGACAGATAGAAGAACTGACATTCTCTAAAATTTAAGACTTTTAAGATTATCATATGTGCAATAAAGAATTGATCATTATTTTTGAGAAATGCTTGAGCGGGAATTAAAAAATCTTGATAAATATTAAAATAGAAGATCTTTTTCTTCAAAGTGGTTGATGATTCTACATCTTCCATTAGCGAACACTTGAACAAGTAAACATACTTTTGAAGATCCTACAATGTTCAAGATGACTTCTGATTTTTTTTACTTCAACATTGTCTTCGTCGGATGTGAGCTCTTGGCTGAAAAATGAATATTGTTGCTGGTTCTGCTTTTTCTAGTTTCTGTACAAGCTTCCTTCTGTATTTTTCTTCTTGATAGGACCTTTCCTCCTATTTGATGATGCCCTAATTTTTGCCTAAATCGCTTCTTCAATTTTTCAATCTAGCGGGTTTTGTTTTTCTTTTTCTGATGATGCCTTGATTTTTGCCTAGGTCGCCTTTTCAGATTTTCAGCCTAGCAAGCTTTCTTTTTTATGGTTATGCCCTAAATTTTTCTTAAGTGGCCTTTTCGGATTTTCGACTTAGCGGGCTTCTCTTTTTTTTCTTGATGATCTTGAATAATCAACTCGACAACTTCTTGATTCCCTGTACCTTAACTGAGTTAATTAGCATTCAGGAGGACTTAATAAGTGGGCTTAGGATATGGTTTAGAAAGAAAAGATATAAGGCTCAACTTTCCAAAATGCCCTTAGTATAATATTCTCTTTTTTTTTTGTCATTCTTTTCTATAAATTCTTTTGACTTTTTTTTCTAATGCCCCTAGTTTGCCATTTTTTCTTTTGAACCTTTCAATAGAAGATTTTCCTTTTGGATGACACTTTTCTAAAAAGAATACATTTTTTTTTGCATGACCGAGCCTGAAGTAACTTCTCAGGTTGCCTACGTACCCCAAATATTTCTTTTTCTTTTGGGATCAGGTCAAAACGTAGTTCATAGTAAGATTCTCTCCTAAGGTTGGTCAGTGTGATTTAGAAAGAAGAGGCTATTTAATTTTTTTTAAAAGGCTGCGAGGGGCTAAAGAAAGTTTTTTTTTTTTGGTAAGACAGGGAAATGGTTCGACCAAAGGAGGCCTCCTTTGGTGAAATGCTAATTGATTTGGTTAAAGTTCTAGGAACTTGATGTCTTAATTGTTCTGTCGATGAAGGTCTTCTTTTGGAAAAAAGTAATCTGCAGTCTTCTTCTGAGAAAGAGTAATCTTTAGCATTCTTCTACGAAATTGAGTGTGATTGAGTTATTTATATTTAACTGTTCAGCTTTTCTAGAACTTCCAAAAAATCTTTTATTATTTTGTGAATGAGAACTCTCCTCTCTCGAATGAAAAACTTGATGGATCCCTTCTTATGGGTCTTAATACCTTTGTCGATGGTTTCAACTGCATCATTCTTGATCGATGAACTTTGACTTTTGAAAATCATCATTGACTTTATATCCTCATGAGACTATGTAGGAACGTTGTTAAGCTTCTCAAGTAAATTTATTATTCTCTCATGTTCTCCTGAGATAATGTATCACCAATTTGCACTTCTTGAGTGTACTCTTTAATTCAAATATTTATTAAGTTTGATTAGTGAGCTCTAAGTCAATCCTCATGTTAGATTTTATGTTCACATCATTATTGCACATAGGATAATCAAAAACTTCTTTACTTTATTGAAATTAGAAAAACATAGACTGACAAACTCGACTAAAATTGGAAAGTTGAAAAAAGACTAACGTAATTAAAACAATTAACTGGATTTAAAGACTGATGAAAACTAGATTGAAACTCAAAGAAAACTCATGGACAATTATCTACAAAGTGAGAAGGTCCTTCTAGGTGGATGGACTATTTAGACTTGACATTGGTACTTTGGCTAGACGACTCTTTTGATGAACCCAAAATGACACAGATGCGGGTTTAGAACGTTTAGGGGTACCTAAGATTAACCATCGATTCTGAAGGTTTGACTCTTAACCACATGATTAAAATTTTGAAATTAACCCAAGTCCGATGGAAAATATTAAATCCAAATGCATTATAAGTCTATAGTGACCAAGAAGGTGAGAAATATTAGTCACGGGTCTACCCCTGATTAGGATAAAACCTTTAATAAGATAAATTAATTTGATCCTAAGATCGAATCTTTCTATATAAAGTGGTCTGGATCTTTAAAAGTGAAATCAATTAGTCCAACTAATTTGGTATTGATCAGTTTGATCCATTTGTCAATTGAGACAACTGGTTTAAGTGGTTCAAATTAATCGGTACATTTCATCGATTGGGTCGGACTGATATTGCGGGTTTTGTTTGATTATTCTAGATCGGTCTGCCCACTTACCTGTTGGTTGGATTGCATAAAGTAACCCGTAGTCAGTTCGGATCGTGACCTATAGGAAGACTTCTAGACTCTAGGTTTACTACGTGCAATGCAATTTATCTGGCCATCCTTGCCCAAGTGCACCTATATACCTTTCAAGCGTACTCAATCGGATGATACGTGGTGACTTGGTTTGATATACCGTATAGGTGATAATCTAAAACCTCAACTCACTTCTCTGAAGTCAAAAATAGTCAGTTTGATCCCCAATTGAGAGGTGGCGCACGATGCTTGAGCAAAGGCCTACTTAAATACCTCTCGTCTAGAATAGATGTAGTCTATCCCCCTCGTACAATAGGGTACAGTGGGGCAGGATCTCGCTTAAGCATTGATTTTGACAAAGAAGTGCAATTGATATACTTGGATTATCTTTGATATACCTACGGGTATGAGTCAAGAATTGTAGCTTTCATAAATGATTTGGCATCCCACGAGGGGACTGACCACGTACTAGTACTACGTTGGCAAAAGGACATGTGACTATGTGGCTTACAATAGGTCAAAGGCTCAGGTCGTTGCAGCCTAGGTGCATCGATATACCTTTCAGAGTCACTTGATCAGACGGTACTGATGTCCCAATTTGATATACCCTAAGGTACATGACTGGAGTTCTAGTTTTCATGAATGGCGTCGCATCTTCGAAGAGATCGGGCCACTCATTAGTGCCGTGTTGGCTATATAGGACGTGTAAGTGTGCAAAACAGTAAACGTGCATGTAGTGTGTACAAAACAGGGTGAGGTATGCCTGGGGCTTTTTCAAACAAATGGGCCCATGGGCCTGATCATAGCATCACACATTGATACCATATGAATATTAGCCAAAACAAATACCAGTCCAATAAAATCATGAAGATCACTAATAAGCAAATCAACTATATATCTGATTAAGATCAATGGCAAATCAATTAATGAGCATGGCATATAATAATTGATCAAACAAACATTGCAATAGGCATGATTTTTATAATTTTTAAGGTCCAATCAATGATCACTTTTGGGTGATCCAAAATAAATCGAGTTTCTAATAGATGTTACATTGATGATAGGATGATAATTGTTGAGATGAGCTCGTTCTCAGGAACATTAACTATACTAACACTAGATAAATTCGGATTTTCTGTGAATTAGAAAAATATAATCCGAACTTGCATCGATGATATCTAAGGCTCCCGTTAATGAAATCGAGTGAATTCAGGTCCTAAATTAATCTACTCGATGGGATCTACGTTTTATTAATAGGTGCCCAGACCTAATTCTAACTAGAATATTCCGTAAAAACGTTTTAACATTGCTGTCCCAACCTTCATTCAGCAACAATTCCAGATTTACAGATTGAGTTTGCATTGATGATATCTAAGGCTTCCGATAACGAAATTGAGTGAACTCAGATTCTAAATTAATCTAATCGATGAGATATACATTTTATTAATAGGTGCTCAGACTTAATTCTCACTAGAATATTATATAAAAATATTTTAACATTGCTGTCCCAACCTTCATTCAGTAATAATTCCAGATTTACGGATTGAACTTGCATCGATGATATCTAAGGCTCTGGATAATGAAATCGAGTGAACTCAGGTTCGAAATTAATCTACTCGATGAGATCTACATTTTATTAAGAGGTTTCCAGACTTAATTCTTACTAAAATATTTTGTAAAAATATTTTAACATTGCTGTCCCAACCTTCATCATTCCATCATTTTCATATGTCAATTTGAATCTTTCATTATTTAGGGGTCATCAAAAAGTGATCCTTAATTGGACAAAAATACAATACCCAAAATCATCCACAATCAAGCCACAAAAAGAAAGAAATAAATAAATAAAATAAATTGAACTAAATAATAAAAAAAATTAGGTCATCAAGGCAATGCTTCCATACTTGGGATTTTTCAAGTCTGATCCTCAATAGTCTCCAGTGGAGTCGCCACTGAAAGCGCCCTCGATCCGTGGGATGTGCGGATCTACTTTTGACCTTAGAGGTTTGGGAGCCGCCACCTAGTTATTACAGTCTAGGAACTGAACTTTGACTCTAAAAGACAAATAAACTAATCTATAAAAGAAAAATACGGTTTCGGAGATCACGTTACGGGGTTAGAAAGTGTTAGGCACCAACTCCGCCCGGCAAACACCGGTCTCTACTAATTCCCAAATAAAACTACATTGCTAACAAGACCTAAATAATAATAACAAAATAAAAATACTCACCTTTTCCGAACGCAACAATTTTGTTCCCTCAGATCTGATAGAATAGCTCCTCGTATAGTATTCCTTGGTTTGTTTTGTTTCCGGATATGATTTCTGATTTCCGAGGTAAGGTATTTCTTTCTTAGATCTGGATTCTTAGAATTTGTTTATGGATTTCTGGGTGTATTTTGGAAGGCTACTAAGTGTTTTTTGAGCTAAAATCGAAGTATGGGTGTTAGGTAAGGAGTTGGGACTTCAAAATTAGGGTTTATGGGAGGCTAGGGAAGTTTTTTGACCTAATTTTTCTAGGATTTATTATTTGATACGAAAATAAGGTGTAGAGATTCCTATTTATAAAGTTTTTTAGAAGAATTAAGATTTGATTAGGATTTCTTTTAGGGTTTTAATTTAGGATTTTGACTTTAGTCTTATGAGATTGACTTGATTAGTTTAAATTAGGATTTTGACTTTAGTCTTATGAGATTGACTTGATTAGTTTAGATTAGGGTTTTGACTTTAGTCTCATGAGATTGACTTTAATACTTTGACTTTAGCCTTTCTTGGTTGACTTTTAGTCTTACTTGATTAACTTTAGTCTTACTTGATTGACTTTAATTTTTGAAGAACCCCCTTTTATTAGATTTTTAATTCTTTGGGCCCCCAAATGGAGGGTCCTTGAACAAATATCCTAGCAATCATCAACAATTTTGCCTAAAAGTCTGATTGATCGATTTTTTAATTCAAAATTTTAAATTAATTTTATTAATGTTTCTCTTTACACTATTTAATGTTTTATTTATTAATTTCAAAATTTTTAATTATTAAAATTATAAAATTATTGTTTTACCCTCAGAGATGACTTTTTGCGTTTTAAGTCGTTTTTCAATGTTCCAGGATATTTTGGAATCAGTTTTTCGTAAGGAATTCAATGGGAATATTGGTTTGTGTCATTTATGAAATTTTTTGTCCGAAATGATCATGAATTTTATGAGGGGCATTTTCGTAATTTATCAAATTTTGTGAAAATTGGCAAATGGTTTACTTGGTTTCGATTTGTTATTTTTATGTGTTTGAATGAGTTTTCCTAAGCGTAACATGGGCTCTAGGGATGTTTTAAGGTTAGGGTTATTTTGATAATTTGATCATTTTTTAATGAATTTTATCGTAAAGCTTCTATTTATTTGCAAGATGATGATTTCTATATTTCTAGGGTCATATTTTCCTAACGTAGCGTGGTTTCTACAGTTTTGTCAGTTCGAGATACCTCATCTGGATTTCTGAAACATATCTAGTAACAAATAAAGCATTGGAATAATCTTCCATCACTGAGAACCGTTGCAATCAGGTTGACAAGTTGATTAATTAGGTGGATGCAAAAAAAGGGGTGTTTACACATGATTCTTCAACTTAAAAGTTAGGGTTATAAATTTCATAATGGACTGATTTCTTGTGAGGATAATTTCCTCACTATAGAGATCATCCTCACAAAAAGTTAAGCCATTCTAAAACTTTTAGACCATATAGGACAAAACACTTTGTCTACTGAACCCGACTCAATAAATAAATAAATAACTTAATAAGGAAAGTGTTTTTCTTTCCTAGACAAAAAGCTTAACCATTAATTATTTTGAAGATATCTTAATATACCATCTAATTTAAAAAGATGTATTATGAAATTTTTTTTTACGAAATTCTAGTAGAAAAAGGGTAATTGAAAAACTCCTTAAATAATTATTGATATATTTTAAACTACATGTTAATGGTAGAATAACATAAACGTGTCAAAATAAGTGAAGCGGGTTGACACACTAGCCAAGACCCGACACATTTAATAATCGTATTAGATGGGTCAACTCTATTATGACCCAAACCCAGTTACGCTTGAACCAACCCACTTTTTTTATCATTTTCAAGTCGTGTTAAGATTGCTACCCCTACCCCCAAACATTACTTCTCTGACATCGGAGACAAAGAACTTTTACGGTTTGTGTTGTGAGAATAAAGTTGGGTAAGATTTTATGTGGATTTGAATTATTGAAATTACTAAAGAGTATATTTGTCATTTAAATAATAGTTAGTTCTCATTTTCTCACGTTCTCCACAAATCTCTTCGATTTGGGGAGGAATAAAATTGAATATTTTTCTCTCATACTTTTTCTCCATTAATTTTGTTTTCTCTCCTCGCTTAACCTCCCAAACAAGAGAAATAAAGAGAAAAGTTGTTCCTCTCTCTCTCTCTTCTCTCCATTTCTCTCAATCCAATAAAACGTAAAATGAGTTTCGCATTCTTCAAACTCAAGATTGATTCAACGTCTCTCTTTCTCTCTCACTCTCTCTCTTGCTCGCTCGATCCTTAGTATTGTTGGTGAAGGTTCTCAATTAGTTCCCTAAAGTTTTTTGCCTCCAAATTCAATTGAAGCTCTCTAGGTACACCAAATCTATATCAATTCATTTTTCATGATTTAGATTATATTTATTTCCATGAAGTCTCGATCAATTAATAAAACCCTAGTTCGTTCAATGTCTGTGAGTTATATTACGGCTTTGTTTTGTGAATTAACTAGTTGGTGTTAATTGTCAATGTTTTGAAAAAAATGAACTTTGTTAGAGATACATAGCTTCTCACCCTTCAATTTTCTCCTGGGCATCTTGTACATTTATTTTTATTTTTTTCAAGAACCATGATAATCTGACTTACCCACATGGCATACCCAATCGATACTCCTTATATAATATGTTCGAGAACTATAGATTTGCTCTCCTTAGTATATGGAATTGCACATCCCCATAAAATGCAGTTCCATATCTCAAGGAGAGTAGATTTACGGTTCTCAAACATGTCACGTCAGGGATGTCAATTGAGTATGCCACGTGAATAAGTCAGATTATCATGACTCTTATTTCAATTCTCTTTATGAATCAAATGAAATGAAATTTGTCGATCTAGATCAAATTTTTTTGAGTTCCAATTTTCTTGCTTAGAACATTAATTCAATTCACTCATCTAAGAGGAATTTTTCTTAGTTTGAAATGGAAACAACTTGGTTAACTATAAGTAGGTTGAGTTGTGTGAGATATCGACCACAACAACCCAAAACAAAAACCGAAGCTTCAAACATTGGATTAAAGGAAATGCTTCTCAAGCATTTGGCCTATGAAAGTTGGTTTTGGAACGAATGAGTATTTTATAGTTACCTAATACCTAATTTTACACTGATCCAATCGGTAAAGGAGGTGGACCTTATTCGAAATTTCCACCCAATCCTAATGCAGTAGCTCACCGAAGGTAGGCCCTCACCAATAGCAAGGGTAGCCTGGGTTGTAACAGCATAAGTAGTTTCCTAAGCACCACCGACATGGCAAATGGTAGAAGGTACTACAGGAAAGGTTTTTTCTACCAATTGATATATTTTATCATGACCCATCAGTTGAAGAACTCATTACGTGAAAAGGGGTAAATTCGACACCAAAATCCATCGAATTTACTTAGATTTAGCCATATTTGACAGACCCTTGCATTGAATCACCCATTTTTTCACCCAGTGACTACTTTCCATTCGCTTGGATATAGAAGGAAAGAGAAGTAAATAGCAATTAGAGGGAGTGAAGGAGGTGTATGAGATTCAATGCCCATCATGGTGTTAAATTTTTAGAGTTTTGAGGCACCAAACAAGTACCTCCCCTTATAATAAATCTATAGAATTTCTATTATATTACTAATTTTCTTATATAACATGGAGAGTATGCTACATATCCAAATTTTATTATAATACCATTAAGGTAGTGAAGGAGGGGTATGACATTCGAAGCCCATAAGGGCACAAGATTTTGACCCCTTATACATCATTCGTCGAGGTGGCACATAACACATTATTGAAATGCCTATTTATCTACCCAAAACTACTCTCTTGAGAACGGTCAAACTATGGCCTTTAATCATTGGTTGCAGTTCAATTGATGCCACTGATGATTGCTACGCCTCCTTAATTTTTCATGCTCCACCTGCCTATTTGTTAGTGAATTTGATTTCTGTCGTGATGGATACCTTTCCTATGCTTTCCAGCCGTCAAATAGCCAACATGATCTGATTTATCCACGCGGCATACTCAATCGACACCCTGACGTGACATGTTTGGAACAGTAGATCTATACTCAGGATACATGATTCCCTTGTGATACACTTTTTTAATGGGGGAATATAGTTGTGGATCCCAAGGTGTACAAATTTATGATTCCCGAACATGTCACATCAATGGTGTCGATTGAATATGTCACATGGGTAAGTCAGATTATCACGATTCCTTATTAATTGGCAAAGTAGGAAAAAAAGAACGAAGTTATGACCATTTGTAAAGGGTAACCTAACGTCCTAATGTATGTAACTTTACATTTTTTAGTACTATAATGTATAATCCTTCCAAATAAGACCCACAATCATATGAATCATATTTTGTTATTCAATTAAGAAATGAAGAGGATCAACAATGATTTCAGGAAGAAATATATAACATTTTTCAATATAATGGTGGGAATGGTGGAAGAAAAGGATATTGTATCAATAAAGGGTCCTACAAGGGAATGGATAAATCTCAAGGATGTTGCCAATTCATAGAATGAATGATTGGAATGAGGAAGTTATAGAGAATGAAGGGAGTGAGGTGTATGGCAGGTGCATTGCACCCATAGATTTGGGATGTAGAAGACAGCTTGAATGGGCCATATCTTGCCCAAGGAGGATAGGTAATGTGGCTTTGCCAACCACCCAAATGATAAGGGCCTATGAACCTTTAAAGCAGCTTTTGCACCCTTTCCTCTTTGACTCCTTTTTGACAATTTTTTTTTCCTATTTGAGCATACATGCACAAGGAGGAGACGCATGGGACCCTCACAAATTTAAAAGGTTTGGTCATATTCCCAGTTTAGATTTCAGCCATATATGTTCCTTGAGAGTTGGGTTTATTTGGTGGGGATGGAAAGACAACTCTAACTACTATGTGGGCAAGTTCAAGGAGCCAAGTTCAAAGATTAATCATCGAACCCCTAGAATTGGTAGGAATTCGCACTCAATTTTTCAAAAACATTAAAGCTAAAAAGGCAAGTATATATATACTAGAGTTTTCCCATGACCACACATCCTCTTTGGGATTAAAGAGTTAAAGTTGAAAAAAAATAAAATTGAGATGCATTATTAAATTTTTTTAAGGTTAACAAGTAAAAGATGAAAAATAATAAAGTGGGTTAAAAGAGTAAAAGATGAAACATGGTAAGTTATAAGGGATGAAGAGAAAAGACAATTAAGTGGGCCCTACAAAAATTATTTTAGATGGGATGTTTATCTTAAATAGATGAAAATTTATCTAGCATAAAAGTGGATCTTACAATTGTGTTTTATTATATATATATGACAACATTTCGGATAGACAACGTTGAGAGATAAAATTTGTCCTATTGACTTAAAATTTTAAATTGAAGTTGATTTTTTTAGGATGATTTCTATACTTGGAAGATCATCTTTTCAAAAAATTAGTTTAATTTGAAATTTCTAATCCTATCAAAAGTGATTTACAAATTAATGGTAAAAAGTCATTGATCCATGATTTTAAAATACTTTTGATAGGTTTAGAAGTTTCATATTGGACTATTTTTTGTGAGGATGGTTTATTTACCATAGAGATCATCCTTACAAAACTTCATTCTGAAACTTCTAACCCCTATAAGACAAATGTGTTCACTTTGTGTTGTCTTCCTAACATTGTATACTGAACATGACTCATACATACATATAAATATATATAACACATTGTAGGGCCTACTTTTGTTCCAGTAATGTGGTTGATAAATATCTCATCGACAATAGTTTTGTGTGGAAAACTACCTCTTCCAAGCTATAATTTGTGGGCCCATTTTATTTTTTTTACTCTTCGCCCCCTTTAATTTTATTATATTTCTTTTTTTATCTATTTATCCCACTTTTATTTTTGATCTTTAACCTCTTTTAGTTTCAAATTTTTTTTTATAGTAATACCCCTTGAATGTATATATGTACACACACACACACACGAGTGTGTGTCATCAAAGTCATGGGTCACCTCAAAGATGAATTACATTTATTCAATTAGGTGATTTTAGTTACTTGATTTGGATGGCGGACAAAGTACAATAAATAGAAAAAATGTCTCATTAGTTTGATGATTAGGACTAACCAATTATACTGATTTTTGACTGAAAAGATATCATCATTATCATCTGCATCTTAAATAATTGTGAGTTAAAGGTTGATCACTGAGTGAGAACTATTTGATATTTTTTCCCTTTTTGTGGTAACTCCTTCTAGAAAATGCTAGAGTAACATTGAAATTTCCATCATTTCACACATTACTGACGTGGAGGTGTGTATGGACCTATAGATTCTCCATGAAAAGCTTATATATACTTTCATACTCACCTCCACGTCAATAATGTGTGAAACAATGTCAATTTTAATGTCATTCTAGCACTCATATCATTAAAGTAATTCCATGTGGATCAAAAAGACAATATAGTAAAATCAATTCTATGATTGCATTTGATACGATTGTTGCATTTAAAAATCGTGATTGAATTTTTGATTTTTGATTTTTCAGTTTTTTGGCTTCATATGGTATTTACGCAATTGGGGTAAAGCAAAATAAAAAGAATTAAACCACTAGTTAAATATGTGGCTAAGATGGGGATAATCATTCTACTTCTTAATAATTGCACCCCATTTTGGGTAAATTGCCATTTGGTTAGTTGAATATAATAAAATTTCAATTCAGGTTAATTGCTCATTTTAATTCCCAAAACATGAAGTCCAAGATTGCAGATTTTTTAAGTGACGATCTTGCAAGTTTAAAGTGACCCACTATATTCTTTTTCAAATGGGTAATTTTGCTGGTTTATATAGTGATGATCTAGCAAATAAGTTGTGAACCTGTGAAATTGTCACTTTAAACCTATGAAATCATCATTGAAAAACCTGCGAACTTGCACTTCATGTTTTGGGAATTAAAATGAACATTGACCTGAAATCGGGATTTGTCAGAAGTTGATCACTTTTGGAAATTGTATCTTTATATTTCTTCTACTTCTCATCCTCCTCTCTTTGATTTAGATTTCTACTCAGATGAGGAAAGCTCATCGAGCTCTAAAGGAATGAAAGAGAGAGAGAGCCATGAGCCCATCTTTTTCCCCTCTTTTTAATACTTTTTTGTGTAAATAAATAAATCGTCGTGTGGTGTGTTACCTACTGTTTCAATTAAATTAATTGTGTTATAAAAAAGAATAATTACAACCAACTTTTGACATAAATCCCATTTCGGTGCACTATTCATTTTAATTCTGAAAACATGCCTAGCGAGATCGTAGGTTTTTCAAAGTGATGATCTCGCTAATAAAAAGTAGCGAGATCGTCACTATTATAAACCTGGGAGATTGTCTCTTTTCAGGAAAAAAAAAAACCCTGCAATCTCACTACTTTTTATTAGCGAGATTGTCACTTTAAAAAACTTGCAATCTCGCTAGGCATGTTTTCAGAATTACAATAAATAATGCGCCATAATGGAAATTTCGTCACATTCAAGTTACAAAATAGTAATTTACCCTATAAAAAAGTTGTGCACCATATAAGCACTTAATAATAAAAGAGTGAAATCTTTTTCTTAAAATATTCAAGGATTTGATGACATTTTGTTGAGCAACATCCATTGAGTTCATCACACTCTAGAGATGCATACATGAATTGAACCAAATTGAGCACCTTTTGCATTGTTATCTTGACAAGTCCTCCGGGTGATTTCTACGAGCAACATTTTCTCAGTAGGAAAAAAAATACACAAGAAGCCATAATAACAATAGAAATAAAACACAGATGAAAGGAAAAAAACAAAAACCACGACACAAAATTTATGTGATTTGACAAGATTGCCTATGTTTGCGGTGATAAGATGAGATCCTGTCACTATTTCTATGAAAACCAAGTTGCAATCTCTCAATATTACTTTCTCCAAGTAAAACTGAAATTGTCCCTAGTGGAAAACCCTAAAAGGATTTGGCTATGTTTTTGTAGTTCATGTCAAAGATGAAACCACGTCTACCGAAATATTATGAATTTGAGGAAAAGTTACTCCTATTGGACCTTTGCAATCATTCTTGGAGTATAGTTCATTCTGCCAATATAATACCACCAACAAAATACAAAGAACAAATATAACACTCTCATAGTGAAATGGAGCACATTATGGATCTATGTAGGGTTGGGAAGAGGCAAAAAGATTTGTTACGTGAGGCAGGTAAAGAGGATCATTCACACACTAGACAAAAAAAATTAGGTTCTTAATTGAATAATTTAGGTTTGATTTTGAAATATTTTGCTTTCTTAGTTTTAATAAAGTTTGGAAACACTTGGAGATTTAGTTGAAAAAGTGTTGCAATGAGATGATTAACTTGTTTTGCTTGTGAAGCTTCGAGATCATATATGAAAGCTTAACTCCAACTAAAATGGGGCACATGGGAATTGGTCCCACAATGAACTTACATCTTTACAGTAGGAGTGTAACTTGGTCAAGTTCAAACTGAGAATCAAAGCAAACCAATAGCTTTCGGATAGTTTGGTTTGGTTTGGAATAAGTTGTGGTTTGATTCTGGATTAAGAAAATGAAGATTTGATCAATTCGGTTTGGTTGTCGATTCAAAGTTTGTATAGAATTGAATCAAACCCTTCTAAAATAACTAAATATGTATCAATTTATTATTGATTGGAGCAATATGAAGGTTGTGGAGGTTGATACATTTTTCTTTTTATAAATTGGGCTTATTTCTTAAAATGTAGGAAACAACTTAATGACTTATTATATAAAATATTTCATGTTTATTATTAATTAATTTATTTAATTAAAATATATGTTGCTTCCAAGTAAGTTTATAGTTCAGTTCTTGTTTTTGTTTAGTGGAACCGACCTAGTTTGGTTCGGTTTCGATTTGTCCTCAAACCGAACCAAGTTGCTCCTCTACATTACAGTGTGTGTAATGGTAGTAATCTTTATAGGTATCAATTCGTGGGTTGGGTCAGAAGCCTGAAATATCCCATCATATAATGGGCTGGGCTGGATAGGGTAATCTACCCATGAAGCATACATGGGCCGGGCTGGCCCAGTTACATTTACTAAAAAGCTTTGTTTGTGCGTGCAGGCTTACCAATCCCCTCTATTTATTATTTTTTTTATTTTTTATGGGTTGCCTTTTTTTTAATGAGTTTAGTAACTTTGTGCTTTACCAACTAAGCTAGTTGGTAATCCACTTCATATGTTTCCCTTCTTCCTCTTTCTTGCAAAGAGGAAATAACCCTGCCTGGTCCGGCCCAAAAAGTAGCCCATATGCAGTTGGGCTGAGCTAGAGTAGGGGCTAGATTGGACATGCTATTTGCTCCAAAGAGTCAATAAATGGGCCTGATTTTAGGCCCATGTTTGAAGATCAAGCCCCCCCAACCTGGCCCGTTCAATTGAAACCGTTAGAAGTTTTCAGATAGATATTTACTACGGGTGTTAATAAAGTCATTTTTGCTTCGACTCCTATAGGAATCAGAACCAGAATCGTTAAATTTTTCTTGTTTTTCAAGCCCTATTGATTTTGGTTTCTGGATCTCAAATCAATGGAACCATAATTGAATCTGTCATAATATTTCTCTTTAAATGGTTCCGATTATCTGTTTCTATCGGTTTTATCCATTTTAGTTCTCATTTAAATTGTTTCTGAGAGATTGGACTCTAATGGTTCCAATAAAAAGGAATCCAGAATTGTCGTGTCAGCTCTAATTTCGGCTCAGTTCTAGTCAAATGGGATGGGCAACGTGAAATTCCAACATGATCATTCAATCCTTACTTGCAAAAGGGTGTGTATTCAAAGTTTTTGTCTTGAATTTGGAAATTTAAAGAAACAAAATCGATTGAATCCTTAATCTTTTTTTTTTTTTTTTTTGTAGTGGGGGCGAGATCAAATAAGAATTGTTCAAAATGTTTCCCCAAAATAATAACAATATGAAAAGAAACATCGGGAGGGGAACAGTAACTTACCCATTTCTTTATTTAATGGAATCTAACCAAGATCAACAAGATCTGGGATTTCAAATTTATCAAACCTTTTCAAGATATAAATGGAATTTAAGAAAGATTTAAGAACAAATGTGTCCATCATTCCTCTCTTTAACATAAGATTGTTATTATTATAGATACCAACCGAAAGACTTTTCATTTAAATTTAAAGAAATTATGGAATTGTTGAACTTAAGAAAGTATTGTTAGAAAAAATATTCAAACTCATATGTATACTTCCTAATCTCGCAAGCTAACTGTTGTTTTACTTCCTTTAAAAACACTTAAGTTACTTTATACAATTTTATTTTATTTTTTTTTTTTTAAATTCTAAACTCTCATTAAGAAACGTTATTCATCATTTTATATAATTTTAGGTCAAATGAGTAACCAAGCCATAATCAATTTGAGGTTTGTAGTACTTCCAAAAGCCAATCAAGATTCTTTAGTATCAGAAAATTTATCTGAATTTGCTTGAGGATTAGATGACATTTGTAATTCTATTACTTGTTCTTTAGAGTTTTAATTTCTTCTTTTAATTGATTAATCTGATATTGTAGATTTGAAAGTGCTATAAAGGAAGTAATTTCTTTTGTGGAGATTTTGTTTACTCTTGAGTAAACATCTTTTAGATAATACATTGGCGTTGTAGTAAAGGGATCAAAATTCGTACTGAAGCTTGGCGAATGAACACCATTTGTAATAGAATAGTTTTTTGTAATTTTTGTAAACACGGAATGTCTCCGAAACCCTAATATTAACAAGAAACCATAATCTTGTCCCTCTATAATTAGGAGATCAGACCAAGAATTTATCAATCTAGATTTTAAAGAATTATTTTTAGTTTTTATATTTTCTTTCTTTCTTAGTTTTACGAAAGTTATAAGGAGGCTCTACCAGTTTCAAGTCAAGATGCAATAAAGATCTTTTCTTTCTCTCATCTCTATTTTTTCTTTCTATGGTTTCTTTATTTTATTTTCACTTTATTGTTTTTGTGATGACTCTCAACTAAATCTTCGTTAGATCGATTGAGGAAGCCTGAGTAAGATTTGTTAGTGTTTTACTGTTCTCATAATAACTTAATAATTTTATTGTGATAGCGTAAGTATTTATTATTAGGTTGAATATTAAATGGTTCGCAAAGTTTTGATAGTTTATTTTTTTGATTAATTCAAGAAGAACTATGCTTTACAGAGAACAGTTAATGTTTATCTAATAATCTCGACCTAATCTATTGGATATTTTTTATCTCGTTTATATTATAACTATTTGATTTTCCGATCCACAAACATTAACTTTATTTAGTGGATCGAGATAAATAAAGAATCAGAATTCATTGATAAAGCTTGTAAAGGTAGATCCAATTGATTTACCCTTTTTTATCGTATTTTTAAGTTTTTGTTTTAGTAGTTTATTTTAAATAAATCTCTCTCGAAAATTATTTTTAATCGGTTACGTAAACTTGAATTGGATTGGAAGTAAAAATTACTTTGGATTAGCATTGTCTCTGTGGTTCGACCCCTTGCTTGCCAATGTTTTCTTTTGTTCATTATTTTATCATCATCTACAGCTCAAACAAATTGGTGTTGCCGCTGGGAACAATAGTGCAATCCATTATTTTTTTTATCCGAAAATCTAATTTGACTTTTTGTCAATCAAAATTTTTATTTCAGACTGGATTTCTGAAGTCAACACGAACAAAACCCTAAAATTTGATCCAATTTCATCAGAATTTTTTCGCAACACCTAGGTCACATTACGTCATAATGCTCGAAAAACGACAGTCCAAGACAGTCGTTTTTTAAGAAAATGACTGCTCCTACAGTCGCAAAAGAAGTCGTTTTAAAAGGAGTGATTTTTTAAGTGCGACAGACCAAAACTGTCGGAAAAAAATGACTGTCTTTGACAGTAGAAAAAAATGACAGTAAAAACGATTGTCTTTAACAGTTGGAAAAAATGACAGTAAAACGACTATCTTAGACAGTCATTTTTCTTGATTTATAATTTAAAAAAATTATTTTTTTTTCTAAATTTATAAATTGAAAAAAAATGGATCATTAAAAAAATTATTGAAACCTCATTTGCTTCTATTGTTATTAGTACTACTATTATTAATATCACATATGCATGAAACAGAAAATAAACTCATCAATGCTTAATCCCAAGAGCTCCTATGACACTGGCTCTCCCCTTCTCTGCTGAGGGGATATTCTTGTTTTGTGGATCAACGTATTCCATTTATCCTGCACACACACCAATACCCCATCCATCCATATCTATCAAAAACTCATCAATGTAAAATTATTCTGACCCAACCAGCCTTTAAAGCTACACTGGAAAGATTTACATATTTTACATTTTTTTAATAGCTACTGGAGAGATCCAACAAGTCTCTATTCAATTTTTTGAACTTAAATGATTGTAATCCATGAAAAATAAGATTTTGTGACTGAGCATCTACTAATCTACCTTATAATAAGAAAAATAAAATTATTCAAATATAAATATGTATTGATAAAAAGTTCTAAAAAATTTAAAAGAGACAGATAAGATATTTCGTTTTAAAACCATGAGACTGACTGGGCCATTTGAAATGACTAAACCTTAAGATCTTATGGGCCAATCTATATGCAGGAATTACAAGGTGTGCTAACAAAAATGACAAGCATCCTCAACTAAAATCATTGAAAAAAAAAAATTGGCATCTTCACATAACTAGAATGCAACAATAGAAGTGTAGTGTACCTACAACTTGGCAATACTTAAAAACAATCACAAAGATGATGTAAATCTCTCAGAGAAAAAAAAAATTACCTTCAAGTCCACATGAGTTCGATGCTTTGCATTATCAAAAGCACGTAGTTTGATGTCACGCTACCTGCAGAATAAGGAGTGTGTTAAAATTTTGGTATGCTGCAAGGAATCATCACTATAATAAAATTCTATAAACTTTTCCAAAAATTCAAAAAAATAAAAAAAAATAGTTAACCCAAAAAGACACAAGCTGACTAAATTGCTGAAGCATTAATTAATTTGGCATCTTGATTAATCGTCTCCTTCAAGCTGATTAAATAGCTGAAGCACTAATTAATTTCAAAGAAACTGATGAACAACTGAAAACCTTGATTATGGTAAGTATGGTGCATTAATCTCAGTATATCCTGAGATGTTTTGAGGGGCAATGGTTGCATGGTATAAGTTTTTCCACTCCCTAAATAAGCAAAAAAACAGCAAACTTAAGTGTATTATGCCCTCCTCCGTGTGATAGACATGGTGAGAGTTGTCATAGCAAGCATTAACTTTATAAGTAATTAAAAGGATGGCAATACAGTGCTTATTCATATCAGAGGTTAATGTCAATCAAAATATTTTCGACCTAAACTTCAATTTTTGTAACAATGACAATAATGACACAAAAAACTAAGGGAAAACTCCAAGTATCTTAACACCTAACAAGTTACAATAAACAAAAGTAGAGCTTTCTAGGTCAAGAATAAATAAGAAGCATAGGTGACTATTCCAAACATAATAGAGTCCTTTCAAAAAAACAAATCAGAAAGTTTGGCTGCCCTTCAATGCATGATGCTTACTATAACTAATATTTTGGTCTGATTTCTCACCAGACCCAGACTTTAGAGAGTCTCTTAGAATACCCTTTGACCATGAAAAAACAGAATTCTCTAACTTACTCTTTCCACTAACAGCTTTTTCTTCAGAATCTAAAGCATTATTGAGACTACCACTCTCTTCATTTTTCTCACCATCCATTGAAAGTCTTAAGTTTAAAGATATATCCTGTATATCTCTCAAGGAATCACCTGGTGAATCTGATTCTGAATTAATATCATCATCACTTCTTTTCCATTGTGGATGCCTTGGTCTATAGCTGGTTATCTGAGATAAGTAAGTCTTACAAAGCTCTGGCTATGAGAATAGTTGAATATTTTTTGGAAGAAAAAATAAACAGATGTCTATTAAATTGGAAATGTTGATAATTATTTAAGGGTCTTGTTAATGTGTGCCCTTGGGGCACACATTAACGTGCAATAAATGCACTAGTAAGATACATAATTTGTCAATAAGGGACCATGTGCACTTTGAAAATCCTAGATATAAGAACTCTTACAAGGGAAACTGAAAAAATAAAAAGTTATGAGAAACTAGTAAGCTATGGTTCCCTAGGTTTTAGCATCAAGGAAGAAGTTACAAATTAGATACTTTAGATTTTTGTAATGCAAGTTTCATTGCTAACCCATGGATTTGCAAATTCAACAATGTAAGTACTTAAAAAAAAAACAATATTGGCAGTCCATGACAGAATGAAAATGAATAATTGCCTAAACAACTAAGGTAATTAATTTAAAGATCTAGGAGGGATTCTATATGGAACAAAATGAATCTTAAGATTGCCAATTGGAGTGCCTGCGAGAATTTAGCTCGTAAAAGAAGTAAAATATAAAACTTGTGGTATGCAATCTTAAGATCGTCCATTTCCCATTATGTGGATTAAAGTGTAGATGGTAATAGACTTGTCGTAAACTGTTATTTGAATTGGGCAATGGAAGGCCACCAATTGAAAGTTGTGGATCAATTTGAAGGTGCCTACTCAGTGAGGTGGTAAAGTCCATATGCGGTACAACAAACCTTGGATCAAAACACCACCTTCACATGCATACTTATTCAAAGAAATAAAAGTTGCTGATTGATTCCAGGGCAGGGAAATGAGGCCAGATGTCTTTGGTACAGCATGAAAGGCACAACTACTTTTCTGTTCTTCTTCACAGATAGAACACATTCCCAAAAAATATGAAGTGTGTTGTTCACACTGTAATGCATTTTAAAAGAAGAGATGAGAGAGTTGTTTCTCATATAACCTTGAATAATAGCACCATGTAAATCTACAATGAGAAGGCATTGTGTTAACTGGCTTTTCCTGCAATATTGAATGCAAGAAGGTTATAAAAACTGCTTCCTTAACCCAAGCATATTGTGCATGTTGCGCAAACCAAAAAATTTGATACATGTCAAGTCATAACAACCGAGTTGAATATGAATGCGAAAGTATCTCACCTAACATTTTTAAGAAGTTGCATTATATAGTCTTTCCACATCTTGTGCATTGGCTTGAAAATGTCGAACTTGCAACAAACGCCCAAAACTTGCTCATCAAACAAAATAAATTATAAGAAATATCACAAATTTACGACGTGTGAATTGCAGTCTACTTGAGCCTCCAATAACTTCATCAAGAAAGCCTGACTCTTTCCCATAAAGACTTGTCTTATATGAAAGCACCTAAGATGTGAAATGCATGCTTATTATCTTGAGAGACAAAATGACAGCACCTAAGATGCGTGGATTGTAGTCTCCTTTATAATTTCTTCTCATCTTCACTCTCATCCAATTTCAATCTCTCTTTGTTCGCAGAAACCAACTTCTTTCCTTCAAATTCCTTCAACTGACCTACAGCATACTCATCAATAGGTTACCCATCTATGAAGGGCTGTCATATAAGATTCAAAAGGGTATGCTAATGTGAAGGTGTGCTAATTATGTTCCTGTTCCAATAGTCATTAGGTACTTTTTTAATTTGGTATAATCAAGGTACTTCAACTAACTAATCAAAATCTCTTTATATTTTACTCCTATCGATATAATACTTGAAACTATAAAAATATAGATTGGTGTACAACAGAGTTATACACGAAACACATTCATATAGGTCCTTAAAGAAAACTTCAAGTTTCTACATGCATTATCTCTAACTTTATGTGATCTTAAAGAGATCACTTCAACTCATCCAACCTAATCCAACCTCTCTGTTTGAACCAAACTTCTTCAACTCATCTTTTGTATCTCATCACAATCAACATGAGCAATGAATCAGGATTAGATGAAGATTTTATAATTTATATCAGTATTGCATTGTGCAATTTTTTATTCATTTATTTTTTGGACTAAATATAATTGACTTTAATGCTAAGTCCTACAACAAAATAATTGATTAAAGCAAAAAACATTATCAACAAAAACTCTGATATCAAACACAAGAACACAAAAGAAGAATTAGATTTCACCTTCCCAGCTCTGATTTCAAGACAAAGGAAATCAAATTGCTTCTTCTTTGAACTACTATGCCTTCTTCCTCGGTGTAGTTCAGAAATTTCAGTTAAAACTTCACCCTCTGAAAGAAACTCACTCCTCTAGAGATATTAAATAGATCTCAATGTCTTACTAGTGTAAATTTTATTTATATTCAAGTTTTGTAGTTTCAATTCAGTGATTTTTTTTTTTTTTTTTACAATTTTGAATAAATTCTTTCAGACAGAAATGCATCCATTTTGACAATTTGATCCTTTTACATTCAGAGAAATCAGAATCATCGCTATCAATACAAATCCCCCTCCACTTTGTAACATTAAATCAGAGAAAAATACATAACTAAAAGCATAAGCAACGCAATTACAGGCACTCAGTCTAACAAAGGATCTAATCATGATTGTCTTTTACCTCAATCGTGTGCCAGAAGAGAAAGGATTCATGATTTTATCCATCGCAAAGCTCTTGGTGAGCTCTATCTACTCCGAACAAGAATAGAAACAAAGAACAAATGATCATAGAGACAACTGAAGATCAATGGATGAGAGAGAAAGAAGTGAAGATCGATTGTGGAGATACGAAGAGGGGGAACATGAGGGATCTAAGAAGAGAGAGTGTGAGAAATACAGAGAGATTTAGATTTAGAGAGAGAGATGCTTCTACTTAGATCAAAGCCCTAGAGCCGAGAATGAAAACATGGGAATGCCCAATGTTTCTTGTAGGGTTATTTTATGAGGGAGAGATATTAGGGAAGATGCAATCGAAGGGGCAAAGACGAAATTGAAGGGTGCGAAGATGAAATTTGTGTAGAGGGAAAACGACACGAGATGAACGACATCTTTGAGCTCTCTATCTGAATCACAGAAACCCTCCCTTAATCTCTTTTTTTTTTTTTGTAAATTTATTATATTACCCTCACTAACCTCAGTCGTTTCTGTTTAAGACTGTCCCCACAAAACAACTGCTCCAGACCGTCATTTTTAGTGTCATATTAATGTCGCTAATTAAAGTTTTTGACGTAGTATCAACTGTGGCACCGCGGTCAATCCTTAGATTCACACTTCAAAATTTTACAGAATCTTTCTTCAAACTTTTGGATTTCAATGAATATATAATGTTTTTGGAATTATAACTTTGATTTGTCTTCTGTTTCAATCGAAGGATTCAACGAGGAGTAACATGGTTGTGAAATTTTATTCTACCACCCAGATCCGATTCTTTGACGAAGAAACATGAATTTAATTTTGTTTAAAGAAGAACTATAGTAGGATTTTCTTTTTAGAAAATTTTAATTTATTTTCAGAATTTAATTTTAATTATTTCGAGAAGGCTTGGACTGTAACAGAATTAAGGGAGGACGACAATGGGACGTAACTGTCTCGGCTCCTCGGTTCGTACACCAAGTTTGGTGTCGATGGTCCAAGTTGACTCAACTCGATCAATGCCTGTCTAGAACGGGAGGTAAAATTCACAACCTCCACACATCCATTGCAAGTCAGTTTCTATATTGAATTTGAGTGAGTTAACTGAACACTTCCGATTGCACATTAGTAAAATGGGTACCCTTACAAATTAATTAAAATATGATTAGATTCGACTATAGGTCCCATCAAGCTCAATAGGTAAAGTTAGCCTGAGTTGCACTAATTGCACTTCTTGATTGGAGTCAGTGTCTAAGCGCAATCTTGTCCTGATGTACCCTGTTATACTAGGGGGATAGACTACGTCTATTCTAGACAAAGAGGAGATTTAAGAGTGTTTTTGCTTAGTATCGTGTACCACCTCTCATTTGGGGATTAACTTGGTTGATTACAATTTTAGAGCACTGAGATGGAGGCTCAAGCTATCACTTTGAAATAATTAAGAGTTGTCTAGTCTAATAGGAACCCATTAAACACATATGAAACTTCTCCTTACTATCTGTGTTCATCATTAGTGTATGTTAGGTAGGAGATCTCAAAATAATTCATTTCAACCATTCAATCTCGAGATCACAAGATCTCATCCACTTTAAGGGATTAGAAGAAAATTTGATTCTTTACCTATTTCTCAGCCACCCGAGATGGATCAACCAATTGCCCCACCTCAAATGATCCAAAAAGATCAACGAACTCTAAATAAGTTATTCGCGCCCACTACAGCTATTCCCCCTTCATGTATTGCCTTGCCAGCAACCAATATGGCACAATTTGAAATTAAGGTAGCTATCATCAATATGCTCCCTAAGTTTTATGGTTTCGAGAATGAACAACCCTATAATCATTTGAAAATTTTGAAGTTTGTTTCAATGCAGAAAAATATGAGGTGCAATATATATGTTGTTCATTTGATTCGTGAGGTATTTTATGCAAGCATGCAATTTGTGTTCTTTAACTTCATGATGTCACAGAGCTTCTATCCCAATACATCTTACAACGATGAAGAAATGACTTTAACCATTTGGATGGCCTCGAGAGTTCTAAGGAAGTTGGCATGTTTGCATGTGCTTCGATGGATTGTTATAATGACATTTACATGTGTTGTCATAAATTGTAGAGTTTGGGTCAAAATCAGACAGGAAATACAAATTTGCCTCGAATGCAACTGAACTTTGAAGTCAACAGTTGAGAAAATAGTGAATGCCAAAAAGAAAAAGATGATTAGTATTTTTTTTTTTAATTTTTTTAATATGTTAAAAAATAAGATTCTAATTTAAACTTTGATAGAAGGCACGAAACAAATCAAAGAAAAAAAAATCAAGTGCTGGCCATAAATCTTAGTATGACCAACATGTTACTCTTTGTAGCATTTCATGGCTATGGATTTTATTTAAATACAAGTTATTTACTAACCATAGTTTTAAATGAACATGGTGTGTATAGGTATCAGTAGGAGAAGTGAACAACTTCAATCAACATGAGATATATATTACACAACCAACCATCGAAACGCATAAGAGTCATTGCAGTGATAGACTCTACCCTACTGATCCAAAGTTGTTCATTTCTCCTCCCTATAAGCACCGGTGTGGTACTTACCAAGAATTCTCCGACGCTCAAGTTAGAATGGTAGAAAAATAGTAATAATAACCGATAGAACTCTTTTCTCCCTCAATTGGCCAAAAGATCTTCTAGCCTTTGTCAATTATTCTATTTATAGATCTTTTTTTTCAAATTAGGGTTTCCCACTTTAATGTGATGTGATCCCGAAGAATCTCCTGATTACTAGGATCCTAAACAAAATTAGGATCTTTAGGATTGGGTCCATGATTTCGGGGAAATCTCTTATGAGATCTCTGGACTTGACATGCGTAAGTCAGGATTATGTAATTTCCCAAACCAAGCCTACCTTGCTAGACGGGTCAAGTATATTCTAATGCTACCTTGCTCTACTAGGCAGGTTAGATGCCTTTATCTTGGTCTATCTGCTACTGGGCAGTACCACTTAATCGATGTGGACACGTGTATAGTCTAGATAATCATCAATTACTTTCTACAATTACCCCCTCTCGAGGAGATGTGAAGTTTTACTGTCTCCTGGAGACTTGTACTCTTTTTTTGGTTGGTTACAACGATCTTCTTTCATTACGTCTGTTGTTAAGGAATCGACAAATTTAATGTGGCATCATTTTAAATCTCCTTTGATGACTAAAATGAATCATCTTTTATCTATAGCCATCCATGTGTCCCACTAACGTTTCCAGTAAGCCCAAAGGCTGCGACAGTTAGGTTGGATAAGGATGTCCTTCCAGGTATACGTCCTCCTTGATACTTTTCTATAAATAAGGGGCTTGCCCCACCCTTTCTTCCTACTATGCTTTTGTCTCTCCCACTTTATCTCTTTGTGCCTTCGAAGTTTTTTCAGTCTTTCTGTCATTTTTACCTTTCTTAAACTGAGGTAAATTCTAATCTCGTCTTCACCTTTACTTCTCTGCACTTTTTATTTCTTAATGGCCATCAACATCGCACAAGGTAGGGAACTCTAGATCTCCTCTGTGTCTATCAGGGTTTGCTAAAACCCCAACAACCCTAATGAATGTCGTTCAGGGGAAATTTTGATTTACATCGACCAAATCAAAGCTGACTTGATTTTCCCTATCTCTCTCTTCATCAGGGAGGTGTTGAGATAAATAAACTGGGCCCCAGGTCAAATGTCAGTCAATTTTTATTATCTGGTGGAAACAATAGAGAAAATGGGAATATCCCCCAACAACTTCCTCTCCAAATATAATTTAAAGGTCATCCCCTAGCACCCTAGGTACTACTCACTATCCTCCAAAAGTGTAGTTGTCGCTCTGGTGCCATCTCTTCCCAGTACTAACAAAGGGTGTTACAAGGACCCCTAATTATCTTTGGGAAATGGGAGTTTGTCCTTGGTGTCTTTGGTGAGGGATTCAGGGTCCCTCAAACCTTCCAGGTTAAGTCCTACTTTAGGCTTCTAACAATGTTTGCCTTGACTTTTATTACACTCTGTTTCATGAGTCAGTGTGATCTAAACTTGGTTACTTTTGTAGATTCTTCAGCCCTTTCCGTTGTGAAGGTTAGGAAAGAGCAATGCAGGGCTACCAAAAATAGAAGGGTAGTGGTAGTTAATCCCCGAACGAGGGTGACCTACGAGGTGATCGAAAGAGAGAAGATCTATCCTTCTTTCCTACATTGACTACTTACATGATGGGCTCTTATTGATTAGGTTGAGTAGATCATAGAGAACACGTCCTCTCTACTTATCCCATTACTTGCCTCTCCTTCTCTTCTATTTACCTTATCTCCTTGTAACTTCATGAATATTGACCTCTCGAAGTACCCCATTTCCCTCATTCACACTGTTAGGGCTACTCCTCCCTCTGAATAGGGAAGGAAAAAATAATAAGAAGAATCTAGCCCCTCGTGGCCCTACCTAGTCTATTGAGATTGAGCAGTCAGTACTGGTGCATACTGGTCAGGTTGTTCCTGTTTTTACTTCTATTTTTGCTCCATTGCTGTTATGCTTCCTAAGGGGACCTTTGCCTAAGCAATACAGAACTTGGATACCATCAGGGATGCTGGTCATGTCCTTGAGTTCCAACTGCACAAAAGGCGCAAGCTCACGAGGAAGGGCCTAAAAAGCCTTTTACTCCTAGAGGAGTCAAAGCAAGAGGGTCTTAGTGAACTAAAGACTCCCCTGGAGGATGTAATCTTCAATTGGAGGAGCCATGGGATACCCCCTTCAGGATGGGAATGAGAACAACAATTTTTGGCCCAACTTCTCTATTGGCCTTGGCCATATCTCCAACAAGGGCAGTAGGGTGAGGTACCATGTCATTGCCGCATTTCTGCTTTCTCACTCCATTTCTCCCAAGGACAGGGATGTTGCCGACCGGGCCAATGCTAATATGGGCTTTGGGAGGTTCGTTTATGGCTTCTACCAGGTAAATTACTACTTTTCCATTATTGTACTTTGCATTGCATATCTCATTCCCTCTTCTATTTGCTTTTCTATCTTGCAGGCCAATGCCTTTGGAATCTTGGCTTTCTTGAAGTAGTGTGAAGTGAGAACCAAACAATTCCCTTGACCAGGGAGTATAAGGAGAAGCTAGCTTTGCTCCAAGGTGAGCTAGCCTCCTTTAATCACTTCACTTAAGAGGCCAAGGAGGAGATAAAGGCTACTTTGGCCCAGTTCACCAAGGTGAACGAAACCTTGGAGGCTAACAATAAGAAGCTGACGAGTTCCCATAGCAATCTTCAATTGGAACTAGCTAGCTACAAGGAGATGGTATGGAGGAGAGACGTAGAACTGGAGAATCTCCAGGAAAAAGCAAAATAGTAGGACCTTGAGTTGGGCTCCCTTAAGGTTGATTTTGAGTTAACAAGGGTCGATGCTAGGGCAACATAGACCAAGGAAGACGAAGTAGAGACCAAAAAATTGTTGAGTCAACTACAGGCTCAATACTCTCGGGCAGTAGAGGAAGTTTCCACCAAGGCCTACCATGAAGGCTTTGAGGTTGCTTGACTTCAATATAAGGAAGATGAGGAAGACAATGAGGACTATGATAATCCTGAAGATCCTCTTGTCAAGAATGTCCCCATCTGGTCTGGTGACCATGGGCGACTCCCTCCCTTCTAGTTGGATGAGGAGAGGAATTAGATTGCCATTTTGGATCACGTCCCTAGTGAGCTTATGGATGTTGGGCATATCGTAGACCTGGATCAGACCAAGCAAACCAACTTACTTACCCTTGATGGGGACTCGCCTATTGTTTATGTTATTGATGTTGATCAGGATAAACTGACCATCCATCCCAACCCTGTTGAGGTCTCACCTCCTGCCAACCAGATTCCTCCTACTGAATGAATGCCTGTCTTTTGGTCTTTGTTATACTCTACTTTTATTGATTTTTCATGTACTCTCCCATTTTTGGAATTTTCTTTGTAAATATTTTCATACTTTATGAAGAATTTTGCTTTATATCAGCTATGAACTTTCTTTATGTACTCAATTCTCTATAAAGGAAATTTTCCATATTAACAATTCTACTATTCGCTCTGACTTAGTTGCATAATTGAAGTGCAATTAAAAAAATTCTTCTATATGAAAATCTTAACTTTCTCTACACAAGAAAGATCTCGTACTAAGCTTACTCTTTGCTTTAACAAAACTTTTCGACTTATGTTTGTTCTAGATAACTTTGCACTCAACTTCTATGCATAAGTGCACAACATCCCTTCCCTACTTCTTCCCCCTAGGTTCTACATCAAGTTTACTAGTGATTTAGGCAGTGTTTGTTTGCGTTATTTTTCAACGCTTACTACTGAAAAAAATTAAATTCAGCGCTTTTTATCAAAATAGCGCGTTTGTTTACTCTATATTTTCAGCGCTTATTACTGAAAATAAGTGAAAAAAATTCAGAACTATTTTGATGCTGAAAAAAAGTGCTGATGCGGTAAGCACTTCGCTTTTTTTGACATGGACAAGTATGCCCTTATTCTTTAAAGAATATTACCTCTTATATCCCATGGATAAGTATATAAGCACCTCACAAATTAATAAACCCACACCATGGCTAAATTATTTTGTCTTATATGGGTTAAAAGTTTTGGAATGAGTTGATTTTTGGTGAGGATGATCTCCTCATTAGTATATAAGCACCCCACAAATTAATAAACCCACATCATGGCTAAATTATTTTGTCTTATATGGGTTAAAAGTTTTGGAATAAGTTGATTTTTGATGAGGATGATCTCTACAATGAGGAGATCATCATCACCAAAAATCAGCACATCCTGAAACTTCTAAGCCTATCAAAACAAGTTCAAGAATCGTAAATCGTCCTTTTTAAAAAATATATATTTTTGATGAGATAGAAGTTTCAAAATGGACTGATTTTTGGTGAGGATGATCTCTAGATCATATAGACCATTCTCACTAAAAATTTGCTCATTCCAAAATCTTTAATCCATATAAAACAAAAAAAATGGTTATGGTATAAGTTGCCCTTATTAATTCATAGGGTGCTTTTATAATTACACATGCTTCATTTCCATCGAAAATTATTCATCCAAAATTAAGTTATTTTAATGTTGATTTCAAATTTTGGTGACTTGTATGACATTATTATTTTTAATTTTTAATTTGTGGGTTTTTATAAATAGAAATTATTATTTATAAATTGAAGATTTGAGTATTATTTATTATTTAAAAATGAATTATATTTTAATTTTATAAGCAGTAATATATTTTGTTGTGTTTGATAAGAAATAGGCATTTGAAACATGCAAACAATGTATAATATGATTGTAAGGGTAACAAAGACAATTTAACAAATATGATTCAGCATCTAAACAAACAACTTTTTCAGCACTTAAATTCAACGCTTATAAGTTTCAGCGCTTAATGCTATTTAGCAATTATTTTTTTCAGTTTAACAAACAGCACCTTAGTTAGAACCTTTTTGAAAGTAGGTATATTAAACTATTTACCTAATGCAGTGTAGATTATTGTTCAGCTCTCATTATTATGTAAGGTCCTTCCCAGTTTGGACCTAACTTCCAGCTATTCATCTTTTCAGTACTCTGGAGCACTCTACGCAACACTAACTCTAGCCTTATCAATGTTGCTTCTCATTTCTCTTCTAGCAAATCTAGCTCCGCTATTATTTGCTTGTTATTCTGATCAATGTATACCACCTTTGATCGAATTGTGGGGAAGTTATTTTTTGTGGGTGTCATTGCCTCCATTTCATAAGCCATAACGAATGGAGATATCCCTAAAGAGGTCTTAGCAGTTGTCTTGTAGGCCCATAATACTTTATGCAGGATTGTTGTCCATCTACCCTTCACTTCTCCCAATCTTTTCTTTAACATATTTATCAACACCTTATTTGTGGCTTCATCTTGACCATTTCCCTATGGGTATTGTGATGTAGAGAATAACTACGTTATCCCATGCTCCTTACAAAAAGTCTTGATCTCCTCACCTATGAACTACATCTCATTATTTGATACTATTGTGCAAAGTAGACCAAATTGACAATTATGTTTTCCTAAATGAACTTCTATACTTTTTGCTAGTGAATCCTATCAAGAGGGAGTACTTTTACCCACTTTGTGAAGTGGGTAAGATTCCTTGGTGCTCTAGGTAGCAGACCCATTAGATTAATTCCCTACTATGCGAAGGGCTAAGGGTTGACTAGGAAATTGAGTTGCACTGTTGGCTGACGGATGATCTTTCAATGTCTTTGGCAATAATCGCAGTGCTTAAATAAGGCCAGAAGTACCCTTGGGAGAGTATATTATGTGCCAACAACTTTGCGCCCAAGTGGTTGCCACAATCCCCTTCATGGATCTCACTTAACATTTTCTCTACTTCTTCTAGCATTAAGTAGTGTGAGAGTGGTCCACCCATTGATTTCCTGTACAATTGCCCTTCAAATAGAGTTTAATGTTTCGCTCTAGCCTTCACACATCTTGTTTCTTTTACATCATCAAGAAACTGTCCAGACTAAAGAAATATGATGATTTCATCCAGCCTTGATCTCATACTATAGCTCCAACATTGGTACGTTTCAGGTTCATCAATTAATGGCCTTTCCTGATAGCTGAGTGGGAGCTCTTTATTGTCTTGCCCTACCAGTATTGAGGCTATGAAGGCTAGTGCATCTACATGTCTGTTATGAGTTCTTGGATATGTGTTCTACTCTTACTTCCCCTATTCAGAGTATGAAAATCTGATCTTATCTAGGTAAAGCTGCATTCTGGGATCCAGTGCCTCAAAGCGTTCCATTGACATGTTAACCACTAGCTGTAAGTCACTGTATATTGTAGCTTCTCTAACTCCTAGCCCTTCCAACATGTTTAGGCCGAGTAATATTGCCTTGTACTCTACTTCATTATTCGACTCCTTGAATACTAGTCTGACCGTCTTTTCTATCCTGGTGCCATCAGGAGTGAGTACCACCACACCTATTCCAGACCCTTCCAATTTTGAAACCCATCCACATATACCTTTCGTCCTAGCTGGTTGGCTGCCTTTTGCCCATCTTCAGCATTCTCCAATTCTTCTATTAGTAGGTCTATTATCTCTTCTATACAGGGAAGTCAACTAAGAAATTCATGACTGCTTGACCTTTCAACGAAACCCTAGGCTTGTACTCTAGCCCAAATTCTACTAATTGCATAATCCATTTCGCCATTCTACCTGATCCTTCTATCTTTCCCAATACTAACTTCAAAGGATATTTTATGATTACCTAAACCCTATGGGCTTGAAAGTAGGGTTTCAGCTGCAAAGTTTGTAGAGTAGAGCCAGTCCCATTTTCTCAATCCTTGAGTATCGTGTTTCTACGTCTATGAAGGTTTTTCTCAAGAAATAGTGTTGTCCCTATTCTGACCAAGACAGAGCTGAGTGCGCTCTCAGAAATTGCCAGGTATAGCCCAAGTTCTTCCCCAACTTTGGTTTGGAGAGTATAAGTGGTCGTTTTAAGTATTTTTTTTCCTTTCTATGAAAGCATGCTCATGCTCCTCTGTCTATTCGAACCTCGTGTTCTTCCACAACAACTAGTATAAAGGGTTGCACTTATTAGAAGACCTGAATATGAATTCATTAAGAACTGCTATTTTTCCAACTAGCTTTTGAATTTTCTTATGTGTTTTTTATGAGGGCATCTTTAACATTGCTTTGATCTAATCCGGGTTAGTTTCTATCCCTCTCTTCGTGACCAAGTATTCAAGAACTTTCCTTATGTTAGTACAAAAATGTAGTTTTCATGGTTGAGTTTCATTCCGACCTTCCTTACACATGAGAAAACTTCTTCTAAGTCAGCAACGTGATATTCCTTCTTCTTTCTCTTTACTAGTAAATTATCAATATAGACCTCCGCAGTCTTCCCTAACAGATATCTAAAGAGCTCTGTTACTAGCCTCTAATAGGTGACCCCTGCATTCTTAAATCGAAGGGATTGATTTGTAATAGTATAACCCTTGTTCGGTGATGGATGTTCTCTTTTCTTGAATTGTAGGGCTAAACTAAATCTGATTGTAGCCAGAGTAGCCATCTATGAAAGATAACCTCTCATGGCCTGAAGTGGCATATACTAGCTGATCAATCCTTGGTATTGGAAAGTTATCTATTGGACAGCCTTATTTAGATTTATGAAGTCAATACACACTCTGATAAATCCTATCATAATCAATTTGTTCACCTCTTCATTTACTACTTCCCTGAAACGTGGTGCTAATCTTCTCGGCTTTTACTCTACTGGCTTCATAGTTGGCTCAATATTTAATTGATGACAGATCACATCAGGGCTAATTCCAGGCATTTCTTTTATAAATCAGACGAAAACATCCATGTTTTTCTTAAGCACTATGTTAGATCCTTCAGCTCTTTTGGATCTAGCTCTGCCCCTACCCTGATCTACCTTCTTCCCTTACATTTACCATCCAGATGTTCTCTAGGCATGGGAGTTCATTTTGCTCAACCTCCCCCCCACTATAATTACTATTGTTGAGCTTTTTTCTTTTGGGTGCTCCTTCCTACCCAATGTGCACTCTTGGGCTACTACTTGATCTCCTATAATGTCTCACATCCCCTGCGATGTTGGGAAGCTCAAAAATTGGTAGTAAGTTGAGGGGACAACTCTCATCTCATGTGTCCACCATCTGTCTAGAATGACATTGTAAGGGGAGCTTACTTTTACTGCTATAAATCTAGTCATCAAAGTCACAGGCCCTGCCTGTAAGGACAAGACTATCTCTTCCCAAGGCTGACTCATCCTCCAATCAAACCCGATTAGAGGGGCTCATACTTGGGTCAACATGCTCTTATTAAGGCCCATTTTCAAAAAGTCAAAGTATAAAGGATGTCGACTAAGCTGCCACTATCAATCAACACCTTTTTGAAAGTGAAGGTGCCAACCTGGAGGATTACCACCAATATGTCATAGTGTGGCCTCACCACACCTTTCAGGTTTTTCTCTATGAAGGCCATAGTTTACTCTCCATAAGGCTCCATTTATTATTTGGGCCCACTTTTTGTCATGTAGACGTGCGTAAAGTGTTCTACCTACCGTCTCTTAACTCTTTCGTTAATCTTGTCATGGTCTAATTTCTTGGGTTCTTGTTTTAGGACAACGAAATCACCACTGCCCTTTCATTAGGTAGCTGCTCTTGCCTTTGATTCCTATCTCGAGAAATGTCTTGCCTTCTTCTCTTCTACAAATCTTTTAGCAAACCCTGCTCCGCCAGCCTCTACAACAATCTTTTCAAGGCTTAACACCTGTTGGTAGTATGGGCCTATACCTTGTGATACTCGAAGTATTGTTCGTCCTACTTTATCTGATCTCGAGGAAACAGTGTTGGTCACTCAAAATATAGCTCATTTGCATTAAGGGACATAATTTTACTAGGGGGAATAAGGAAGTACGTCCCTTATCTTCTCTACTCTCTGCCCTGCTCAAGTAGCCTCTTCCTATTCTTCTGATGTAGTTGTTGTTGCTTGGTAGACTTAGTCATAGTATGTATAACCTTGCTCTTTTCAATTGAGTTCCGAGGATCATCCTCTAATCGGATATATTTTTTACTCTTTTGAACAATTTGCTTAGCGTCTCTAGCCTCAACCTGTGCAACCCTGAGCTAGATAGCAAAGAGTTCTTGAACACCACCCTTGCCATTCTCTCATCGTAGCTTTCTAGGGACATTTCTCCTTCCCTGAATCTTCTTCCAAATTCTCTAAGGCTCTCCCCTACTGTATCATCATATTGAGGAGAGTGTCTATGTCTACGCCAACCTTCTTATTGTTGATGTAGCATGTCATAAAGGCAATAAGAGGAACAAGTACTCTGTTTAGAATAAGAGGTGAAACGTGGTGGTACAAATTTTTTTCGAAATTTCCTCAACCAAGATCTCTGAATCCCCTTGACGGCCTGTGTCGCTACCGTGTCTATATACACACTCTTCACAGTTTCATTCTCTTTCCGGATCATCTCTTTGATCTCCTCTAGGGTTAAATCCATAACGGGCTCACCTCAAGATGATGCAGCAACAACAGTTTCATTTTCTTCCCTCTCAAATGAATTTCACGATTCAGTACTACCTTCGACATTTGAAGTGCGATCATTTTCGGTAGGAGGCAGGGTATCATGTCTTTCTTTTTGCTGATTCTCTAAACGCTGACTCAGATTTTGGTTATGTTCAGCCAAGTCAGTCATCTTCTTCTGCATCTCCTCTTGCTGCTTCCTCATGTCTTCAAGCATTGTCATGAGATTAGCATCTATGGTTGGTGCAACAGGTGGAGGTGCATTGGCTTCGATTGTTCTAGTAGATCTTGCCATTGTTTCAACTAAAATCAATCTGGTTGTGGAAGTTCCCATGAACAACTCCAAATTTGTAGAAGCGGAATCTGGTGAGGCATTGATAATCTTTGCCCTATTGATCCAAAGTTGCTCCTTCCTCTCCCCTGTAAGCACCGATGTGGTACCTGCCAACAATTCTTCGACACTCGAGTTAGAGTTGTAGAAGAATAACAATAATAACCGATAGAACTCTGTTTTTCCTCAATCAACAAAAGATTCTCTTGCCTATGTCAATTCTTCTACTTATAGATTCTTCATTCGAATCAGGGTTTCCCCCTCTAACAGGATGTGACCTCGGAGAATCCTCTGATTACTAGGATTCTAAATGAAATTGGGATATTTGGGATTAGGTCCATAATTCCAGAGAAATCTCATTTGAGATCTCTGGACTTGACACATGTAAGTCAAGATTATGTAATCTCCCAGACCAGGCCTGTCTTGCCAGATAGGTCAAGTCTATTCTAATGTTACGCTGCTCTACCAGGCAGCCCCTCTATCCTGGTTTGTCCTACTATTGGGCAGTGATGGAAAATGCTGACTTACACATAGTATTACTTAACCGATGTGGACACGTGTATGGTTTAGATAATCATGCAATTATTACCCTCTATAGCCATAATATTGTAGTGAGTTAAATAAATGGTCGCAATCATATTTTAAATTTTCATTTCATTTCGGTTTATATCATTTGAAACATTTCGATTTTTCACACTTTCGAGACGAGCACAACCAAAAATCGAAACAAAGGTCCAAATATTGCTTTTTTTTTGTTCAAAATTCTAATTTTTCTTCTGAATCTAAGATTTCCAACTCCAATGACCCATAAGAAAGAGAGACTTGGATTGAAGGTAGAACAAGTCTTCAGGTTAGTTTCTCTTCATTCTCCTCTTCTTTATTCTTTTCCCTCTTCGTCTTCTTTGTGTTTTTTTGGGGGGGGGGGGGGGGGGATTGTGTTGTACGGAGAGCATGATTTCAAGCTTTTAACCCGGTTCTATGCCTTTGACCACATTCTCTTATCAAAGACTGAGATATTAGAGAATGTTTTTTAAACTCTTGTATTTTTAAACTAATGATACACCCCTTGACCTAGGTATCCTAAGAGACTTAAATCAAATGTTTTGAATTTATCATTTGTATCAAAAATGTTTTGGTAATATTTTGTAAATGTTTTCATTTTTGAGAAATTTGAAACATTGAAACAAAACGAGATTTTAAATCTTGGTAGTAAGTATATACATGTATTGCAAATTTTATGGTGAGTATACTTTATTTTAATTTTTTTAATTTTTAGGAAAATTCGGAGTCGATAGGCACCCAAGTCATGATCCAAAAAACTTTCATCAATCCTCCACATTTATTTTTACCAATGGGCGACCAAGGCAATATTATTTTCAAACAACAGCTCATGTTCCTAAAGTGGGTGCATAAATTTGATAATATCTATGAATTATTTTATATTCAATATTAACAATATTTGTCGGACACACACCCTATTGTGTATGGGGGCAGTTCATGGGCCATATGTAAAAACAATGGTTTTTCAAAATATGGGTTAGAGATTTTGGATTAAGCTGATTTTTTGCGAGGATGGTCACTATGATTAGAAGATCATTCTCACAAAATATCAGCTCAGTCTAAAACTTTAAAATCCATCAAAAATGATTTACAAATTATTGGCAAAAATTGACAAAAAATCGACGGTCCACATTCTAAATCACTTTTAATGGGGTTAGAAATTTCAGATTGGACTGATTTTTTTTCCGGATGATCTTCCCATCATAGAGATCATCCTCACAAAAAATCAGCTCAATCCCAAACTTCTAACCCATATTTTGAAAATTTATTAATGTTACATTGTTTTTGCATATGTTTTTTCATGTCCCTTGATTCGTTCCCATTATGTATATGCTATCAAGTAGGACTTAAAATGGGTTCGGTTTGGGCCGGATATGAGTGCGTCCATATCCATATCCAAATTTTTTTCCAGATCCGAATCCAACTTGGATCATACTAATTAAGACCATATTCAAACCATTTTACTTTCATTAAAATCATATCTAGATTTGATTCGACCGAATTAATCGGATAATGTCAAACCATTCAAGATTATATAAAATAAAATTATTAAAATGTGACTAAATGATAATTTGAAGTCAAGACCTCTCCATTTTGAAGGGAGGCCTTGACCACTACACCCAACTATTGTTGGTTGATGAAAGATGACTTAAAAAATATAATAGATCTTGCAAAGTAATATATCATTCGGATCTTAGTAGATATAGGGATGAAATTGTATCCAACTAGGGTCAGGAGACATCAACCCATATCCGAACCATATTTTAATTCGGATATACTTGATGAAACCAAACCAGCTAAATTCGGATTCAGATCACTTAAATTTTGGATAAAATCCATACCAATTTTAGCCTTACTATCAATGATGATCATTTAGAAATAAGATTTCTATAATTTAGGATTGTAATTTTTTGTACAGGAGGTTCTTTATAAATTCGTTAGCAGCACTTATAGTTTCAAGTTTACTTTTGATCTCAAGATTTCATTTGGGTTTGGTAAGTTGCTCCACATAAAATTTGAACACAAATTGAGACATTTCACCTTTTTATATATATATATATATATATATATATATATAACCATGTTCATTAGCTGCAATTGGTTTGTGACCTTAACAGGAAATACTGACATTGTAGGAGTTTTGTAAGATGACATGTAACTGCAGTCTTCACAAAGAACACAATCAAGAGCTTCATCTCTTCTTGTTCATTTTGTCTCTATGGGAGTTTCTTAAGGCTTAAAAAGTATTTTGATGTGGTTCACACTACGTGAAAACTGGAAAATTTGACAGAAAAAATTGGCCGGCCAAGGCCCACGAATTTTAAAAACTGAATTTTGACGGTCTAGGACCGTCGAAATTCTTGATGTTCCCAGATTTGACGGCTTAGAGATGTCGAATTACTCCCATCCTTCATTAATTTGATAATTTCGGCCTGTCAAAAAAAAATGAAATGAAAAATTCGATGCCAATTCAACCTCTTGGTCCAACGAATTTTATGAAACTTGACGGCCCAAGGCCATCAAATTTGGGCTTTTTTCACATTGTGTCAATTTGTACAATTCTTGATCAAGTACCACAATAGAAATGTTGCAGCAATTCATTTTGTTTTGTAATAAACTGTTATTTTGATGTGAATCACTTTCTTGAAACAACTATGTTATACCTGTTTGTCCATAACAAACTATTTTCTCGAGTTTTGTATAAGTACAGTAAAGATGTTTATTGGACTATTAATGCAGACTTCATTTTTTGTGAATTAATTTGGCAAAAATTTGTACTGAAGCAATGTGGTTATTTTGATATTAATAGCTTTTGGGTAATCGAACATCTAGTATTTTTACATGGGAGACCAATCCAAAGGCAATCTTTTACCCATTGTGTGTATTGCTGCAAGCAAAACACTAAATAAAACTAAGAAACAAATATAAATATCTTTTCTACTAACAAAACCAAAAATCTTTTACATAATGAAATTTACCTCGGATTTATTCCTTCCACCCATTACATACAGGTTTGGTTATGCTCCTAAATGATCTTTTGATTCAGCACACTCATGTGTGGGAAGCTAATATAGATAAATTGTTATGTTGACCATAGTTGAATAGGTATGAAATAATTGACACTAGAATCTAACAAATATTAGATATGCTAGCAAACAAATCTTACGAAGAAAAGAAAAGCAAAGTTTTACGAAGCAAACAAGTACCCATCATCCCAAAATATCATCTTTCAATCTAGATCTAATGATGGCTTTTCAAGATGTTTTATAGTTTTTTATTTCATTAAAACTATTTTTGTTAACATATATTTTGATGATAGGAGCAACACCAAAATCAGTTTTGGAGTTAATGAATGTGAAGGATCTAACACTAGTCTAGGGTCTAGTTGTGTGATCTGATGACAACAACATAATCATTCATCATCATCATCATCATTATTAGTATTATGATGATGATGATAATGATGATCATTGTGATGAAGATGAACATGTATATTAGGATGGTAATAGCGTGGATGATGGTAGTGACAAAAGTCATGGTGGTCATGATCACATTGATAATACTTGATTGTGAAAGTCATGATGATGATGATGATTATAATGATTATGGTAATGATAGATCTCCATGACGATGATCATGATGATAATTACAATGATGACGATGATCAAAATGACCAAGATGGCGTTATTGATGATCATCATGATCACAATCATGATGGTATCTTGATGACGACAGCATTTAAATCATTCTCATTACTCAAATATTGTAAAGTGAGGTCAAGGGGCATATCATCAGTTCGAAAACAAAGGGGTAACTCAAATTAAATCTATATAATAAAACACAAGGGTTTTTTCCTCCCAATGTTTATCCCTCGTAAAGAGCAGTTCAAATTTAATCTCGTATACACCTTGAGGAAAAAAATTTAAATTTATTCGCTTTTTCTCTCCATCATTTCCAAGCATACTCCTTCAACTTTATTATCTTTTCTTTTAAGCTTTCCAATAATGCCCCTTCAATTATACTACCTTTCCTTAATATCCATTTTTCTATAAAACCCCTGCAACTTGATTGTCTTTTCTCTTTTACCCCCTTAACCTAGTGGTGCACATGGTTCGGATTGGTTCGGATTTTGACAAAATTGGAACCGAACCAAACATGATTGGTTCTACAAATTTGGAACCGAGCCAATCCAATTATCCTATAGAACTGAACCAATCCAATGATAAATTTGAAGCCCATAAATACTTTCATGGGGATAAAATGAAATTTAAAAGTGTTGGAACAAAGATTGATTGTGTGGAAGATAAAAATGGATGGGATCATTTATCAAAAACAAAAGTTTGGTCCAAGGTCTAAGAAAGGTAGATTAGGAAGCTGAGAGTCGTGGTCTCATCAAGACCCTGCAATAGGCACGAAGTTGAGCTGCTATAAGAAAGTGTTAAAGACATTCTATACGCCCATCTCACTACATGAAAACTGGAAAATTTTACAGTAAAATTTGACGGGCCAAGACCCATGAATTTTAGAAACCAAAATTTGACGGCCTTGGGCCGTCGTAGCTTTTGATGTTCCCTAGATTTGATGGCTTAGAACTGTCAAATTTCTCCCATCCTTCATTAATTTGATTGTTTCAACCTGTCAGAAGATAAAATTCAACAATGAAAAATTTGACATCATGGTCCGTCAACTTTTACGAAATTCAGCAGCCTTGGGCCGTCGAATATGAGCTTTTTTCACATCATAACTTATTGTAATTGAAGAAACTAGTTCATTTTTATTTTATTTTTTCTAAATTTTCTGAAGTGATTAATCTACTTTCACTTAGAATTCTTGGATGTTTGTGTAAGAGGTATAACCCTATTACTGGTAAAATTCTAATATTATATCACTATATCTCCTTGCTTACATTGAAAAAGAAATATCGAACTTTTTTTTATGTATAATCCACAACTCACAAAAATATATGGTTTGTTTACAGTCATTTAAAGCTAGCAATTATTGCTATTTGTAGTAAAAGTTATATTATCTTCAATAACAAAGATTTCTAATCCTTTTTATTTATAACTTTTGATTGCTTACCATATAATTTTTTCACTTTGGGCTAACTCATGGGCTTTATCTTCAGATTGTTAGATCGCATCTGATGAGACCTCTACATCCCTCCTTTAATATCGAGCAGATAAAATAGGAAGACTCTTGAGAGAGAGATCGATCAGATAAAGGTGGATATAAGATCGATCGAGGGAGACAGAGAGAGATCGAGGGGTCGATCAAAAGAGACTGTCAGAGAGAGATCGAGGGGTCGATCGAAAGAGACAGAAAGAGAGAGGTCGATCGAGAGAGAGAGATAGAGAGAGAAACCAAGTTCAGTTCGTTCCCAAAGAATGGGACGGGAATTTGGAATTTTAAAATTACGATTAAAACGGATTTAAAAGATAAAACGGTTTAATGTCATTTTTAAATAGAAACGACTTAATGCTGTTTTAAATATTTGTTCTTATTTCGCATTTTTTTTTGTAGTGCCAATGGACAATATTCACGATCTTACCCGATCATTCCTTGGGCTAAAGACATTGTTGTCTGTGTAAATGACATACTTAATCCAAAATTTGCTTCTTGTAAGCAATCTAATCTCTAACTCAAAGGGTGGGTCACTAGTACGCTTTCTGAAATTGTTCTAGGCCTTGTTGTTGGACTCAACATTACTGTCGATGTCTAGAAGCACTACTACCAAAAAGACTTTAGACATCATTTTATTAAATAAACATTGGTTCTTGAAATTAGGAATTCTAAAGTGCAGTTTTTGTGGGTGAAGGGATCTCGCCAAAATGTGTGGGACTTCAATCACCAGTTTATGTATGAACTTAAGACATTGGGTTTAGGAAAATCGATGTCTGAAACCCCTTTTTACCGTGCTTTTTTTTTATTAGAAGAATAAACATTATTTAAAAAGTGATGTCTAAAGTGTTTTTCTAACTAGTGAAGGCCCTTGAGAAAGCTTGAGCATAGGACTTGAAGAAATGAGAGTTCACACTAATGCAACAAATGACAATGTTGCAAAAAGATACAAATTATTTTCCTAATTACATTCAAAAGTTCAAGGCTATTTTCAATGACCTTCCTGTTATTGGCAAGTCTGTCTTTGATCAGAATAGTGTATTTTTATTTGCTTCAAGGTCTTGAATCAAGTTATGAAACTTTTGTGACCACCATATTAAAGTCATACGTTCATCAATATCACAAGAGTATTCCTATGCTTTAGAATCATTATTTTTTTTCTTTAAAAATAACTCTTATGTCCCTATGTCACTATAAATACCAAACCTATAAGAAATTTACAGATTTGTCATTCTCTTCTCTAAGAAAAAAACCTAACCCTAGCTTCCCAAGAACTTCAAACCCAAATCTAGAAAATTAAAGCGAGATCCAAGACTTGACCAAAGAGAAGAAAAGTTTCATCTCATCGACGATTTCACGTTAATCCAAAAAAATATTGATTTCATTGGAGAGGAACAACGAAAAATGAATAAAGAAGGTCATTGGGAGTTGATTTCAGAGTCACTACATTGTAGAAGATGTTAATCAGGTGGGAACTCATTCCTTCTACCCTTTACTTAAGAAAACTTTCGGTAGAAAATGGTTTAGACTAAAGAACTAGATTAGGGTATCAATATAGGACCATGTATATTAAATGGTTTAAATTTGTATATCTTGTTTTTAAATTTTTAAATCATGTGTTAAATGATAGAAAATGACTAAATCTATGAGTTACAGGAATTATTTATGCATTAAAAAGCTTATAGAAGAATTTTGGGTGAGCTTGGGGCAAAATCAAAGAAGAAGATAACAAAATATTTACACTCGGACGACTGACCAATTGCTCCATGAAAAAAGTGAAAATGTGCATTTCGTACATTTGATCGCCCGAGAGAAGCTCGATTGCCCCAAGAAGAAAAGAACCTCGGTCGACTGACTAGTCTTCCCATGGAGAAGTGCAAAATGTGTATTATGGGTTCGATCTACCGCACCTATGTTTGTCACTTGACCTTACATGAATCACCTTTGGACATTTTGCGGGTTCTGTCGACCAAACCTATGTCTATCGCTCGAGCCTTTTGAAGAATCCCATTTCAACATAGTGTTTCCAGCATGTTCCAATATTTTCGACACCTTAGTTTTATTAATAATATGTAAGTAAATGTCAGAGTTACTTATTTTCATTATATTTATGTTTCCATTTACTTTAAGATATTTAATGAAAATAAGAGAATAACCCCTAATTGGATTCAATAAAAATTGTTTAAAATCCAAAATTCACATAACCAAAATCTAAATTTTGAGTTAAAGAACAAAACGTGAAATTCAACGTTTTTGTAAGATTTTCAACCCCGATCTTCTAAGACTTTTATTTCAACTAAACTTTAAAAATTATATAATGTAAAATATTTTATTTAAGACTTCCATTTCCAAAAATCTATTTTTTGTTTTAAGAACTTTAAAAATGTTTTTAACGCAAAAATGGCTAAAAAATAGAGTATGAGAAACATAAAGAAGAAGAATGTGGGGGAGATCACAATTAGAACCTCAAGATCTAAAATTGTCCCTAGCGAGGGAAATCCAATCAATTTGTATTAATGTCAGTGATAATGTGGAATGTTCGAGGTATGAATTATGCACGAAAGAGACAAGCTATTCGTGATTTTATTAAAGAGGAGAAAGCTGAGTTGATAGGGTTTTGTGAGACAAAAATACAGATAGAAGAAGCAGCAAAGTTTCAAAAAAAAGCTTTGTAAAAATTGGAAGTTCATTGATAATTATGATTCTCATTTTTATGGTCGGATATGGGTGGGATGGAATCCAATGTGTTTTTTTGTGCATAAGATTTCTGAATCAAGTCAAGTGATCCATTGTAAAATTACTGAAATTCGGGATAGATTCATTAGCTTTATTTCGTTTGTATATGCTGAAAATTTTGAGAACTATAGAAGATTACTGTGGACAGATCTTAGGAATTTAGCTACGCCGGAACCTTGAATCGTGTTGGGCGATTTCAATACGGTTCGTTTCCAAGAAGAAAAGGTTGGAGGACGGCCTACTTCTAGTCGTTCTATGCGTGACTTTAATGAATTTATTAATTCGATTGGTGCTCAAGATTTGAGAACAAGTTCTGATTGGTTCTCTTGGAGCAATAAATCTACAAGAGGCAGACGGATTATGTGCAGATTGGATAAGGCTTTAATTAATATGGCATGGGTAGTTAAATTTACTCAGATGAGTTTAAGTTACTTACTTTGTGGAGTTTCAGATCATGCTCCATTAAAATGAGAATTTCCAACGAATTCTACAAGTGGCCCGAAAGATTTTAAATTTTTTTCTTTGTGGATAGGTAAACCAGGTTTGAAAGAAGTGGTATTCAATGCTTGGAATTAGAAAATCACGGGTACTCCAATGTTTAGACTCACAAAAAAAATTCGAGCGGTGAAAAATTTCACAAGATAATGGAATAGGAATTGTTTTGTGTCTATTCACAGGCGAAAAAATGAAGCCAAAGATAATTTTTTTAGAATCCAAAATCAAATTCAGAGGGAGCCGATGAATAATAATCTTCAAGGCCAGGAATTGGAGGCTCTAAGGGTGTATAATTCTGAGCTAGATAATGAAGAAAGTATGTACAGGCAAAAGTCAAGGATACAATGGCTTCAGGAAGGGGACAAAAATACTCGATTTTTTTACACTTCAGTAGCCGCGAATATTGCAAAGAATGGAATTATGGAGTTGGTCACAGATCAAGAAAAATTACTCAAAGACGATGGGAAGATCAGAGCATGGTCTACTCAATATTTTTTAGAAATGTTTCGCAACCCGAGCACTACTGTAAGTATGCAAGTGCCTTTTAATTCAAAATTCTCCAAGGAACATGTGCAAATATTATCAAATCCTATTACAAAAGAGGAAATAAAATTTGTTATATTTGCTTCCCCAAGGAACAAATCTCCAGGACTAGATGGATTTGGGGGTGAATTTTTCAGTAATTTCTGGGATATTGCGGGTGAAGATGTATGTGTAGCAGTGTTGGATTTTTTTAAAAAGGGGAAGATGCTGAGGGAAATTAATGCCACATTAATTTGATTAATCCCAAAGGAAGAGAATGCCAATCGCCTCGAAAAATATAGACCTATTGCCCTGTGCAACTTTATTTACAAGATCATTTCCAAATTACTTGCAAATAGGTTAGCCGTCTGTCTTCTTGATATCATTTCTCCTAATCAATCAGCTTTTGTTAAGGGAAGAAATATCCAAGACAATATTCTTCTTGCTCATGAAATAGTCCTCAACTTTCACAATTCTAAATCTCCAAAAACCTTTTGTGCCAAAATTGATATTAGGAAAGCCTACGATTGTGTTAATTGGGAGTTTTTGAAACCAATTCTCTTTCAATTTGGATAGAACGTGTTATGGAATGTGTGTCCACACCCAGTTTTTCAATTCTTATTAATGGTACTTCTCATGGGTTTTTCAGAAGTGAAAGAGGTCCGAGACAAAGACCCTCTTTCTCTTTTTTTATTTACGATGATTTTGGAAGCTTTTTCTTGTATCCTTAATCAGTTTGTTTCTTCAAATCAATTGAGTATTCTTAGAGTTATGGGCAGTCTGGGCATTTCCCATTTGATTTTTGTTGACGATGTTCTAATTTTTTCTAATAATGATGAATCGTCAATAAGATCTATTCAAGATGTTCTTAATTTTTTTTACAAGGCTTCTAGTCTTCAAGTTAATGAAACAAAAAGTCAAATTTTTTTAGTTAATCTTGTAAAAATCAGAATGATATTCTTGCTATTCTTGGATTCTCGAAAGAAAATCTCCCTATCAGATATTTGGGTGGGTCTCCCTTTATTCTCTTCTAGACTTACTCATACTCTTTGTCAACCTTTGATTGATAGAGTATTCAAAAGGATAAAGGGGTGAAAATCGAATCTTTTGTCGTATGCGGGAAGACTTGAATTAATTAAATCTGTCTTATCAAGTTTTCAAGTCTATTGGTTTGCTTTTTTCAATATCCCGGTGAGTGTGTTGAAAAAGATTGAGAATATTCTTAACAATTTTTTGTGGAGTGGTCCCTTTCTTGAGCGTTCTATTCATCCAATCAGTTGGGCTAGAGTTTGTAGTTCGTTTGAAAAAGGAGGACTTGGCATTCGACGTCTTAGGGATATAAACAAAATTGGTATGGCTAAATTATTCTGGAGACTAGTGGAAAATAAATCCCTATGGACAGAATGGATGAGGAAACGATATGTGGGAGATGCAAATATCTGGGAATGCCAACCCCCAAATAGTGCGTCTTGGGCATGGCGAGGTATTTTAAATGAGAGAGAATTTGTTAGAAAGCACATCCGATTTTTAATTGGAAATGGCGAAGACACGTACATATGGAATGATTCTTGGTTACAAGAAGGGAGCATTATTTCCAGATTTGGCAACCGATTTATAAATCAGTTCGATAGTCACTCGAATGCAGTTATTCAAAATTTTATTGTGGATAAAAGGTGAGTATTTCTAAGACCATATAATGATCGCATGCAAACAATTATTGATATCATTTCAGAGTGATCAATCCCTAAGATGCTGATAAGGGATAGAATAATTTGGAAACTTACATCAAATAGCCAATTCTCATCTAAATCATCTCTTGAGGCGCTATGTGAAAGGCAAGAGTCAATGGGTTGGAAGAAAATTATTTTAAGTAATTGTATTCCAAGGTTTTCTTTTATTGCGTGGTTAACGGTTCAGAAGAGGCTTTCTACAGTGGAAAATCTAAATAAGAAGGGATTCAAATGGGTGTCTCGATGCTCTTTGTATTATAGCCATCAAGAGACAAATGACCATTTGTTCTTTCAATATCCATATACTAGATGAATCTGGATTCAGTGTTCAAAGAAGTTTGGAATTTTGCGAGTAGGAGTGGACTCAATAGAGGCGGAAATTCAGGTGATTAAGAGTGTGCGATTTCAATGTAAACAGATAAAGCAATTGCTTTATGCTTTTTTTTTGTAGTGGTTTACTACTGTTGGAAGGAAAGAAATCAGAGAGCTTTTGTAGAAATTAATTCCCCAAAGGAAGTTGTTTTGAAACAGATTGGAGAGGTGAAACAAAACCAATTTGATGGCTTATCAATTGAGAAAAGATTTAGTCATGTATATGGGAAAATTTTAAATAATTAGAGATGCTGCTACTCCATTGTTAATTCGGATTTAAAGCTCATTTATTTGTCAAAACCAGAGGAGGACGTGGTAAAAATTAATACTGATAGAGCTCGATCAATGCAAGGCTCAGGTTTGGGGTTTATTGGCAGAAATAGCAATGGTACATTACTTTTTGTAAGCTAGAGCAATATTTCTGCAGATGACATTATCCAAATTGAGTTGCAAGCAATATTAGAAGCTATGAGATATGTAAGAGCGAGGGGATTGAATCGTATTCTTATTTCCTCCGATTCGTTACACTCTATTAAATGCATAAAGAATGAAATCATTTCATCATGAAAATATGAGGAAATGTTGTTGGAAATTGCAGAACAGAGCCAAAATTTTGTGAGTTGTTCATTTGAATTTTTGTGGAGAGAAACAAATCGAGCAGTGGATTATTTAGCGGAATTGGGTACTTATTTTGATGGTATTTTCGTTGTTGAAGATATGTGTAATGTTCCTCAAGAACTTTTGAGAATTGTTGAGGAAGACTTAATCTGTACTTACACTCGTTAGTGGTCTTTTAGGGTGGAGTCCCTTTAACCCCATCTTATCAATAAATAAAAAAACTTTAAAAATGATATTATTGGAATTTAACCAAGTTTTCTTAGCTTTTTACAAGTTTAATTATTTATTATTTTATCACATTTTCTAAACTTCACTACTCAACCAAGACCATCATGTGGAATTAGTTGTGTAGACACCCCAATTTTCACGAGCCCTACTCGAAAAGGCCCATAAAAATTGTACATTTTACATCATTTGCAATCAAAAGGCCTAATGCTTGAAATTGCCACATTTGGCAATAATAAAATGGTCTAAAACCTTTAATTGGCCCAAGGACTCATGGTAAACTTGTTTTCAAAAGTATCATTACATTCATCTTCTAAACCCAACACCGACATTCTAAACCTAACGTACAAAAGTCCATTCATTCTAAACCCAACTCCATTTAAAAATCCTAAACCAATTTATCCATAGACCTACCCTAAACAATACCTAAGCCCACTCCTAACTAAAGTCCAAACCTAACACTATCCAACCTCATTCCATTGAAGGATTATTAACTCGAATCAAGGCCTCATATGACATTAAAGGACCATTATCACAAAATGGACATGTGTCACCACCATAATCAACCTCCCAAATCCATTCCAAAATAATCCATCATCATCCTCGAAAGCTACACATACCATATTCCACCCTACATGTCATTATTCAATTTAATTCAAAATCCCATCACAAGCTACCCTAATACTACACCACTCCCAACTCCCTTATCAACTCATTGAACCCATTTCTTCATACTCTCTTGCCACATGTCATCACCACACCCACCCTTTAAAAATCTAACCACCTAATCTCTTACATTAATCATTATTTCAACCAAACAACCACATCTCCTAACTTAACAACCACTCAACCTAGGATATGGGTTGTCTTATATGTTATCATGGGTTAGGTTAGTTTATCATACGAACCACATCTCCTAACTTAACAACTACTCAACCTAGGATATGGGTTGTCTTATATGTTATCATGGGTTGGGTTAGTTTATCATACCTTTGAGATCTAGCAAAGGAATCCTTGAGATTTGTGTTAAATTTGAGGGTGTGACAACATGGTATCAGAGCTCAACATTAGATATATATAAGACATAACTCTGTTATAAAGATTTAGTTATCTGTATGGGACATATGTAACTTTGCTATAAAGATCTAGCTGATACCACAATATGATATCAGAGCTCAATATTAATTCCATATGGGACTTGAACTCAATTGTGTCTAAAGATTTGTTAGAACCTACATGGGGGGATAGGATTAGGAATATTAGAAAGTTTAGTACGATTATTAGGTCATGAGATAGAAAGTATTGTACGATCTTCGCAAGAGTCATGGAAGCTGTCAAGTCATACGACAACCTTTTATTCTAGGAATTAAGGTGATGCTCAAGATTAAAAAATATTGAAAAAAGAATAACCCCAAACTAAGAAGAGTTAGAGTGTAACTTGGGTCGATTTGGGGCCAAATCGAAATCAAACTGAGTTTAGTTTTATGAATTGCCAATATCCTATAATAATATTGCTTGGAAGCAACATATATATAATTCAAAAATCAAATAGATATGAAATATTTTATATAATGAGTCATTACCCAATGTCCTAACTCTTAAGTAGTAAGCACAATAAAAAAATCGAGAACCGAATCAAATTGATCTATTCTAAATTTTATAAACACAGAATCAGATACACATTAAAGAAACGTAGGAGTATAAGTTAAAGAAATTCAAACCATTCAATGACACAGATTTATAATGGTTCAGTGACCTTGGTCCCTACTCCACACTCAAAAAGTTCAATAACTTGAGCCAATGTCTTTTATTCAATGTTTTCGGATTACAATCGCTTATAAAGAAGGACAAGCACATCGTCACAACACTTTGCCTGAAACTTTCACCCGAGCTGTTCTGAGACCTCTTAACAAGAAATCTCTGTACACTTTTTTTGAAAAGGAACAACCAAAGGTGTTGTAAGATAATGCCTCTGAAACATAAATTTGAAGTACTAGCTCAAATTTTCCTCAACAAGATCTCAAAAATTATAAGAGGAACAACTCTCTCTAAACCAAAATTTTACTCAAAAAGATCAGAAGAGAATAAGAGATAAAGACTATCTCAAGAGGTTATCTCAAGTATGATTGTATTATGTTTGATAAATTTTCTCTGAGAGATCTCTCCTTTTTGTAGAAGAAAGAGAGAATTTATTAGAAAACCCTAAAAGCTTAGGATATAATCCACAGATAAAATTAGAGAGTCACTGAAATGGGGCAAATCTTTGCAAAAAAAAATATAAAAAAAAATTGGACGTTAGAAACTAATTTTCAAACAATCAACTAGTTCTGAAACTTTAGTGTTCGGTCGACCAATACCAAATCTGGGTTGACTGAGTTTCAGATTTGGTCGACCGACCAGGTATGGGTCGATCGAGTGACCACATAGAGGAGGTATCGAAGTTTCGGATTCGGTCGACCAGCCAAGTCGGGGTCTATCGAGTGACCACCCTATGAAGTGAATAAAGTTTGGCATTCTTCTTTGGTTCGATCGACTAGAAATACATCGATCGACCGACAAGTACACTCACACACTCTTCTACCTTTAAGAATTTTTCAGCTTGAGGTGATTGAGATCAATCGTCTAATATTCTTTCCATCCTTCTTTTGCTTGATCTTCAACGAATATGACTTTAAGAGAGCTTCAAGCTATCGATGATGGCATTTCCCAAATTTATCTTCGGCATTTCTCGGTTACATAGAGAATAAAAAATTATAGGGAAATCTTACAATTACTCGGATTCTGACAAATACATCTACATGCACATATGCATAAGCATAGATTTTTCCTTGTGTATCTCGAGGAAAACTATAGTTCTGTGTACATTCCACATCAGTTGAGTGTATTTGAGTTGTTTTTTTTTAAGTTAGTTTTAGCACGACTCTTGACATATTAGTGGGTGACTAACACTTTCCTGTCTAAGTAAGGATAAAAGGCTTTACTAAGGTCATCCACCATCAAAATAAAATCTCGAGATTTGTTACGAATATCAAGATATGTTATGAATCTCGAGGTTTTGTTTTGATCATGGATGAGCCTTTGTAAGGCCTTTTTTCCTTACTAAGATAGTAAGGCTAGTCAGACTCTTAGTGGATAAATTTAAGTGCACTTTAGACTTGTTTATTTAGACTGATCAGTTACTAATCGATGTTTATCAAGGTTATCTTAATGAGTTATGATCTAACAAAATTTAACTTATTATACTTGTCATACATGCCAATTTAAGACTAGATGCTTGTTCTCGTTCTTCTGGGTGCTCTAGAAGGACAGCTTAATTTTTATAAGAACCTACTTTAAGGCGTATTCCAACCTTTTAGGGTTGGGTTAGGTCTTGTCCTGGAAGGCCCGAAATCATCGTCTACATCCTACCAAAATTCACATCGTCCAAAAGAATGACTTAATTGGGTGTACATTCCAAATCCATTTATATTTTTTTTTAGCAATCGAGGATGTTTGAGTTAAAATGAAAGGACCACCACGTTTTCCACACTCATTATCATGGGGAACGTTTTCTACATGTCATACATTAATGAGGTTTTAGAACGAAAGGAAGATGGCCACCATGTATTTCACACTTAGTATCTTGAGGCATGCCTGTACCTTGAGGCGTGCATGGTTGTTTTCAGTCACATATCATTCATTTATTATTTTGGAAGAGAAGAAGAATAAGAAATTATTACAATTAATTGGCCAAAGATGCATGCATGATAGAATTAAATGTTATGTGTGAATACCATGGTGCTTCGAATAAGAAACTTGGTGTCATCATCATAGTCTTAATCCTAAGATTTTGGGTGGTCAACTAATCGAATTATGTTCCTCCATTCCACATTGTTCAGAGACGTTTATGGTCATGTGTAAAAATTATGTATTAATTATTGAGTATGTATCATCGCCTTGTTGGCATCATGTTTAGTCTCACCTGGTCATGCATGTGTAATGAAGACTGGTTACAACCACCCTTAGAAGGAACACGTGAATTAAAGATCCCTGAAGGAAAAAAAAATCAATTAGGATAGAGATTGAGGTAGTGGAGCATTTATGAAAACACTCGAATTAACATAAAAAGTTTCTTTAACAGTACATTATCCCAACCCAGAGAAAGGTAGGGTGTTATGCCAGGTTTCCTTATAGTGTATAACCTTCGGCCACCTCTTAACATGAATCTTGATACTTTGTTTTATTTGATTATTATTAATTAGCTTTGAACAAAATCGATTGTAATAAAGATTAGTTTCGACAACCCCAAATTCTTAGTATGAGGCTTTTGAGGATAATGAAGATGATCAATGGATTAATTAAAGGAGCAAATTCAGTTCACGATGTGGATATTCTATCCACCGATGGTATATCAACAAATGTATGTGCTACACATGAAAAAGATTAGGTGCATGAGACTCTGTACCTTATAATTGGTCATACCTAAATGATCTCATCCAAATTGCCCAACTTGTTCATATCCATAACCATTATAGCCATATTTCCTAGGAAAGATGCTTTGAACCTAAGTTGTGGGATCAACATTCCACACGCCTTTACCTAATACACCCTACTATAGGATTTCTCCACAAAATGTCCCATAATTTTTGGGTGGCAAATTATTAACCCAATTAGTAAAATTTGTTTAGTTTAAATGCCTCCTGCCCTGAAAAAGGAATGTAAGATACAAAAATTACCTTTTCATATAGATAACAAATATCAAAATCATATTGTTGGTACCCTTCATCAAATTAATACCCAACTTGGGGATCCTAGTATTTTTGGTACCTTAACATTCTTCTCACAACATGAAAAAAGCCTATATTTTGTGGCCTAAGACCGTCGAATTCATAAAATTTGATGGACCGAGGCGTCAAATTTCTTTTTCGACGGACCGAAACTGTTAAATTAATAAAGGATGAGAGAAATTTGATAACTCTAAGCCGTCGAATTGGGGATCATCAAAAATTTCAATAGCCATAGACCGTCAAAATTAGCTTTCTAAAATTTGTGGGTTTTGGCCCATCTAATTTTCTTGTCAAAATTTTCAGTTTTCACATAGTGTCTTCTTGGGTTATTTTGGATATTTAGTGAGGAAAAAAACAACCAAAATTAAGGTTTATTAAGCAGTTTTCCTATCACAGATTATGAGTAAGAATAACCAGATGGGATCAACTTCAACTAGGACAAATCTACAAGGTGGACAATGGTGGATCTGACACAGGTGCAAACATTAATAATTTTAAGAAGTGGTGCCATATCCCTAAATATCTGTAATTAGGTACAACAAAACTTTTCTAACTCAAAAGAAACCTTCATCCCTATAGTTAATTAATATATACAAGTTCTACACAATGTGAAAAGACTCCAAATTTGATAGCCCTGGCCATCAAATTTCATAAAATTCGACGGACTAAGGGGTTGAATTTTTCATTGTCAAAATTTTTTTTTTTTGACGAGTTAAAATTCTCAAATTAATGAAGGATGAGAGAAATTCAACAGTTCTAAGTTATCAAATTTGGGAACATCAAGAATTTTGACAGTCCTAGACCGTTAAAATTCAGTTTTTAAAATTTGTGGGTCTTAGCCTGTCAATTTTTTCTGTCGAATTTTTCAATTTTCACGTAGTGCTAATCCATAAAAATACAACATTTTCAATGCAAAGGTTGTTCTCTTTATCTTATCGGTTGGATTCCTCCTAGCCACCTAATTATATAATATTTATTCAATAAAAAATAAAGTCATTTACATATAATAAACTAGCTAACTAAACCATACTAACTCAAAGCTATTGGTTTGGTTCAATTCTCGGTTTGAAGCTAACCAAATTGCACCCCTAAGTACAATGAGTAAAGGAAACAAAAAGTATAACATCTAAATACATGTTATAATAAAATCATATTTACTAATCACTGACATTATTCTTATTCTCCTCTAAAGTATCTCTCTTTTGTTCTAGATAAAATACAAAGGGATAGTTATTGTTTGCTGCACATAGGACATCCAACACCATTAAACTAGTACGCTGTTCTGTTTTTATTTTCTTTTTAGATAAATATTAATATCTTTAATAGACCAAAATACAAATGAAGAGAAATTCTATTTTGGTAATATAACTTAAATATGTACAACTGGCCAAAAAAAAAGTTGTTGGGCTTTAATGAGCTCAAATCCTATAAACACCCCCCCTTAGCAAAATGTGGCCTCCCAATTCATCAAGCAGAGATGTTTAGTTCTCTCGTCTCCACCATGCATGTGCCACTATGCACCACAGGTACCCAAAAGATGTACCAAATAAGCCGAACTACTGATATGGTTAAGATATCTCCGTCATTGAAACGTAGGCAACTATGCTTGTTTCCATGTATACGATGCCTTTCTCCGTCGAGTAGTATCGGGGATGCAATTGAGTTCCAACATGACAATGGGTATGCTAACTATTCTTCTCAATCTTTTATTTTATTTTTGAGATCCATTTATATATTGATAAAAAATCGATGGTCGGTCCACAATTCAAATCACTTTTGATGGGGTTAGAAGGTTGAATCAACTGATTCTTTGTGAGGAGGATCTCCAGATCATAGAGATCGTCCTCACAAATTATCAGCTCAATTCGAAACTTTTTAGCCATATAAGACAAATCATTGACTCTGTGTAGGCTGCCAAACCTTACCTTGATATATAAAAAACCTTTATTAATCATACAACTAATTTTTTAAATATATTTATTTAACATCAACTTAACATAATTTAATTTACTTACAAAATTAATATTTTTGAAGTATACTTATCTCGTATTGATATCTTTGTTGTTTTAGTTAGTTTTTAGACTTTCATTGGTAGAATTTTAGATTGATTAATCTATCCAATTAACACATTATTTTTATATGAATTTGATTATTTATGGGATAAAATTTATGGTTAAATTAGTAAGAATCATTTTTCAATGTTTGATTGTATACCAAAAAACCGATTTGGATGAAAATTTTGCTCAAAATTGGCTATTGGTCAATGTGAAATGGTTGGCCTCAATCAAGGGTGTATAAATATTATTTTCACATGGTAGTTGGTAATTCATGATTTGTGAAAAATAAATTTCTGCAAAAATGATGAAACAAACATGGATAAACAGGACTTTTTGATCTCCAGATTTATCCAACAATCAAGTAGACCTCAACTCCCCACCCCCTTCTTTTTACCCCCATTTTCTCATATTAATTGGATGTGGAATGTCTAAATTGATCTCTTATAGGCTTTTTCTTTCTTCTCTCTCCCTCTACAGTGAGAGTAGGTTTTTTGAGCTTGAGCTTCAAGTCCAAGATCATGATATAGATCAATATGGTGTTGTACACAATGCTACCTATGCAATTTATTGCCATCAAGGTGAGGTTTTCTTTCAATTGATATGTGTAACAGACGCGTATCTTGCACGAAACTTTTGTTTAAGTATGGTTCTCGTTCATATAATTTGAGATTTATCTAAGAAAAGGCTTCACTAACATTGAAATTAACATTATTTCAGAAATTGTTGATGTGAATGTGTGTACAAAATCATAAATGCTTTCCATCAAGATAAGAGAGAGAGAGAGAGAGAAGCATTTATGATTCAGTGCACACCAATAGAAGTGCAATTTGATTCGATTAAAATCGGGAATTGATGAGTTTTGAGTTAGTTTGATTTGAGTTGACTATTAATTCCGTTCCGACGGGTTAAAAAAAATGAAAAATCAAGGGATTCGATTTGATTCTCGCTTCAGGCATTATAAAAAATTGTTCCAAACCGAGAATTGTACATACAAACATATGCGCATAATACATCGGTGAGTTTTTGAATCCGGCTGTCAGGTTGAGTTCAAAATTATTAGTCTATATTAATTCTCTACTATATACTAATGATTTTTCAAAAATCAGCACTCTTTATTATATTCTCTCATTTACTCTCTCACACCTGTCTCGTGCCTCTTCTACTTTACTATGACAAGATATTACTTTAATATAAATATAATATATTAATATCTCTTCGCAAAACTAACATTACTCTAATAGAAATATAATATATTCTCTCATTTACTCTCACCAGTCTCGTCTCTCTCCCTCCTCTTTCTCTCTCGGCTGTGCGTGCAAGCTCTCGCAGCTGTCTCTCAATTCCGGCAAGTTTATCAACTCCAATAAATTCATCAGATCATCTCTTTATATGTATATCAAATGTCCTTATTTTCTTATAAAACCTTTCTTAATGGATCTTTTCCTTTGATGAAACATATTTTGATTCTCTGGTGAAACACTTTCAAAAAGATTTTGTGACATCCAAGAATATGATCTGATCTTTTATTGAAAATATTTGTTTCGACATTCAAGAAGGTTTTTTGGCAACCCATAGAATCAAGTCAAATCGAATTAAGATCAGGTTGGGTTGGTTCATTTCTATTGTGATTTGGTTCGATTCGGTTTTGGTTCCCACATAATGGAACCAAATTAGATTGGTTCGATCCTTATTTGACTCCAAACCAAATTGCACCCTTACACACTAATGTATAAAACAATGTCAATTTTAATGTGACTCCAGCATGACTCATTTATCTATTATCTCCATAACTTATGACTTGTGACCAACACGCACTGTTTGCAATTGTCACATTTTTGTTGCACTAACTATTTTCAAAATTTAGCAACACCGTATGCACGATGAAGTGACAAACACTTAAAAATAGTACAACATTGATTAAACATTGTCTCTTTGAATTGTTTAAAGATCAAACTCAAAGAAATGTTCAAAGTGCATGACCTCTCTCAATAACAAATTTTACAAATCTACCTTGAGATTTGTGAAAAGAGATCACAAATGATTTTATTGATTGTGATGAAAATGAGAGTATAACTCTTAGTGTTTTTCTGTGATTAACAGTCAAGTATAAAAATAAAAATGACACGTGTATAGTTTTATTCTTTTTGGACTTCACGTGTGATAGGCTGAGAAGACTGCTTTGACAGTGGTTTTGTTTGTGCATGATTTTCTATAGAGGCTTCTATAGATTTTCTTCTCTTTAGACTTCGCACTTTATCAACTAAAAAAGATTTCTTAACTTCTGAAGAAGGACTTTTGAACTTGATCTTCTCTAGAGATTTATGTAGATTTTCTTCTCTCTGAACTTTGCACTTTATTGGTTGAGAATGATTTCTTGACTTCTAAAAAAGGGCTTTTAAGCTTAATTTTCTCTTGAATTAGAATTTAAGTCTCTCTTAAAGAGTTTTGCTTCCTTTCTCATTGAAGGCTTGATAGTTTTTTCTCATCTAGAAGAAGAACTTTTGTTTTCTAAAAAAAAATGATCTAGATCCCCCTCACCCCTTTTTATTGAGAGAAACTTTGATATTTATAGACTTGAGAATAATTTAACTTTTCAATTATGCCCCTAACTTGACCGGATTTTACATAATCGATTTAAATGGTATCTTGTTATTGATTTAACCCATTTTAGTGAGTTTTAGACTTAGCTATGGGCTAAACCATTTGTTGGTGTGTATGGGCCTAACACTTAATGCAGATCACTTGAATTTGTTGGATCATGGACTTTATTTATGAAAACCCAAATCATAATCATATAAGGCCCATTATAAATAATGGACTCTACTTGAATGTGTGAGTCCATTTTTTTTATCTAGGGACTTTCAATTGATTTGTAAGAATTATTAGGACTTCCTCAAAATTTCGACTCCCACAACCTCAATGATGGCTACAATGTACAATTTTCACTTAGAGGAGAGTCTAATCCTTTTATTGAACACCTGACTGAACACTCATCAGACATTGTATGATGGAATGATGATGATCGTCATGGTCACGATGATGATCATTGTGAAGATGATGTTGATCATCATCGTCATCATCATATTGTAACGAATATTATGATGGTGGTGGTAATATTACAATGATGATAATTTCATAATATTAATCATGATTATCATCTTTGGGATTACCATCATCATTCATTAAATCATTGTCATTATCATAATCATCATAATAGTGATCATAACAATGATTACTATCATCATCATGATCATGGAATTACTTACCATGCTTGTGGACCAATTGAAGGATTTAGTCATCTTTATCATTATCCCTAGATAGTTTCTTTGATGAAGTGAACTACTTAAATTTATATATATCTTGTAAGCTTTGAAGGATATTTTTGAAATTTGTGTTGTTTCTTTGATGAGAAGTATTTTGATAACTTTCACATGCATTACATCTTTGATGAGTGTATTTTATAATTTTCACACATGTTACCATAGAAAGGTATCAAGGGTATTCTTAACTTCTTATAAATAAAATACTTTTTTGATAGGAGTTCTTGTAATTTTAATATGCAGGAACACTACCATATATATTGATGGGGTTTTTTTTTTTTAATCCATTTGCATGTTATAGAATCTACTACTAAGGATAGTTTGTAATTTATATTGTTTCTTCGTTGATAGATATTTTTATAATCTTAATATGCAGGTTATTATATATTTGATTAGGATATTTTTGTAAATCATATGCATATATATTTTAGAATAGAAAATAATGAAGGTATTTTTTGTAATTTGAAAAGTTTCTTTGATGAAGTTGAATAAATTAAAATTGTTTCCACATTTAATTTTAACAAGAAATCAATGCAAAAAAAAAAAAAAAAAATCAACCAAATACAAGAAATGATTTTGTATGATATTTCTCAGTGACTATCAAATAACGGTAAATTTTTCATTAAAAAAATTTTGCAGTGCACATTATTTAAAAATTCAAATGGTTTGCTATGTGCCAAGTGGGGTCATACTATCAAAGAAACAAACAATTTCTTATAATTTTTTCCCTCTCCTTATTAACACCAACCATGTGGATTTCTTTTTGTTTCTGTTCAAAGACTTTTTGTTTTCATTCAATTATTTTTGTTTATAATTTTTTTTATTTTTTTTACTTTTAAGTTTTTCAAAATTTAGTTACTATAAGTTACTTAGTTCGGTTGAAATGTTTTTGTTCAACATATATTACTTATAATGAAAACATACATTTGTGGCAACCAACCCACATTAACGCCAGTCACATGGTCTAATTTTTTTCTATTTTTATCCAAAAGCTCTGTTTCACCTTCAATTTTTGTTCATAGTTACTTTTTTTTACCTCTATTTTTTTTAAAATATAGCAACTATCAATTAATAAGTTGGACTGCAATATTTATTTTATAACAACTATTAACTCATATGTAGCTCATTATTTAACAATTCTATCTCTATAATTTCAATTTTTTGCATGCATAGAGACAACACAATTTCTTATGCTTTCTCTTAGGATTAGCAATCTTAACACAACCCATGAACACGACACGAAATTAGAAATTAATGGGTTTGGGTCATAATGGTGTCGACCCGTCTAATACGATTATTAAATGAGTCGGGTCCATGTTAGGGGCGTCAACTTGTTTAAGCCGTTTTCACATGTTTAGTTATTTTTTCAGTAACATGTAATTTTAAATGTATCAATAATATTTTAAATTATCTAATTTTTGCTAGAATTTCCTAAAACTCTTTCATAATACAATTTTTTTCAAACTCTATAAAATATAAAGAGGGTTTTAAGATATTTTTCAAATAATTAATAGTTAAGCTTTAGCTTGGGAAATAAAGAAAAATACTATCCTTACTGAGTTATTTATTTATTGATATGATATTATTTTTCACTGAAATCTAGAAGCATGAAGTGTTTGATTCCTAATATGGTGTTCTATGTGGGCAAAACAACATTTAATAACATTTAAATGATTAAGTAAAGCTATAATGTCTCATAAGATAATGAAGTACAATTTTATTAGTCAATAAACATAACCATAATGAAAAACACTTTCCTTACTAAGTTAGTAAGGAAACTTTTCTTACCACATCACCTTATGGCATCCAAAAACATGATTTGTTGTCACAGAGCTGTAAATGACAAAATTCTATGAACTATGAAATTGTTTTTCAAAAGAAAGATATCTTTCACTATTTAATTGTAATTTTAAATTTTGGGAATTCCATAGTCATTTATTTTCAAAATCTAGGATTAAACTGAAAAAAAAAAATTTTGAATATATATTTGAATATGAGTTTTTCCATGAAATTTAGAAGACTATGATGTTGGATTACCAATGTGGTAATCCATGTGGGCCCAACAACCCTTAGTAAGTTGTGATGGTGATAAGGAAGGAGATAGATTATAAAATGGAGCTTTTATTATTTTTTTTTATTATTTTTATATTATAGATAAAGATATGTAGTTTTTTTTAACTAGGCTATGGACACATATTCTTTTTCTTTATTTCTCATCCCTTTAATCGGTTGTGATGCATTTTAGTGATAAAACTTAATTTATATTTTGTGATAATTAATATTGATTTATGACTGTGTGACTTTAACTTTAGTAATTAACGATAGGTATGCTTATTTATAAATGGGTGGAGTTTTGATTTAAGTTTTTGACACGATTACTAAATCGGTTGGATTTGGGTCTGATAAATTTCATAATACCCTTACCTCGACATAACCCATTACCACCCCTTATATATATATAAATCCTAGTTACTTTCAATTAATTAGTAAGTAGTATCACACTACAAATAGTATTGTTAGCAATATTTGGGACTTTGCAAGGATACCCTTTGTTAAAATATTTTTTCTTAATAATATTTTTTTTATTTATTTAAGTTGAATATTTTTATTAGCTTTTGTGGTCTAAATATGTTTGAATTTTTTTTTTTTTTTTTTTTTTTTTTTTTTTTTTTTTTAAACTAGCTCGTGAAGAAGTTTGTAAAATGGCCGGCCTCAACACATATGCACTAGCTCAAACAGGCAATGCATTAGCACTAACAGATTTATCCCTCAAATACATAGCACCTTTGAAAGTAAGTTTTTAAGATTTTTTTTATACACTTCATTTTATAGATGACTATTTATATTATAATTTAGATGTGCCTCCTTCACTATTGACATGGAATATATCTAGCTCTAATATTTTATTATTAAAATATCATATTATTCATCAAAATAAATATTAACAAATAGTGACATGTTCAGAATGATAAACAAAATTGAGTAAATTCGCAATGCTTGAATTCTTATAATTCACAAATTAGTTCATAATGTATGACCTGACTCGAGGTTTATAATCTTGATTCATGAGAAGAAAGGAAAAAAAAATCAATTTATACATTTAAGAATGCAATTTATTATTTAAATCAATATATACTTGATTTAATTGACTACGTCAAATAAAATATTAACAACATTTAGCAAAATAAAAAAATAAATATTAACAAATAACTAACGTTGAATTAAAAATAGGTTTTACGTTGAATTAAAAATTGATAACCTTCAATTTAATAATTTTAAAAATATAAATATGAGAGTATGAGCTTCAACAAGTCTATGAATGATTCTAAAAATTGTCAATATTTTTTAATTCAGTGATAAAAACAATACAAGTTATCTTTTTCATAATTAAATTTTTTTTGCATACATATGAAAATAGTACTTAAATCTAAAGAGTTGCTTTTGACTCCGAGGGATTGGCTCAATGGAAATTTCAGATCCAATAAGTGATGAGAGGCCATATGTTGTGAGTTTGATATCTAGTATGTGTAGTATTTCCTCGAGGCCACCCGCGAGAGCACACCCTCACTTACATATTAAATCTAAAGAGTTGCTTTTAACCCCGAGGGATTGGCTCAGTGAAAATTTCAGATCCAATAAGTGATAAGAGGCCATATGTTGTGAGTTCGATACCTAGTATGTGTAGTATTTCCTTGAGGCCACCCGCGAGATCACACCCTCACTTACATATTGCATGTGATGTGTAGGCATCGCACGTACTCAAGGGAGGGTCTCATGTTTCTTGGCTCCGGCCTTAGCTTTTTCGATCCCCTTAGTCAGATGTAAGTTCGAACACCTTGTCATTAAAAAAATAGTCCTTAAATCATTAATAAATCCCAAAATCATTTATAATACCAAATCTTGTTGTTACGTTACTGTGGACACTTCTTGATCGAACCACTCGATACCCATTTTATATAGGGTTGTACTTCGCATTTATATTCAACTCCCATCAAACATCTATGATCATGGGTTTTCTTGGCTCTTTTACGCTACGATTTTCCATACCCTTCTTATCCAAGCCACAAATCAATCCTATTAATTTAGACCATGTCAATAATTAATAATCAAGTAACTCATACAAAATTTTTCTAAATGATTTTTTTTTTTTATCTTTTAAAATCAATCATATTTCAAAACTAAATACATGAACATCAATATCATAATCACTTCATCATTAAAATGAAATTCATGATTGAGTTCCAAAGTAAAATCTACTTTGATCCAAAAATTCATAAAACATAAATAATTAGAATAATATAAAATATAAATTACTTAAATATCTAATCAATATCAAAATTGAATCAATCTTGATTCAAATCTCGTTAAATACAAAGCCGTTCTCTATTTACATAATTAAACCAATATAACCCTATGATAATCTAAAATTAACATATCTACATGTAATAACATGTTTATTAGAATTAAATATGAAAAAATAATTGATTACAAATTTTAACAAAAATCGAGTCCAAATATTTCGCTGAAATGTTATTTTCTTGTTGTTATTCTTACACAAAAGTAGTAAAGCTCCTATTTAGTATTTCTATCGATGTAATTTCACTCTAAACTGATATTAGAGTGAAAAGTTATATCCATTTTACGAATGTTATATCTTAAGATTTTATTTAGATTTAGTAAAAGAGTTGAACTTTTTCCATTGTCTTTATTATTATGATTTCTTTATAAAATAATATGAATACAATATGATCATATTTCATTGCATCTTTATAAATAATTAATCAACAAAATCAAATCATAGAATTACATAATTTTTATGAACATTAATTAATTACATCTAAGGATTGACTTCTTTTCCGATGGTTTTACTCTTAAGAGTATTTTTTATTCCTTCAATTCTTATAAAGCATTTTATCTTCTTCCTATAGACATTTTCGCAATAATAAAATCCTTCAATGAGATTAGATAAAAGAAGAAGAGATAGGAAATGAGGTAAGGATTTTCGAATAAAAAAGAGATTTATATTTTAAAGCGTAAAAGCTATGGGGACTTCAATTCCCAATGATTTTGACTTGATTGTTGAAAAATGTTTTCTAAGATTAATTCTATCATATGATTTTGACTTTAAAAAATCTAAATAAATAATTTTTAACACACACAGTCCTTTTAGATCTAGTTAAATACTTATTTTTTCATGCCCTTTATTCATTTAAATATTTAAAAATACAAACATCCTTTCTAAATCTAGGTATTTACTTCCTCATGCCTTTATTAATTTAAAAATAATAAAAATAATCTTTTATCTACATTTAATAACGCAAAACCAAGGATTTTTGCCTATTATCAACAAATGAACAATTAAATGTACGGTATTATGTAAAAATTGAAAATTTTGACAAGCCAAAGCCCATATATTTTAGAAATCGAATTTCAACAATCATGACCTTTGAAAATTTTTATATTTCTTTATTCAACGGCATATAGCCATCAAATATCTCTCATCCTCCATTAATTTGACGATTTCGGTCCATAAAAAAAATTGATAATAAAAATTTTGATGCCTTGGTCCGTCAAATATAGGTTTTTTTCATGGTATGGTCCATGACTTACTTTAGCTTAATTGAATGTCAGAGTATAATAAAATTGCAAGAACTCTAAATACAACTAGAAGATAGAAGCAACACCTTACTAACTCCTAGAAATAATAGAAATTGATATAAAAATTAGGAATTCCAAAAATAACCATTCAAATTATTTATCAATCAAAAGAGAAGCCTTATATTTATCAAAGTATACTATGAAGATAATGTTTCTTAGCTTGAAATAAATTATAGTTCATTTCTTTCAACTTCTAATATATGACACAAAAATAAATTGCATAAAACTTTCTTTCATATAGAAAATAATTATATATCGAGTTTTGCATAATTCAAGATTCGAACTAGACATAACTAAGACCACATCAAATTAAGAGAAGAAGGAACCCATATGACATCAATGACTGAGCAATGGAGTAATATAAATTATTCATCATTTCCATTACTTTTGTGAATGATGTAAAAAGAAATCTAGATTAATCAAGGTCTTAAATCTAAGAATTTCAATAATAAGAATTTTGTTCAATAACATAATTTGAAAAAAGAAATCAATCTTTGATGAAATTGTAGCTTCCGACACAAAAGAGGTTAGAAAATGATCTCAAAGATCTCTTTTCAAATCTATGTAAAAAGATTTCACGTGAATATATAATTCTTATATTAAATTCAAAATCTTGTCTACTTTAAAAATATTATGTATAAACAACATTGAAGACCAAACTCCCTCGTTGGCCACGCATAAAGATATATCCGACTTGCTGATCATAAAATAAAAAATAAAAAAAATCTCAATCATTTAACCCTCTTATAAAGAAAAAAAATCATAAATTAAAACCCTCTCCATTTCAAATATAACGTTATTTTTTATCAGATAGAGGACAAATAGAACACTTTCTTTAAAAGACTTTAACTGTACTACACATTTTTCTTAAATGTCACCCTTCAGTCATTTTCCACTTTGATTCAGTTTTTAAATTCTAAAATACATTCATACTGTATTATTTTTCAAAGATTCATCCCTAAGACACAATGACCTTGACTCACTTCATTTGTTTTTATTATATATCTATATTTAACTACAATTATAGGTCTTCAAATAACCATCATCATTTTGTTAGAAATAAGTGATTACTCCTTTTAGTCTTTTGTACACCTAATTCTTCTTTTGAATTTATTGAACAATCATAATTTACCAAATGATGTTTTAATTTATTATCCTTATCATTCCAAAGGATATCCTAGATAATCATTTGTTATTTTTGACTATCGTTACTAAAGTTAAAAATAAATCAACATATTAAAAAAGATCTTTTGACTAAAGTGATTTTCTTCCCCCTTTTTGATAAGTATTTAATATTCGATATAAACAATTTCATAGTATACTAATTAATTAATGACTTGATCCCCCGTTCTCTCTTGGCAAACTTTGATTTTAGCATGTCGAGGAACATGTAAAAGTCAATGCTAACGACTCAATTGAGCATCTAAAGGTGTCAAAATCTATCATCTCCCCTTTTGCAAAGTTCATACTTTTCTCTAAATTTATGTTTTAAAAAAATAAACAATAATTTACAAACTACAAATGAGATATACTTGAATTTTTTTTAACGTTTTCAATTATATTATTTTTTAACTCCATTCTTCTTATGATGTCGACCACAATATCAAATAAAAAGGAGATAAGAGGTTTTTTTGCCTTAATCTTCTGCTAATCTGGTAGATGATCATCTGAAATAAATAGATGAAAGATATTTGACACTCCATCACTACTAGACTACTTGAACCCCATCTTCATTGATGTGACTGACACAACTTTGCCTTACTTGATCATCATATGTCTTTTCCATTAATTTCAATATTACAAAGCACTCCATCAAATGTAAATTACCAATTTTAATTATTCAATTCTTTTGAAATCAAAATACTATATAAAAAAAATGTCTTCTTAGTTTTTAGAAAAAAAATGTCTCAATTATTTAAATTTCATCTCCAACAGAAGATATTCCAACCAACAAACTAATTTTTTTTCTATGATCTCGCAAATGCCTCGAACCAAGATATAGGTCTCAAATCCAAGGAAATAAGTTCAATTTAGAATGTAATATTTTAAAAAATATTACCCTCAAAATTAGATAGCATCAACATAAAATCTATTTCCATGATTTTTCAAATTTTCTTAAAAAATCTTATGGTAAAAACATATGTACCAAGGACTTATCTTCAATCATGATTAATTAATTTTATGAATTTTTTTACCTATTTCATTTCTTAAGTCATTCAAATATCGACTTTGTCTTTAACATATTTTTGCCAGTTTATCTATTTTTAAATACTACGCCTTCAAGACTCCTTATTTTTTTCTTTTCTATTTAATTGATCAATTTTTTTATAGAAAATTTAACGTTCAATATTGATGAATCATACTTGTCTAAATAGTGATGGATTAGGTCATGGAAGGATATTAAAGTCCGGCCTTACAATATTCAAACAGGACTACGGGTCGTGCTTGACATGGGGGCCAATGGGCGGGTTTATAAATGGACTTATAAAAAGCTTAAGTACAATGTAAAAGATACAATATAAATGAATAAAATTTATACATAAAAATTGACACTAATACATTAATAAAATAAATTTATATTTTTATTCATTTTTATAAATTGTATATAAAATGATTACACATACTTATCATTATAACAATATAAATTGAATATAAAAAATTAAAAATATTATTTCATAAAAATAATTGATTATAATTTAAGTAAATAAAAATTAATTAAAGAAATAGAGTTGCATCACCACTCACATATGTATTATTTGCATAACTCTACCCAAAATTAAATAATTTTAATATAATAAAAAAAGAGTTATAAATTTTCATTCATTTTTTGCATTTGTAGTATTAGTATCTAAATCTGCTTGTTCCATTTATTCTTCAGGAGATTCTTGATCGATCAAATTTTGAGTCTTATTTTTCACTTGGTATCAATCCTTTAAACATACATAAGATTACAATGTTTTTGGTGTCACACGACTCCAATAATCATCAAGTATATATTTTTCTATGTTAAGAGCTAATTTTGATGCTATAATAGAAATAAAAACAATTAGTAAATCACAAGTTGTAATCGAAATAATGAAATATCTAACCTCTTGTCCATTCTACCAAGTTAAAATATCAAAATTATCATCGTTTTCTTTGTTTGATTGGTGTGAATAATGATCCAATTGCTAATGTTTGATGATGCTTTAATTAATCCATTCCCTAAGTAATTTTTAAAATTTCAATTGATTAGGAAGAACTAAGATTTGGTTCACTAGAACTTATATTATTACTTAATGCATTATGATATTCTTCAAAAAATTGATAGTATGTAAATTTAATTTAATTTATATTACATAAAGTTAATTGCATATTTGTATCATTTACAAATTCAATAAAACTCTTACTCATTCTAATTTGAATCTAAGATCTACATATATGCTAATCTAAAAGTCAAAGAGATTTTTTCTCAATAATTTTAAAATTTTATTTTCATTACATTACAAATCTCCACAAAACTTGATTTTTGACTATAATTATTAAAAACTATCATAATATTAACTAAATGACTAATAATTTGATATGAATTACGTAATAAATACTTCCAAAATAAATAATTATATTATAAAAAAAATTTAAAAAAAAAATATTTAATTATAAAATTAAAACATTTAAACTTTTAAATATTTTGTTAGTTGACTTCCATTAATGTTTAACATCAATAAGAAACTTTTTACATTTTACGTTAGAAACTTTATACAGTGATCTAAATTCTAGGTATTTAGATGGAAAGAAAAAAATATTAACTATAATATTTCTACTTAATACTAAAGATGATTTAATTAATTATAAATCATCTTGTATAATTAAATTTAATATATTGCAGGATCAACAACGTACATGAAATAATTTTTCATTACAATTAAGAGATATTACTTGATTAAAATAATCAATTAATCCATTATTAGGTAATGCATTATTTAAACTTATCGAAAATATTTTATTTTGTATTTCCCAACTCCTAAATGTTTGAATTACTGATGCACCCATTGCATAACTAGAATGAGGGTATTCAACCAAATAAAAATCAATTATTCTTATTTTTATAGCCTAATTGGACTTTATAAAATGAGTTGTTATACAAATTAATTAGATGTCCACATATCTGATATGATATAATTTTTTTCTAAAATAATTTTAAATAAATTAATTAGATTTTTTTTTTCTTCTTTCAATAATTTCACTGAATCATTTCTTATATTTATGAGTAAAAATAATCAAAATTTTAGACGAAATAAATTATATACCCATTCGATAAAATATGGACAATTTACTATATGAAATGGTGTCTCTTTTTTAATTAAATACTTTACAATTTCTCCATTTACCTTATTTTGATCATAAATAAATGTAGATAGGGTCCTTGATTCTAATCTATTTATTTGAATTCGTCTAACTTCTATACTTTTTTTACTAGTACAACTCTTAACATGCTTATTAAGGTGGTCAGTGTCATTTGAAGATGATGTCGTTAATGAAACACCACAATATTTGCAATGTATTTTAACTAATAAAATCTTAGGATTGTTGGGATGAAGAAACTTAATTTTTTTCTAAATGATTTCAACCCCCTGAAATTTGTCTATATTTTTTAAATGAACTTCATGTTTCATTAATATTTTCTGATCCTGTTGACTCAAAATGAGGAATTCTAGATGCATCTTTTACGGTAGAGAAAAATTTAAATTGATAATCTAGGATTCATTTTTATAGTTTAAGTGAATCTAATAAAATAAAATTAAAAGAAATAATAGTTAATTATAAATAAAAAATTGAAAATTAAAGAGAATGGAAGAACTAAATTTATAAATTAACAAAATGTACCAACCTTAACATTTGTAAAAATTGAAAAGAAAATGTGAAATTAAAATTGATGTTTAATGTTTGAATTTAAAAGTTGAATGAATGCTTGATGCTTGATACTTGAAATTGAAAGTTGAATTGATACTTAATGGTTGAAGTTTCACTTTAGTCTCAGATCTTCAGATTTGAGACGGTAAGAGACTATGAGGTTAAAGAGTAATTGATAGAATGATAATATTGAGATTGAGATTTGAGAGAAGAAAATATTATATTTATAGGAAAAGTAATGTCAAATGACTTTATTTACCCTTTAACTGTAAAATAACAATAATAACATAGGGGTATTTAAGTCATTTGACATCTTTTATGCCAAATTACTTTCATTACCCTTATAACAATAAAAAACGGTCATAAAATAAGATTAAATGTGTCATTTTATTAAAATATATTATTTATATAAATATTTATTTAAAAAGGAGTGAAAAAATATTATTAAAAAAGTCTTGGTGGTTAGATTTATTTAAAAATATATAAATTTAAAATATTACATGACATGACAATGATGACAGTGGTTATATGTTTATTATATTTTAACAAAAATTGGCTCGAGCAAAGCTTCGGGTCGATGGGTCAAATTTTCAAGCCTAAGTATGCCATAAAACCATTGACTATGTTCCAATGGGAGATTGATCACAGTGAACATTTTTATTTTATGTGAATCAATATTATTATAATTCAATTTCTTTTAATAACCTCTTAAGGAAAATTCTGAATCGGACCCAAAATTGACTAGTGCTTTAATATAGATCCTAAAAGTAACTTACTTACACTTTTCCCCTCCATATTACTCCAATCTTCTTTGAACATGAAATTTTGGACACTTTTCCCTTTACCATTTCAATACTAGAAAATTACTACAACTTTCTTGTAATTTTAATGTTCTACTACCTTTTCTCTTTCTTAATTTCAATATTTGTCAGCTAGAAACTAGGAAAAGTTGACTTGATTGGATTTCGAGGTGACAGTTTCTAAACTTGATGGGACTAACTCACCAAGTCAAGTCGTCAAAATGGCTAATTCAGCTAAAAAATGCGTTGGGTCAGGTAAAAAACACGACCTAATGCATTTAGTTATATACTTATATGTAATATTTTTTGTGGGGAACAAGAAATAAGTATTGATATTTCTTTCAAAATATAATATATTTTTATTTTACTTGTTTGAATTGACTCTTGAATTTTTTTGACTTGACTTGTTTTATGGACATTCTAGTTGAGTTGACTTTTTTAATTTTAAAACTAAGGTTTATATAAATGTGTCTTTATTGTTGTTTTTTATGCACATCAGATTGGGGATAGGTTTGTTGTGAAGGTGGGAGTTCGTGGCTCCACGGCTACTCGCTTATGTGTTGAACACGTCATCTTAAAGCTACCAAATTATGAGGTAAAATTTTCATCATCAGAGTGTTACTTGGTATCACTACAAAATAATGATACGTATATATAAAGATTTGCAAGTCTCACTATGTGAAAATCGGAAAATTCAACATAAAAAATTGATAGGTCAAGGCCCATGAATTTTAGAAACTAAATTTTGACAGTCTAGGACCATCGAAATTCTTGATATTCTCAAATTTGACGGCTTAGAGCTGTCGAATTTCTCTCATCCTTCATTAATTTGACAGTTTTGGCCTGTTTAAAAGAAAATTTTGACAATGAAAAATTCGACGCCAATTCGACCTCTTGATCTGTCAAATTTGGGCTTTTTCACATTGTGTCTTAGGTGTTTCGTTGCCTCTCTGCTAATTACCACGAACCTTTTTCATGTGTTTGGTGGTTTTTCACCAATGCAAAATGACAAATTTAACTTGGTTTATAACTATTAATTAAAATATATTTACATATAAACTATTATATTTACTAAAATAAGATAGCTTATAAAATCATTAGAAACATCTTTTTTATTTACATAATAGATATTTAAATCATAAAAAAATAGTTATTTTATCAAAAATACAATTTCCTAGTTCACCCTATCAAGTTTTATTGACTGGGTCAAGATTTTAAAAATATCATTTGGGTCATCTTGTTTGTCTCGTGAGATGGTGTGAAGCCTGAGAGTCTGAGATGTAGTGTAAAATTCTAGGTTTCATAAAAAAATTGAGATTCATAAAAAATAAAAAAATAAAAAGCTTGATCCATGGCGTTGAAAAAGGACAACTACCGAACTCTCAATTTAAAATTGTAATCCAACGTGGAAATTCACTTTTTTTCTTGATTTTTTTTTTTTTAAAGACACTTTATATTAGTATCTTAACTTCAAAATTGCCTTCATGAATATTACCTGTAAAATTGCCAACACCACAGTCACTTTTTTTTCACGAATATTCAAGTAACATTAACTATTATCGAAACCACTTTTATTATTATGTTAACTTCAAAATTGCCTTAATTAATCTACTACTACCCAACCACTGCTAACATTATATTTAAAATCACCTTAGTTACTATTTAGATTACAAAAGGGGTTTACAATATATTAAATAGTAAACTAGGATATAAAAGTAAATAATGTATTTGAAAATTTTGAAATAATTTCTTGAAAACATGCGTTTCATATGAAACCTACTATTACTAGTTAATGAATTATGCATTACTCCACCAAATTAGATGAAGGGATACCAAATCCATCTTCTAGGATTTCTTCTTAGGAAATTAAACTTAATTGAAGAAACTTTAAAAAGAAAAGGGGAAGTCACATGTGAAAGTGGGAGGATGGAGGGAGGAAAAAAAGAGAAGGTGAGTGAATTTTCTTTCAAAAATCTTCTAAGAAATATATATATATATATATATATATATATATATATATATATATATATATATCATTTACCTAACAATTTGCCCAATCATTTTTGTCTTACATGGGTTAGAAGTTTTGGAATGGGCTGATCTTTGGTGATGATGATCTCTATCGTGAGGAGATCATCCTCACAAAAAATCAGCCCATTCCAAAACTTCTAACCCCATGTTTATAAGTTGAAAAATCGTGGACCGTCCATTTTTTGTAAATCATTTGTGATGGGGTTAGAAGTTTTGGAATTGGCTAATTTTTGGTGAGGATGATCTCCTCACCATAGAGATCATCCTCACCAAAAATTAGCCCATTCCAAAACTTCTAACTCATGTAAGACAAAAATGGTTGGGTGTTGAGCATTTCCCTATATATATATATGAGTTAGACAAGAATGGTTGGGTGTTGAATATTTCCATATATATATATATATATATATATATATATATATATATATATATATATATATATATATGGGGCGTTCAATGGCAAACTTTTTGGCAAAACATTTTTCAAAACATGGGTTAGAGGTTTTGGAATGGGCTGATTTTTTGTGAGGATGATCTCTACGGTGAGGAGATCATCATCACCAAAAATCAGCCCATTCCAAAACTTCTAACCCCATCAAAAACAGTTTACAAAAAGTGGACAGTCCACGAGTTTTCAGCTTGTAAACATGGGTTAGAAGTTTTGGAATGGGTTGATTTTTGGTGAGGATGATCTCCTCACCGTAGAGATCATCCTCACCAAAAATCAGCCCATTCCAAAACCTCTAACCCATGTTTTGAAAAATGTTTTGCCAAAAAGTTTGCTAAAAAGTTTGCCATTCAACGCTACCCTATATATATATATATATATGGGAAATGTTCAGCACCCTAAGTTTTACCACACACTTTAACAAACGTTTTTTGTCCTACATGGGTTAGAAGTTTTGGAATGAGCTGATTTTTGGTGAGGATGATCTCTATGATTAGAAGATCATCCTCCCCAAAAATCAGCCCATTCCGAAATGTTTAGCCCCATGTTTACAAGTTGAAAAATCGTGGACCGTCCATTTTTTGTAAATCAATTTTGATGGGGTTAGAAGTTTTGGAATGAGCTGATTTTTGGTGAGGATGATCTCCTCACCATAGAGATCATCCTCACCAAAAATCAGCTCATTCTGAAACTTCTAACCCATGTAAGACAAAACGCGTTTGTTAAAGTGTGTGGTAAAACTAAGGGTGGCGAACGGGACCCTATATATATATATATATAGAGAGAGAGAGAGAGAAATGTTCAGCAACAAACATTTTGACAAGCATTTTGGCAAAACATTTTTCAAAACATGGGTTAGAGGTTTTGGAATGGGCTGAATTTTAGTGAGGATGATCTCTACGGCGAGGAGATCATCATCACCAAAAATCAGCCCATTCCAAAACTTTTAACCCCATCAAAAATGGTTTATAAAAAATGGACGGTCCACGATTTTTCAACTTATAAACTGGGGCTAGAAGTTTTGGAATGGGCTGATTTTTGGTGAGGATGATCTCCTCATCGTAGAGATCATCCTCACCAAAAATCAACCAATTCCAAGACCTCTAACCCATGTTTTGAAAAATGTTTTGCCAAAATGTTTGTTGGTGAATGGGACACACACACACACACACACACACACACACTACCCATATATATATATATATATATATATATATATATATATATATATATAGGGGACGGTTCAGCAGCCCTAAAGTTTGCCAAGTTTGGTGCCAAACATTTTTCAAAATATGGGTTAGAAGCTTTGGAATGAGCTGATTTTTTGTGAGGATGATCTCTATGATGAGGAGATCATCCTCACCAAAAATCAGCCTATTCCAAAACTTCTAACCCCATCAAAAGTGATTCACAAAAATTGGACAGTCCACGATTCTTCAACTTGTAAACTAGGCTTAGAAGTTTCAAAATGAGCTGATTTTTTGTGAGGAAAAATCAGCCTATTCCAAAACTTCTAACCTCATCAAAAGTGATTTACAAAAAATGTTTGGCACAAAACTTGGCAAACTTTAGGGCTGCCGAACCGCGCCCATATATATATATATATATATATATATATATATATATATATATATATATATATATATATATATATATATATATATATATATATATATATATATATATATATATATATATATATATATATATATATGGGTAGCGTTCAAGGGCAAACTTTTTAGCAAACTTTTTAGCAAAACATTTTTCAAAACATGGGTTAGAGGTTTTGGAATGGGCTGATTTTGGTGAGGATGATCTCTACGGTAAGTAGATCATCCTCACCAAAAATCAGCCCATTCCAAAACTTCTAACCCATGTTTACCACCTGAAAAATCGTGGACCGTCCATTTTTTGTAAACTATTTTTGATGGGGTTAGAAGTTTTGGAATGGGCTGATTTTTGGTGATGATGATCTCCTCACCGTAGAGATCATCCTCACCAAAAATCAGCCCATTCCAAAACCTCTAACTCATGTTTTGAAAAATGTTTTGCCAAAATGTTTGTCAAAATGTTTGTTGTTGAACAGGACCCATATATATATATATAGGGAAATGTTCAGCAACAAACATTTTGGCAAAACATTTTTCAAAACATGGGTTAGAGGTTTTGGAATGGACTGAGTTTTGGTGAGGATGATCTCTATGGTGAAGAGATCATCATCACCAAAAATCAGCCCATTCCAAAACTTCTAACCCTATCAAAAATGGTTTACAAAAAATGGATGGTTCACGATTTTTCAACTTGTAAACTGGGACTAGAAGTTTTGGAATGGACTGATTTTTGGTGAGGATGATCTCCTCACCATAGAGATCATCCTCACCAAACATTTTGGCAAAACATTTTTCAAAACATGAGTTAGAGGTTTTGGAATGGGCTGATTTTTGGTGAGGATGATCTCCTCACCATAGAGATCATCCTCACCAAAAATCAGCCAATTCCAAAACCTCTAACCCATGTTTTGAAAAATGTTTTGCCAAAATGTTTGTTGCTGAACATTTCCCATAAATATATATATATATATATATATATATATATATGGAAATGTTCAACACCCTAAGCTTTACCCTACACTTTAACAAATGTGTTTTGTCCTACATGAGTTAGAAGTTTTGTAATGGGCTGATTTTTGGTGAGGATGATCTATATGATTAAAAGATCATCCTCACCAAAAATCAGCCCATTCCGAAATTTTTAGCCCCATGTTTACAAGTTGTAAAATCGTGGACCGTCCATTTTTTGTAAACCATTTTGATGGGGTTAGAAGTTTTGGAATGAGCTGATTTTTGATGAGGATGATCTCCTCACCATAGAGATCATCCTCACCAAAAATCAACCTATTCCAAAATTTCTAACCCATGTAAGACAAAACACGTTTGTTAAAGTGTAGGGTAAAGTTTAGGGTGGGGAACGAGACCCATATATATATATATATATATATATATATATATATAATATATATATATATATATTTGGGAACGTTCGGAGGCCCTAAAGAGAGCCAAATATTGTGCCAAACATTTTTTAATACATGGGTTAGAAGTTTTCGAATGGCTTAATTAATTTGAAAGTTCTAATCCCAATTTACAAGTTGAAAAATCGTGCACCGTCAATTATATGTAAATCACTTTTGATGGGTTTAAAAGTTTTAGAATGGGTTGAGCTTTTGTGAGGATGATCTCCTCACCATAGAGATCATCTTCACAAAAAATCAACCCATTCTAAAAATTTTAGCCTATTTGTTGAAAAATGTTTGGCTCACTTTAGGGCCTCCGAACCGTCCATCATAGAAGATCGCTTCCAAAAAGCTCATTTATTTTTCTCTTAAAAAAAAAAAAAAACCCATTTTCTAAGTGAAGAAAAAATTGAGTGCCATAGTAAAAAAATAAAGAAAGCCAACCACATGTCTAAATATTTTTAGTATTTTAAGCTAAGAATTATTTTTATTTTTATTTTCTAAAATAATAGTAAACTTAACCCATAATTGGGCTGAATTTCTATTCTGACTGGTAAAGATCAAAAGTGGCTGTCAACTTCGATTAAACCAGTTTGGTAGAGACTCGAATAGACTCTATTAGATTTTGAGTTGACTCAACGAGTCAATGGGATTAGTACCATTGATAAATAATTAAACAGAACCAAGCCAGTCCAAATTTGATATGACATGTACTTCGTCTAAATATTTTTAGTATTTTAAGTTAAGAATTATTTTTATATTCTAAAAAAATAGTAAAATTAACCACATAATTCGGGATCAAAATTGCCTGTCAACTTCGATTTGGGTAGAGACTCCAGTAGGCTCTATTAGATTTTGAGTTGACTCAATGAGTCAATGGATTAGTACAATTGATAAATAATTAAATAGACCAAACCAGTCCAAATTTGATATGATATGTACTTTTTTTTGGATCCTACTAGGATCCAGTGATCAATGAAGAATGACTTACAGAAAAATTGTACGATATCTACGGCATAAGAAAGAAATACAACGGTCGTGTTTACACTATTGTACTTGTGTGTTTTCTTGTGAGTCATTCTTCACGAATCATCGGAACCCAACTCATACATATAGGGGCAGGATCACCACCCAATGTGTTTTGTAAATTTGGGTCAGAATGGGCTAATCTTACTTGAGATGATCTCTATGACGAAGGAGATCATCCTCACAAAAAATCAGTTAATTCCGAAATTTCGAACTCCTTCAAAACTAGTTTACAAAAAGAATGTCTTCTCCCGTCAAAACCCATATTTGTAAACTTTCATCCACCATCTTCAACCCCTGCAACTTCATAGATCCAAAATTAATTTGAGAAGATGGGGAGCGCTGTCTTTTTAATTTTATAAAATATATAATTTGGGAAGTGGGCGTCTTTGTGATTTTATAAAATATTTTACACACTTTAAAAAAAATGTCATACAGTTAGATCTATTCAGATCTAGCGGTCATGTTTTGTTGGAGAGGATGTTGGCAAAATTGTTATATATATTTCAATGGTTAAATTACCATTACATTCCTTGAATATGACAAAATTCTGATTCCAGTATAATATTCATTTTATTCCCAAAACTTATTTTCTGGCGAGTTCGACACTTTTATAATCGAAGATCTCATTGATAAATTACGGGTGATCTAGCCCTTAGAAATATCTAGAGTATGTAACTTTAACATTATGTGTGATTTCATTTTTTATAAAAGTGCCAATCTTGTTGGAAAGCATGTTTGGGAAATTAAAATGAGCAGTGCCAATCTTTGTACTGACTACAACTACTTCCATTCTCTCTTTTTTCAGCCAATTTTGGAAGCAAAGGCGACGGCAGTTTGGCTAGACAAACACTATCGCCCTATTCGAATTCCCTTACAATTGAAGTCGAACTTGTTGCGGTTCCGTTGTTCATAAAGATCCAAACTTGCTTTACTCCCTTCGTAAGCTTTGACGGAAATTAAATCCATCAAAGCTTTCTTGGCTAAATTTTAATGTGGATCTTATGGATTGCATCAGTTTTTGAAATATGGGTAATGTAATTGTGAGAAATCTTTATTATAATACCAATAAGTTCTCCCATATAAATCAGCTTGGTATTTCCAATGATCATGAGAAATGAATTACACAATTAAATACTGATCAATATCTTGGGAAGAAACGTAGCAAATTTAGATCTGATGGAACTCCACTACAAATAACTAGGCCCTCCAAAGCACGACAACCTGAAACACTTGGAGTTGGGCAAAACACGTGAACTTTCATTATTGATAGTGGGGGTTGGAGTTTGCTACTTGGGCATGTAGGCCATTTAACATCCTTATTTATGGGGGGAAAAAAACTTTGAAAGGGGGTTAAAAAATTTCGGTTGAACCCTCTTCCTTGGATAATAGGTGGTGTCTTCAAGGAGATATCCCAAAGATTGATGAAAAATTAGGGGTGTGAGATAAATACAAAAAGCCACATGTCGTGCTGTGAAGAGAGTTCTAAATTTTCATTTCTTGTGATTTACTTAAATATATAGAGACTACACATCCTTTTGTGAACAAAATGCATCGTATTCTCTAATATGTCAATGTGTCTCATGCATCAAATTTGTTTTCCAGAATGAGTTTGCAGAGTACACAGGCACAACAGGTTTAAGTCCAAAATGATTTACAAGTTCAAAATAGAATTACCGAAAAAATATAACATATCTGACTGAGGAGATTGAATTTTGACGCTCCTGAAAATAGTTGCATCCCTAAGTACAACTCCGTAACGATGCAGCCAAAAAACTACATATCAATAGTAGTAATGTATCTAGATAATAGGTCAAAGGCCAAACTACACCACTTATTACAAATAATCCCCAAAATGGTAAATCAATTTTACATGAGTTCCAAAACATTGTGGTAAAAATTGGATTTATTTGCAATATGGATGACTAGATTCTTGAATCATAAGAAAGAAACTCTTTGAAAAAAAAAACATAAAAAATAAGAATCAATGGATGTAAACCTAGATAGAAAGAAGAAATTTATAAATAATCAGACACCACAAAAGATAACTAGGGAAAGAATTCCACAAATTCTTAGGTAGCCAAGTAAATCCAAATACATTGATTCCCTATATTATTATCTTTATTGACAAATGAGAAGGTAAAACATAAGGCGTGTTTGGACTGAGATGAAAATATAACCATCAACAAGAACTTTAACCCTTTTCAATTCTTTGGAGTAAATGTTCCTCTTAAAATAAATCTAATAATAGACAGCTCTAAATCTGAAAAAAAAAAAAAATCAAAAAATTTATAGATGGGATCCTAAAACATAAACAAAACAGATAAATTTAATCAAAACAACTCTAAACCTGTCAAAAAACATATCAGCCTCGAAACAAATTTTTTTTCTAAAATTCTTAATTTTTCAATAAGTACAGTCAAAGACATAAACATGAAAAGTAGAAATCGTTACCAAAGATGAAATTGTTCCCGAAATAAAATCCTATTTTTGATCTCTACGCCCAAATATAATATGAGAAAAAATAAACCATACAAATTGGAAATTAAACTACAGAATCAAGTACTCTATGTTGGAGATGAGATTAAAAGAATCAGAAATCGGAATCACTACATTGGTAGTTTATGATTGAAAAAACACCACACAAAAAAAAAAAACCTAGAAATCCAAATTTGAACCAATATTCATTGAAACTAAAAAAATTCATATAAAAACAATAACGAAAAACCTCCTCCATACTTGTAGATAGCTGGATTGGAACTTCTCGAATCAATGAAGAAGATTAAATCTAAGTTTCAACAACACTAATATTTCAGTGCCAATCTAGGTTTGTGTGTTTCAATCGAATCTAAATGAAGAAGACGATCAAATAGAGAGAGAGATTAAACCATAATTAAAATATTATACCCTAAATCAACCAAAAAACTACTAATACCCAGATCCTCACCTAAAGTTACAAGGTAAATTTTTTTAGCTCTTTATAGAATGAGGTTGCGAGCTTCTTGAAAGAGTTTGCCTAATCTGTCATCAATTGCAAATCTGCATCTGCAAAGTTTGTTACATCTCTCCAAACTTTCAAGATGAACAAAAATACCTTCTCGATTGACAACTGAGGTTGCAGAGGAAGATGGTCGAGCTTCCATACCCAAATTGATCATGGCGAATCCAAAATTTACATAATTAGAGAGAGACGAGAGAAAATATTGAGTTTCACTCTAATACTCATTGGAGGTCAAAACGTGTTGTGCATTGCTTTGCAACTCTTCATCGTTAAATGGCCTGAATGAAATAGAATCATGAAAAAAAGGCGTCTAAACATTGAAATTGAATAAAAAAAACCTTGTAATTTGTTCACGATTTCTACACTAAATTAGGTATGGGGCGATGAAATATAAGAAAATCTAACCCTAGAATGAGCGAGTGTGGATGAGATGGATTATCTACAATGAAGGAGGACTTGAACATTTTGGTAGAATCAGCTATAATTAAAATTATAACTAAAGAAAGTATTCATTCCTTGATTCTTTCCTTCTCCCACCTTTTATAATATAAAGATGTAAAAACTCAATAGTTCCCAACTCTGCTCCTCAACAGAAGGGATGAGGTTATTGACTTAACAACTTCACCTGATACACAGGAATTGACTCAACAAAATAATGACTGACTTAACAAAATTAAAGATAATGGCTCAACAGAATTGAACTAATCTAAGGGCTCATCACACATGGCAATGCATAGCATGAGGATCGTAACATTACACCCTTGTGGTTTATCTGACTTGTCCTCAAGTCGTGAAGTGCGAAAAACAGGCTACAAAATCGTCATACATTTCCCAAGTTGCATCCTCGGGTGATTGGCCTTCCCATTGGATAAGTAACTTGGTGATTGTCCGATTGTGATGTTTGAAAATGCCACGGTCTAAAATTCTAGCCGGTTGCCGCCCTTGTGCCTCTATGTCAACCATGGGAGGAATAGTTTGGTTGGTACTAACAGAGTTGCCCACCTTTCTTTTCAATAAAGAGACATGAAAAACTGGGTGGATTCGTGATTCTGGTGGTAGAGCAAGTGTGTAAGCTACTTGTCCAATGCAGCTAATGACTTGGAATGGCCCATAAAAACGCAGGGCAAGCTTGTAAGCCTTGTTTTTGCGAAATGATCCTTGACGGTATGACTGAAGCTTTAAAAAAACCCAATCGCCCACATCAAATGTGTGTTCTATGCGATGCTTGTCAACTTGCATTTCATCTGATTCTGGGCTGAAAGGAGATTTTCTTTTAACATTTAAAGGAGCTTATCCCGATCTTGTAGTGTTGTATCCACCATGTGGACATTTGTCGTACTCGAAATATATGTATCAATTGTTGGCGGAGCACGACCATAGACGACTTGGAATGGAGACATTTTAAGTGAGCTATGGTATGAGGTGTTGTATCAGAATTCTGCCCAAGGTAACCACTTAGTCCATTGGTGAGGGTGGCAGCCTACAAAACATCGCAAATATTGTTCCACGGAGCGGTTTACAACCTCGGTTTGACCATCTGATTGCGGATGATAGGCGAAACTCTTGCATAACTTTGTGCCTTGCAATTTGAAGAATGCCTCCCAAAATTGACTGGTAAAGATCGGGTCACGGTCACTAACAATTGATCGTGGCATGCCATGTAATTTAGCAATGTCACGCACAAATGTTTCAGCCACACTAGATGCTGTGTAAGGATGAGTTAATGGTGAGAAATGTGCATACTTACTAAATTGATCAACTACCACCATAATTGAAGACATACGACTGGAGAGAGGGAGTCCATCGATATGTCAATCCAAACTTTAGCAGGAATCGGTAAGGGTTGCAGTAGTTCGGGTGGAGCCATTATTTCGGCTTTCGCACGTTGACAAATATCACATTCACCCACATACTTCTTTGTTGCTTGCTTTAGCCCCTTCTAATAAAAATTTACGGAAATCCGTTTGTAACTAGGAAGGTACCTAGAGTGTCCCCCCATCGGGTAAGTGTGGAATTTATGTAGGATTTTGGTACACCATGGAGAAGTTGGTGGAAGTACTATTCGTCCTTTGTAGCGAAGGATGCCATTTTGGAGTGAGTAATGTGGAATAGAAGAAGGGCTTTGAAGCACCTGATAAGCAATTTTGTTGATGCTGTCATCTTTGGAGCAATCTATAAGAATGTCTTTCATGGAATTGAAAATTCGAGTAGAGATGGCTAGCAACTCGAGTAGGTGTGAAAAGGCATCAGCAGCAGTGTTTTCATTGCCTTTGCGGTAGATTATCTTGTAGTCATACCCAAGTAGTTTTGTGAGTCATTTTTGTTGTTCCATGGTGATTAGTCGTTAATCTATAAAATATTTCAATGTACGATGGTCAGTGAGGACCTTGAACTGTCTGCCCAATAGATAAAGACGCCATTTAGAGATAGCAAAGACTATTGCAAGCATTTCTTTGTCATAGATAGAGAGTTTCTTGTGCTTTTCGGCCAATGATTTACTAAGATAAGCTAATGGTTGACCGCCTTGTGTGAGTACCACCCCAATGCCTGCACAAGAGGCATCACACTCGATGATAAAATCCTTAGAGAAATTAGGCAATGATAGTGTAAGAGTAGTGGATAAAGCTTCTTTGAGAGCTTCAAAGGTTATTTTTGCATTAGGTGACCAGCTAAACGAGTCCTTTCGTAACATATGAGTTAATGGTGCAGCGATTTCCCCATAATCTTTGACGAACTTTCGGTAATACCCAATAATTCCTAAAAAAATCACGTAGTGCCTTGAGGGTAGATGGTTTAGGCCACTACTTCATGACTTCGATTTTTGAAGGGTCCACCTGCACTCCATTGGCTAAAATTATATGGACAAGATATTCAAGTGAAGATTGGGCAAAAGAGCATTTTTCCTTCTTGACAAATAATTGATGTCTGTGTAAGGACTAAAATACTTGTTTGAGATGATCTAAATGCTCCGTCAAACTTTTGCTGTAAACGAGGATGTCGTAAAAAAATACCAACACAAACCGTCGAAGAAAAGGTTGAAAAACCTCATTCTTTAGACCTTGGAAAGTGGCCAGTACGTTGGATAAGCCAAAGGGCATGACGAGAAACTCGTAATGGCCTTCATGAGTGTGGAAAGCAGTTTTTGGAATGTCGGCTTCAATTACCCTTATCTGGTGATATCCGGATCGTAAATCTAGCTTAGAGAATACGGTAGTTCCATGTAGCTCATCGATGATTGGGATGGGATATTTGTCCTTTACAGTAATTTTGTTGAGAGCACGATAATCCACGCACAATTGCCATCTTTCTTTTTGACTAAGTGAACCGGAAACGAAAAAGGACCTGTAGTAGGCCGAATAACACTAGAGTCACGCATTTCTTGCATGAGCTTTTCAATTTCATTTTTTTGGAAATGAGGATACCGGTATGATCGAATGTTTGGTGGTGAGCTGCCGTGTAATAGTGGTATGTGGTGGTCGTGACTTCTAGATGGAGGTAACCCGTGTGGTTGCTCGAATAGAATTGAATATTGCTGTATCAAGGAAGAAACCTCTGGACATAGTTCCTATATGGGATAGGCTAAAATTACATGAGGTGGATGTAGAACCCGAGCCTTTGTTTCAACACTAGCTGGTAAAACTCATTTGAGTTCTTCACTGTACCAACAACAAGTGTTATACCAGTTAAAATGACTTGTTGTTTGCCTTGGTTGGATATCATCTTCATTTCGTTAAAGTCCCACGAGATAACTCCGAGTGAACGTAGCCATTCAGCGCCAAGCACAACATCATAACCACATACAGGTAGTAGGTAGAAATCTAGATAGAATGTATGTCCTTGTAATCTTAGCATGACACGATTGCAACGCCCAGGACTTTGTTCCATAGTACCATTGGCTACCTGAACCAATATAGGTTTGGATTGTGTGATCTCCAACCCGCAATGTTTTGCAAGCTTTGGGTGGAGGAAGTTATGGGTTGCACTAGAATCAACCATAACCCTCAAAGAATGTCTTTTGATATTGCCCAAAATACACATAGTTTTTGGACGGTTGTTACCACATAAGGAATGAAGGGAAATTTCCACAGCTGACTCTTTCACTATGCAAGTGGTAGATGCATCGAGGAATTCAGCATTATCATCAACTTCTAAGAGTAGTAACTGGGGTTTTTTACTACGGTGACCAGGACGGTATTACTCATCCCAGTTGAAACATAGGTTTTTGGCCCATCTTTCTTGTTGTTCAGCGATACTAAGGCGCTTAACTCTAGGTGGAATGTTTGTTGATGGGGAAGGAGTAGGATTTGTCCACTTAGATGGAGGTTGTGAGAATGGTAATGGAAGTGTTTGAGGATAAAGTGTTTTGTTGAATGACATTCTATGGGTTTGCCTTTTTAGAAACAGCAAAACTATAGCATTGGTGGCCTCTTCTTGTTGTTTGGCGATGGTATAGGCTTGTATTAATGTACGAGGGTCTAGCAATTTCACACTAGCTCGGATATCGTCATGTAAGCCAGAGATAAAACAACGGATGAGAAAGGGCTCAGCAAGATGAGACTTCGGTTAGCTAACCGTTCGAATTTAGTTTGATAGTCTCTAAAAGTAGTGGTCTGGCGCAGTTTAGCTAACGACCCTTCAGGATCCTCTTTGCCTGTTGTCCCGAACCTCATGTACAAGGCTCGACTGAAATTGATCCAAGTGGGTTGTCCCACAATTTTGGCCAACCACTGGTACCATGGAATGGCATCCCCAAGCAAGTGTGCTGATGCTAATTCCACCATATTTTCGTCAGGGATTCCATTGAGACCTTGGAATTGTTGGGTGCGAAAAACCCAACCTTTCGGGTCAGTTCCATCGAATGTAGGAAAATCCAGTCGCAAGGGTCGCCCTTGGAAGCCGTTGAAGGTATGTTGATTTGGGAGTGGTGGTTGTCTGGGAATTTGAAGAGGGATTTCAACATGTGGGGGTGCTGGTGGGGGTCTGGGCTGTTGAAAAAAATTGGTGAAGCTGGTATGAATGGTAAGAACAATGTCTGTGAGTTCCGTCATTCTAGTGCTAAGATCAACAACTTCTTTTCTATGGGATTCTAATTCCTTTTGTAAGTCATCAGTTGGGTGGAGATCTGGCTTTGCAAAGCCTGGTGGTGGTGTTTCCATAGTCGCAGGGTCGATGTTCTGATACCAAAATGGTAGAATCAGCTACAATTAAAATTATAACTAAAGAAAGTATTAATTCCTTGATTCTTTCCTTCTCCCACCTTTTACAATATAAAGATCTAAAAACTCAATGGTTCCTAACTCGGCTCCTCAACAGAAGGAATGAGGTTATTGACTTAACAACTTCTCCTGATACACAAGAATTGACTCAACAGAATAATGACTGACTCAACAAAATTAAAGATAATGACTCAACAGAATAATAACTGACTCAACAAAATTAAAGATAATGACTCAACATAATTGAACTAATCTAAGGGCTGATGACACATGTCAATGCATAGCACGAGGATCGTAACATTTACTCCTTTTTTGTGACAATTTGGCATCTTTGATGACAGATGAAAATGGAGATTGAATGCGAGAGAGAAGGTAAATTGTGGTTGTTGGGTACAAAAATGGCTGATTTTTTGTTAAAATTGACACAATTACCCAATGAAAAATGCTATTGTTTTTGCTGTTACGACTGATGGAATCCGTCATTTAAAAACGACAACATATAACAGTCGTTCTTTTTGCAAAATTAGAGTCATACTTTACATATTATAACGTAGTGCTTATGAGAGAAGGAGAGTTGATCACATGAAAGTATGGTTTTAAATATTGATATTCTCTCTAGTCTTGGACACTGAGTTGATTCAACCAAGTCATCTCGTTTAAGACAAGATGTACCATCATTTTAGGCGGCATAAAATTCAAGATTTTTGGGAGTACTGTTTTCACGACTTAAAGAACTAAAGTTTGGGAGTGTTTTGGTGGCAAAAGGAAAATTGATTTTGAAGTTGATTTAATGTCTTTAAAAAAGAACTTTTGTGAATGATTTTGTAGCACAAAATTAAGATTTTATGGTTGATTTCATATTGTAAAAAAATGATTTTTGAATGGTTTATCTTTTTGAGTTGTCAAGTAAACTGATAAAATGATTTGATGTGACTCCACATAAAAGAGATGATGAAAATATCATTATACCCTTATACGATATCATAACTACTTATGTTGAGATAGGTTGACCAAAGGATAGTCATTAGATCATAGTAAAAACCAATTTTTGTCTAACGGATTTGATGTCTAACAGTTTTAAAAATCTGTAATCGGACCCCTTGACCATAATCTTTATTGTGGACCAACTTGGATCCATTTTAGTGTCATAATTGATTTTTAGACATAAAACTAGATGGAAACTCCAAACCGAAAGAAGAATCTAAAGCAGATCCACTCCCACGGATTGGGACACTTTCAAATAGCCTATAATTCAAAGAGTCCCAAGCAAACCATCTTTGTCTACTATCACTATAGACCCACAATCATCAAGAAATCGTCAAGTACGATATAAGCTCTTATGAATTGTATTCATGAAGCTGCTCCACTTTTGCTACAAAATCCAAGATGGCCACACTTTCAAATAACCTACAATTCAAAGAGTCCCAAACCAACCATTTTGTCTACTATCACTATAGACCCACAATCATCAAGAAATCATCCATTATGATATAAGCTCTTATGAATTGTATTCATGAAGCTGCTTCACCTTTGTCCACAAAACCCAGCATCACCAACGATAGCTCTTACAAAATGGAAGCTTCATGTCAAACTTCATATTTTAAATTATTTTTTTATTCAAACTCCTTAAAATCAGGTTAAGGCTTAGTCATCTTAGACTAGATAAAGATATAGGGGGATCTAAGAGAGAGCCCACCTATTTAGAGCTCAATCGAGCTTGAATCAAACCCACTCATTGACAACCTAGTTAGGGATGTCAATGGGAAAGTTTGGATCCAGACCAAGTTTGTTTGAGCCCAACCCAACCCTAAAAGGGTGGGTTATACCTTTTACCAAACTTATATTCTTATCGAGTCTAAGTTGGCTATACCCAAGCCTGGCCCTAATAGACTTGGGTCGAGCTTTAGTTTACTTTTGGATCCTATGAAAAATTAAACTCATGTAATTTTTTTAACCATTCAGAATTTTTTGATATTATTTTTCCTAATTCGAAAATGTTTAGATATGAAGGTAAACTTATTATTCTTAATTTGTTTAGTTATCTTTCTTTATTAATTATACATGATACATACATCTAAAGTGTACGAAGGGGTTGGGTTGAAAAAATTTTAGCTCATCTCTACCTTTGTTGGTTTAAGATCAAGGCCCTAACCCTTCTTTTTTGAGTCGGGTTAGGCTATGCTAGCAGGTCAATTGGCTCAATTGACACTCTATTGTAGAAAATTTTTGTTTAGAGACTTTTGCTCATTGTGCTCATAGAAACGTTTAATGTGCAACTAGGGGTGTCAATGGATTGTCAAAAATCGAATTCGAAAAATCGGATACTATCCGAAAATTTTAGATATTGGATTCGAATTTGCATAGTTTTATATATTCAAATCCGATAATATCCGATTCGAAATAATATATAATATATATTATTTTACTTATTTATTTGTTATATAAATAATATAATATATAATAAGTTTGTTTAAATAATGAAAAATCAGTTGGATAAGGAAAAATTATGTTTTTTTTATGTACAAATTATTCGAATTCTAATCGGATATCATCCGATATTCGATAAGATAATCGAATTCGAATTTGGATAGAGTTTTAGAACATCCGTCGGATTTGAATTTGAATTCGAATATCAAATAAAAATTTCAGATTCAGATATTGTTGTATCTGAACTGATAAGCATCTGTTGACAGCCCTACATGCCACATATAGTGAAGAGATGGTGAAAGAAAAGTCCTAAGTAAGGCTAACCATACTAAATAAATTTCAAATCGTACTAAGGGTCATTGAGCTCAAATGGATTACCACATTAGAAATCAAACACACGGCCCCGACATTTAATGGAAAAACTCAAATATAAAAAAAAATTCATTTTTTTAAGGCTTGATCATGATTTTGAAAAGGAAAGTTATTGAACTCCTTGATTTAAAATTAAAATTTAATGATGAAAATAGTCTTTTTTAAGGGGTTTTTTTCAACCTCAACAAAATATGATCCTCTACATCCTTGTGGCCAGGGTTGGCAATGGATCGATTCAGCACCAAATCATTATCATACAATTGTCGATCCAAAAGCTTTCCTTATCAACCAAATCTAATCCAGCCACATCCCAAATTTCAAATCTATGGACTTGACTCAATTTTTTGGTCCAACTCAAATATCCAAAACCCAGATGTGATTGACATAACATTTAATTCAGTTTACAAATATTAACTAGATTAAAGTCAAATCAATATATAAATAAAGAAATAACTATCAATTTTTAACAACTAACTAGTTTTCAGATACCTACAACTTTGAAAAATTATAAATCAATGTAGAAAATTCATATCTATATTCATAATACCAATTCAAAAATTTTAAGAAACCTATTACTACTTTAAAAATATGTTCATGACTCATAAAAATACTAAACACTTTCAAAAATGATAATATCTATTTTTTTGCTAATATGTTTACATTCAATGAACTCAAAAAAGCTATAATTTATATAATTTTAAGGAATTCATTATAGATCTAGATCAAGTAATCTTCGAGTCTATATTCAAAGTAAAAAAATTAAGACTTCTAAAAATAATAAATAAATAATTTAATATATAGCATCTTCAATGAGAATGTATCAAAATATAAGTTTTAATTGAAAATTCCTGCTTATTATGATTCCTGATATGTGATCAGTATAAACACTAAATAAATTTCATTTTATCAAATTTTTGAATGAAATCAAAATAGTGTAAAAATATATAGAAAACTCCTAAACTTTCATGTTTTACAATTTTCCAAGATATAAATAAAAATTGGTGCAATTTTGATTGAAAATCAGCAATATAATATTTTAGTACAGAAAACAATCATAAATTTTCATCAATGATACACATTTAAAATACCCAAAAAAAAAAAAAAAATCATAATAAAAATTTCAAGTAAAAATCCTATCTATGGAGATCATGAAAATTACAAAAATACATAAGAGTCAAATGATTTTACCAAAACTTTATTTATTCATCAAATCAAATTCTTCTTAAAAATACCGTCAATGCATAAATATCCACTCTAATTTAGAATAAGAAATTACATCTTAAATAAATAAATCAAAAGATGATAAATTCCTAAAATTTATTCTCCATTCCCATTACGCTAATTTCTCAAGTAAACATAACTTGGTCAACAGTTAGATTATCTCTATACACAAGATATTTTGTATAAGATTTAATCACTTTAATTTTTCTCAACTATAACTTGATCCCATCATTGTATGCAATGCAGGATTATAATACAATTCATTACACCTTATGCACAGGTATGATCATTCAAGAATTAAATCACAAATCTAAATTAAAATTCACAAGCATAATTATTTTTTTGATATAATTCATCTATAGAATATTAAATATATATATCTATATATATATATATATACATATATATATATATATATATATATATATATATATATATATATATATATATATATATATATATATATTGATTTTATAATCATATTTGTTGTAGATCTAAAATTCAATTTTTACTAAATAGGAAAAAATTGTAATAAAGTACTAACTAATTTATGTTATATGAATTATAAAAGATCCAACAAAACTTTCCTTACTAAAATCTCAATACTTCTCAAATTGGGTTTTCTTTACACTAAGAAACTTGGATCCACCTCTTTGTTTCTTACGTTGTTCAATTCGTCTTCTATGAGGTCTGAATTGATTCCCTTTTGAGTTTAATCCTTTAGATCTTGATAAAACCTTGGTACAAAATAGGATTTCGATTATGACATTAGATGATGATTAGTCATAAAGAAACTTAAGAAAATATAAAACTATAATAAGATTAGGATTTTCATAATTATTTTCCAAGAGATTTTCACAACCACATGTCTCTTTCTCTCTCTCAAGAAAAAAGGGTTTTGAAATAGTAAAACCCTTACTACGTGAGATAACAACCCTAATATTTTGTAATTACTAAAATAGAATTCTGAAGCTTTACAACTAAATACTCTACAATTCTATTTAATTACAACATAATATTATGCTCACATTTAATTTATTAAATTTGTCAAAACTATCATTATTGGTCTTTATTTAATAAATTCTACTAGATTTAATTATTTAAAATCATTGAATTAATTAAAGTTACCAACCTATCAAATTGAATCAATAAATTCGTGAACCTAATTCGATCTAACTAAGTTTCCATTTGATCCAATGAAAAATTAAAGTTTTGAAATTGATTATGTGAGGGATAGAGATAGACTATGTGTCTGTGAGTAGTGAGTGAGTGAGAAAGAACTCACCTGAAGGGAAGGGGATGCCTGAGTGAATTTTATTTTTGAAAAATGCAAAAGTAACATTAAAATTGACACGATTCTCACACTGTTAACGTGGATGTATGTACGGAACCATAGATATATTTTCATTAAGATACGAGTGAAACCGCCCACTATGATTATCTGTGCACCTCCACATTAGTAATGTGAGAATCAATTTTAATTTTAATGTTACCCCAACACGACTTTCTTTTTTAAGTCAAGTTATCCTTAGAAAGATGTTGAAGTAACATTGAAATTGACATCGATTCACACATTATTGACGTGGATGTGTGTACGGAGCTATAGATGCTTTTCAACGAGATAAGAGTGAAAACATCTATGGTTATGTGTGCACATCCACATCAACAAGCTTTGAGTCGATGTCAATTTCAATGTCACTCTAGCACAACTTTAGTAGAAAAATTGAAAAATTCAGCTCGCTTGATCATGCATTATAACATGTGCTAACATGACATTGCATAAAAAGTCATTGATGGCTTTCCTCAAGACAACAGTTAAAAATCAACACACTGCTATCGAACGCAGTGTCCAAGTAAGTCAGTATAGAACTTGAAAAAAAAAAAAAACCTGCCAGACTAACAATGAAGGGACATTTCTGACGTGAAAGTGTGTAGGAATCATAGATGCTTGTGGATTAAAATTGTGATAAAATGCTGGTTAGGTAGCATACTCAATCGACTCACTGACATGATAAGTTTAGAATCATAGATATTTTCACCTCACAATACATGATTGTATTTTCCCATGAAAAGGTGTATCCCAAGGGAGTTGTATACTGAGGTGTAAAGATCTAAGGCTTCGAAACTTATCATTAGTGAGTCCTTGAGAATGGCGAGTCATTTTATCAGGCCTTTTGGATAATGTTACTTCAACATTATCATAAAATATATATAATACGTTTTGACTTTTGACACATGAATCGGACAGGTAAGAATAAGCAGACCAGCATTGGAGTGTTAGTTCTGATTAGACGTTTCTTTGGCACCTTCAAAGCTCCCAAACCACAATTATCTTTGTAACTATTGAAAGAGAGAAACTGTGT